>NC_050576.1:368364208-368678620 GCF_011100635.1 Trichosurus vulpecula
AATAAGTTTTAAATTATCTCTCCTGGATCTATTTTCCAGGTCAGTGGTTTTTCCAATAAGATATTTCACATTGTCTTCCATTTTTTCATTCCTTTGGTTCTGTTTTATAATATCTTGATTTCTCATCAAGTCACTACCTTCCACTTGCTCCAATCTAATTTTTAAAGTAGTATTTTCTTCAGTGGTCTTTTGGACCTCCTTTTCCATTTGGCTAATTCTGCCTTTCAAGGCATTCTTCTCCTCATTGGCTTTTTGGAGCTCTTTTGCTGTTTGAGTTAGTCTGTTTTTTAAGGTCTTGTTTTCTTCAGTGTATTTTTCAGTTTTTTTTTGGGTCTCCTTTAGCAAGTCGTTGACTTGTTTTTCATGGTTTTCTTGCATCCTTCTCATTTCTCTTCCCAATTTTTCCTCTACTTCTCTAACTTGCTTTTCCAAATCCTTTTTGACGTCTTCCATGGCCTGAGACCAGTTCATGTTTTTCTTGGAGGTTTCTGTTGTAGGCTTTTTGACTTCTGTCTGTATGTTCTTTTGTCACCAAAGAAAGAATGCAAAGTCTGAGACTGAATCTGGGTGCGTTTTTTCTGCCTGGCCATATTCCCAACCAACTAAATTGACCCTTGAGTTTTTCAGTGGGGTATGACTGCTTGTAGACTAAAGAGTTCTATGTTCCATATTTGGGGGTGATGTGCCAGCTCTGCCACACCAGCACTGCTCCTTCCCCAAGAACCCCCAATCCGGACTGGGCTTACATCTTCAGCAGGCTGCTCTGATCCGCCACCTAATTCCTCCCACCAGGTGGGCCTGGGGCCAGAAGCAACAACAGCTGTAGCTGCCCCACCTCCGCTTCCCCTGGGGGCTGGAAGCCGAACCCCAAACTCCTTCCACTCTCGCAGCTTTCCCCACTAACCTTCTCTGCTGTCTTTGGTGTTTGTGGGTTGAGAAGTCCGGTAACTGCCACAGCTCACTGATTCAGGGTGCTAAGGCCTCCTCCGCCTGACTCCTGGTCTATTTGGTCTGTGCCGCTGAGGCTGGGCTCTCTTCTGCTCCCAGCTCCCAGCTCCCAGCTCCGTGTGGGATAGACCTCACCCAGAGACCATCCAGGCTGTCCTGGGCTGGAACCCTGATTCCCTCTGCTGTTTTGTGGGTTCTGCCATTCTAGAATTGTTTCAGAGCCATTTTTTATAGGTTTTTGGAGGGACTCGGCAGGGAGGTCACGCTAGCCCCTGCTTGCCAGCCACCATCTTCAAATTCAGAGCTCAAATTTAAAAAGGAATTGAAATGGTCAAAAAAGATGAGGAAAAAAAAAACTCAAGGAATAAAGTTTCTGACCTTGGTAACTTATAATGGTTACATGGAAGACCAAGACACAAATCCAGAAGAGGATAGCAATGTTAAAACACCTAGTGGAAAAACTCCAAAGAAAACTGGTACATGCTTTCAAGCCCAGAAAGAACTAATGAAAGAGCTCACAAAGGAGATTAAAAATCATATATGGGAGGCAGAAAAAAACTGAAAAAAATTGAGAGTGATACAAGAGAATTATTTAAAAAAAGAGTCAACAATTTGGAAAAAGAAAGCAATTGCTTAAAAATTGGAATTGGCCAAATGAAAAAGAAGTACAAGAACTGGAGAAAACAACCACTTAAAAGTAAGTATTGGGCAAGTGAAAGCTAATGACTCCATGAGACTTCAAGAATCCACAAACACATTCTAAAGAATGAAAAATAGAGGAGAACATAAAAGAACTCATCGGAAAAACAACAGATAACAAAAATTGATCCAGTGGAGCCAATGTTGAAATCATTAGAGTACCTGAAAATTATAATGAAAACTAAGACCAGGACAGCTTCTTTTAAGAAATTATGGTAGAAAACTGCCTTTATTTCTTGGAACCAGACAGCAAAATAGACGTTGTAAATTGACAGATCACCTCATAAAAACAACCAAAAATAAAAACTCCATGCAACATTATAACAAAATTAAAGATATACAAGGTCAAGAAAAAAATAGTACAAAACAATGAAGTGATGTTAATACTAAACATATATGCATGAATTGGTATAGCATACAAATTATTTTTTTCCTATAAATTAATTTATTTTTAATTTTCAGCATTCACTTGCACAAGATTTTGAGCTGAAATTTTCTCTCAATCTCTCCTGTTCCTCTATCCCAAGGCAGTGTGCATTCTGGTTACCCTTTCCCCCAACTTACCTTCCCTTTTATAATCCCCCTTTCTATCATCCTCTTCACTTCCATTTTCCTTTATGGCAAGATAGATTTCTATACCCCATTGCCTGTGTATCTTATCTCCTAGTTGAATCTGTATAATTTTTAACATTTATTTTAAAACTTTCAGTTCTAAATTCTCTCCCTTCCTCCCTCCTAACCCTCATTGAGAAGGCAAGCAATTCGGTATAGGTTACACATGTGCAGTCATGCAAAACACTTCCATAATATTCTTGATATGAAAGACTATATTTCCCTTGATTCTCTCCTGCCCCCAACATTTATACCATTGTCTCCTTTAACTGTGTCCTTTCTCAAAAGTGTTTGCTTTTGATCACCCCTCCCCCAATCCTTCCCTCCATTCTATCATCCCTCCCTCTTATCGCCTTTCCCCCAACATTTTTTTAGGGGAAGAGATTTCCATATCCAATTGAGTGTGTATGTTATTCCCACCTTAAGCCAAATCCAATGAGAGTAAGTAAGGTTTGCTCATTCCCTCTCACCTCTTTGCTTTTCACCTCTATTGTAAAAGCTTTGTCTTGACTCTTTTAGGTGAGATAATTTACCCCATTCCATCTCTCCCTTTCTCCTTCTCCCAGTGCATTCTTCTCTCACTCCTTAATTTTAGTTTTTAGGTATCATAACTTCATATTGAATTCACCCTGTATCCTCTGTCTATACATGCATATATATATATATATATATATATATATATATATATATATATATACACATATGTACACACACACACACGTATGTGTGTATGTACATATGTATTCCTTCCAACTACCCTAATAATGAGAAAGGTCTCATGAGTTATAAGTATCATCTTCCCATGTAGGAATGTAAACAGTTCAACTTTAATAAGTCCCTTATGCTTTCTCTTTCCTGTTTACCTGTTCATGCTTCCCTTTATTCTTGCATTTGAAAGTCAAATTCTCTGTTCAGCTCTGGTATTTTCATTAAGAATGCTTGAAAAGTTTTTTTTAATTACTATTTCATTGAATGTTCATTTTCCCCTGAATGATTACACTATGTTTTGCTGAGTAGATGATTCTTCATTTTAATCCTAACTTCTTTGACCTTGACCTCTGGAATATCACATTCCAAGCACTCCAATCCCTTAATTTAGACTCTACTAAATCTCCTGTTTTCCTGATTGTGTTTCCACAATACTTGAATTATTTCTTTCTGGCTGCTTGTAATGTTTTCTCCTTGACCTGGGAACTCTGGAATTTGACTACAATATTCCTAGGAGTTTCCCTTTTTGGATCTCTTTCACGAGTTGATTGGTAGATTTTTTTCAGTTTCTATTTTACCCTCTGGTTCAAGAATATCAGGGCAGTTTTCCTTGATAATGTCTTGAAAGATGACGTCTAGGCTCTTCTTTTGATCAAGGCTTTCAGGTAGTAGGATAATTTTAAATTTATCTCCCCTGGATCTATTTTCTAGGTCAGTGGTTTTTCTAATGAGATAGTTCATATTGTCATCTTTTTTTTATTCTATTGGTTTTGTTTTAGTATTTCTGGATATCTCATACAGGCATTAGCTTCCATTTGCTCCATTCTCACTTCCAAGGCATTATTTTCTTCAGTGATCTTTTAGACCTCTTTTTCCAATTTGGCCAACTCTGCTTTTTTTTTTTTTTTAATGCAATTTATTTATTTAACATATTTGGTTTTCAGCATTGATTTTCACAACATGTTGAATTACAAATTTTCTCCCCATTTCTACCCTCCCCCCCACTCCAAGATGGCTTATATTCTGGTTGCCCTGTTCCCCAGTCAGCCCTCCCCTCTATCAACCCCCTCCCTTCTCATCCCCTTTTCCCTTCCTTTCTTGTAGGGCAAGATAAATTTCTACGCCCCATTGCCTGTGTATCTTATTTTTTAGTTGCACGCAAAAACTTTTTTTGTTTTTGAACATCTGATTTTAAAACTTTGAGTTCCAAATTCTCTCCCCTCTTCCCTTCCCACCCACCCTCCCTAAGAAGTCGAGCAATTCAACCTAGGCCACACATGTATCATTATGTATAACCCTTCCACAATACTCATGTTGTGAAAGGCTAACTACATTTTGCTCCTTCCCAACCCATCCCGCTTTATTGAATTTTCTCCCTTGACCCTGTCCCCTTTCCAAAGTGTTTGTTTTGATTACCTCCACCCCCATCTGCCCTCCCTTCCATCATCCCCCCTCTTTTATTTTTTTTTATCTTCCTCCCTCTTCTTTCCTGTGGGGTAAGATACCCAACTGAGTATGTATGGTATTCCCCCTCAGGCCAAATCTGATGAGAGCAAGGTTCACTCATTCCCCCCTCACCTGCCCTCTCCCCTCTTCCCACAGAACTGCTTCCTCTTGCCACCTTTATGCGAGATAATCCACCCCATTCTGTCTCTCCCTCTCTCCCTCTCTCAGTATGTTGCTCTCTCATCCCTTAATTTCATTTTATTTCTTTTAGATATCTTCCCTTCATCTTCAACTCACCCTGTGTCTGCTCTCTCTCTTTTACATATATATATCTATATATATATATAAACACATATATATATATGCACATACATACACATACATACTTATACACATAGATATATACGTACATACACATTCACATATATATATACATAAACATATATGTATATATATATGCATATTTCCTTCAACTACCCTAATACTGAGGTCTCATGAATCATACACATCATCTTTCCATGTAGGAATGTAAACAAAACAGTTCAACTTTAGTAAGTCCCTTGCAATTTCCGTTTCCTGATTACCCTTTCATGCTTCTCTTGATTCTTGTGTTTGAAAGTCAAATATTCTATTCAGTTCTGGTCTTTTCACTGAGAAAGCTTGAAATTCCTCTATTTTATTGAAAATTCATATTTTGCCTTGGAACATGATACTCAGTTTTGCTGGGTAGGTGATTCTAGGTTTTAATCCTAGCTCCATTGGCCTCCAGAATATTGCATTCCAAGCCTTTCGATCTCTTAATGTAGAAGCTGTCAGATCTTGGGTTATTCTGATACTCAAATACTCAATATTGCTTCTTTCTGGCTGCTTGCAGTATTTTCTCCTTGATCTGGGAGCTCTGGAATTTGGCGACAATATTCCTAGGAGATTTCTTTTTGGGATCTATTTGAGGAGGTGATCGATGGATTCTTTCAATTTCTATTTTGCCCTGTGGCTCTAGAATATCAGGGCAGTTCTCCTTGATAATTTCTTGAAAGATGGTATCTAGGCTCTTTTTTTCATCATGGCTTTCAGGTAGTCCAATAAGTTTTAAATTATCTCTCCTGGATCTATTTTCCAGGTTAGTGGTTTTTCCAATAAGATATTTCACATTGTCTTCCATTTTTTCATTCCTTTGGTTCTGTTTTATAATATCTTGATTTCTCATCAAGTCACTACTTTCTACTTGCTCCAATCTAATTTTTAAAGTAGTATTTTCTTCAGTGGTCTTTTGGACCTCCTTTTCCATTTGGCTAATTCTGCCTTTCAAGGCATTCTTCTCCTCATTGGCTTTTTGGAGCTCTTTTGCCATTTGAGTTAGTCTGTTTTTTAAGGTCTTGTTTTCTTCAGTGTATTTTTCAGTATTTTTTTGGGTCTCCTTTAGCAAGTCATTGACTTGTTTTTCATGGTTTTCTTGCATCCTTCTCATTTCTCTTCCCAATTTTTCCTCTACTTCTCTAACTTGCTTTTCCAAATCCTTTTTGAGTTCTTCTATGGCCTGGGGCCAGTTCATGTTTTTCTTGGAGGCTTTTATTGTAGTCTCTACGACTTTGTTGTCTTCTTTAGGCTGTATGTTTTGGTCTTCTTTGTCACCAAAGAAGAATCCAAAGCTGAGACTGAATCTGGGTGCGTTTTCGCTGCCTGGCCATATTCCCAACCAACTAACTTGACCCTTGAGTTTTTCAGTGGGTTATGACTGCTTGTAGATGTATGAGTTCTGTGTTCCACGTTTGAGGGGGAGGTGCCAGTTCTGTCAGACCTGCACTCCTCCTCCCCCAAGAACCCCCAGTGCAGACTGGGCTTAGATCTTCAGCAGGCTGTTGCACTCCTGCTCTGATCCGCCACTTAATTCCTCCCACCAGGTGGGCCTGGAGCCGGAAGTAACAACAGCTGTAGCTGCCCCACCTCCGCTGCCCCCGGGGCTGGAAGCCGAACCGGGAACTCCTTCCACTCCAGCAGCTTTTCCCACTAACCTTCTCCGCAGTCTTTGGTTTTTGTGGGTCGAGGGGTCTGGCAACTTCCGCAGCTCACATATTCAGGGCGCTAGGGCCCCCTCCGCCCGGCTTCTGGTCTGGATGGTCCACGCAGCTCAGGCTGGGCTCTGCTCCACTCCGTTCCCAGCTCCCAGCTCCCAGCTCCCAGCTCCCAGGTCCCAGCTCCGTGTGGATTAGACCTCACCCAGAGACCTTCCAAGCTGTCCTGGGCTGGAGCCCTGCTTCCCTCTGCTGTTCTGTGGGTTCTGCCATTCTAGAATTGGTTCACAGCCATTTTTTATAGGTTTTTGGAGGGACTCGGGTACGGAGCTCACTCTAGCCCCTGTTTACCAGCTGCCATCTTGGCTCCGCCCCTCCAAAAGGAAAAGATTTTAATAAAAATCACAATGTGTAGAAGACATGATGTCTTACCTAGGAACTCCAGAAAATTGTTAGAGAAAGTGGAAACTTTTGTAGTTTTAGGAAAGAAAAAGGATATAAAATAAACAAGTAAATTAAGCATTTTTATACAGAAATAAAAATAGGGGGAAATTATAGAAAAGTAAAGTCAGTTCAATATATCTATAAAATATGCAACATATTTTGAAGTTAAGTTACAAACCCATATATAAGTTTTATAAATCTACCAATAGGAAAATTCTTTACAGATATAAATGTAAAAAAAAAAACAAAAGACATTTTTATTCCATATCAAGGCATTTCAATTTGTTAAAAAAAGGCTTTAGCATTCAAAATAATTTATACATTTATTGAAATTAAAAATTGAACAACTAAGTGGTTAGTTGTTAGAAATAGCAAAGATAAAACATTTGTTCAGAGAAACAAAAGATAATGAATCACAAAGAAACAAAAAAAGCTGGAATGAAGTTAATCTAGAATGAGATTTCAAGCAATATTAGGAAGTAAACATTATCAGAATCCCTCAGGATTGATTAAAACATTCACAAATTGATAAATGAAAAAGAGCAAATAAGCCAACAGTTCAGTATTCTATATGTGCAAGAACATAAATATCAGGGGATGTACTGTTTACTCAATGACAACAATGGCACAAAATGGTGGAGAGTTAGGCAGAAATAAGTTTTCAAAGCAGATATATCATCAAGTATGCCAATAAGGACCAAATCAATGTGTAACCTAAATGGAAAAAGTTACAAAGGCAAGTAACATAAGAAGGAAGGAAGGCTGGAAAGAAGAAAAGAAAAAAAGAGGGGGAGGAAAGAAAATATAAAGAAAGAAATAAGGAAGAAGGAAGGAAAGAAACAAAAGAAGGGAGAGAGGAAGAAGGAAAGGCAGGGAAGAGGGAAGGAAGGAAGGAAGAAAGAAAGGAAGAAAGAAAGAAAGAGAGAGAAAGGAGGGAAGAAAGAAAGAATGCAAAAAGAAAGAGTGAAAGAAAGAAAGAAGGCAGAAAACAAAGAGTTAGACTTTCCAGTTATGATGACTATTGAACTATTTAGTATATACATTGTAAAACATTTTACATGAATAATGTAAATGCAACTCAAATAAGGTGATAGTGCATCAAGAAGAAATTATATATATGTACATATATGTATGTATATATATGTATATGTACATTCATCTTAGATAATCTGATATCCACATTATATCTGAGACTGAGACAAATAGATGACCACTAATATTCCACAATAAATAAGTTACAAAGGAGAATATGAAGTGATTTTTAAGTGTGTTTATATCTTTTGTTTGAGTGCAATCCAATTTCCAAATAAATATCACCATTTCCTGGCCCAATAGGGCATCCTTTGTAACAGAGAATCAAAAGGAAAAAAAAAGAAAAATATTACTTCAGTAAAAAACAATGACCAATCCTACAATATGAAACTGAATATTTTTGCCCAAAGAATTTCACACCATCCACAACCATTTTAAAGATTTCTTTTCAAATAATTAATTGCAACATCACTGTAAATGTAAATAACTCTGAAGTTTAGACTTGTTATTCTCAAATGAAAAGTTTTTTTTTTTAAAGAAGGATACAGTTTATTTGTGATAGACAATAGGCAGCAAAGTGGTGTAGTGAGCAGAATGCTGGGGCATGGAATCAGAAATACTCATCTTCATGAGTTCAATTCTGGCCTCAGACACCTACTATCTTCATCACCCTGGGCAAATCACTTAACCCTGGTTACTTCATTTCCACATGTGTATAATGAGCTGGTGAAGGAACTGGCAAAATGCTCCAGTATCTTTCACAACAAAAACCCAAATGGCATCACAAAGAGTCAGACAGATCTGAAAGGACTGAACAACAATATTTATCCAGGTTCAGATAAGCTGTGAATAGGACCACAATTTTACAAAATAATTTGGAATTAACAAAGAGTCATTGGTAACTACTTTATATCCTATTTCTCAATTTCACTACTTGGCATAGAGGGCAAGAAGATGGAAGTCAGAAGGAAGAGTAGAAGCTATTTACAACTCAGTTCCATTGTAGAAAAACAACACCTGAAATGACATAAATGCCCATCTAGGAGAGGAGGAGTTAAATAAATTATGATCATCTAAGTATGGTGAATTATTTATTTAATTAACAGAAATCAAGACCAAGATAAATACAGAGAAATAGAGCAAAAAATTTGTGGACTACTGTAGAGTGAAACAAGCTGAACTAGGAGGACAATATTCACGATGACTGGTAATGTGAATAAAAATCTCAGTTATGTTTAACTGTAATGACTACTTTTTATTCCAGGATACTAAGTGATGAATTATTTCTCCCTCAATAGAGAAACAGAGAAGTAAGTATTGGCACCCTGGCTCTGCTACCTATATTGTGACCATGGACATATCAGCTTACCTACTCAGCTTCAATTTCTTTATCTGGGAAATGAGGGGATTGGACTTTAAGTCTATGAATTAGTTCCTACGAGCTAATAAATCTGGGAAGGGAATGGGCTGAGAAAATTGTCAATGGGATATCAAAAAGAAAAAACAGAAGGAAAGCCTCTTTACCTACAGTGCTAATTCATGATTAGAAGGATTTGGTGAGCAGAAGTTTTGGAAAAAAGATGGCAGGATGGATTAAATTTGGGGAAAATGTGTTCTGAACATCAAACATTTAGTCAAGTTTTGGGAAATATTTAAGGAACCTGAGAAGAAGGAATGACAGAGAGAAGCATGGCAGCTTGATCCCATAAGGCCTGGTATTCTCAGGTGACCAAATAGTACAGCTGCTGATGTCTATGTAGTTTCCAGGAGGAGAGGATAGGGCAGGAGCTTGCCTGTACAATTATTGCTAGTAGTGATTTCATTTCTCTTACTTTATCCTTCCATTGTATATTGACTTCACTGGTTCATGCCCCACACTTCAAGAAAGCTAGCAAAAGGATCAAAGTCAACGATGTTTAAATGACTTTTGCAGCACAGGATCACAAAATACACTCAAAGAATACAGGTTTCTGTATGGAAGGGAAATCACGAGATGGAAGACTACCTGTTATTATAGTCACAACATTATATTTGAGGTTTCTGGGCAAGATGGCTTCAAAGGCTCTGGGAAATTTATATTTGGCAGTACATTTGAGGCAGGAATTTTGCCAGCCTTCAAACTCAATCTAACAAAAACTTAGGCATGGGAGTTATCTGAACATGAACAATACCTTGAGATAAGGGACTTAATGGGACACTTCAATAGGGATATTGTTTTCCAAGGTGCTTATAAGAACAGTTGACTTGGTCCATGCAGTAGAGGTATCATCGACACCATGGCTGCTACCAAGTGACTGTTGCACCTTCTCTCAGTTGCCCTGTTGGGCCTGAGCTCGGCTCAATCCACAGTGAAGGGTAAGTGGGGGACATAGAGAATCTATGATCATGTTGGGACATTGTTGGGGGTGGTGGACAGAGTATAATTCAAGTGACATTGTTTGTAATGAGCCTTCCTCAGTAGTTCAGGTACTGTTATATTCCCAGTGTTGTATAAATAGGAGGTGGTATTCTTATTTTCCATATTCTGATGACTCTTCAAATCTGTTATCCACACTAGCTTTGAAGGTAAAACCAACTTACTTGTTCAATCTTATTTATTATTTACTTCAGTCATCTATGCTCCTTTCTGTTCCTCTTGCAGAATATTCCATCTTTTCCCTTTTATCTGGCTGTTCCTCCCACCTGCAATACATTTCCTACTCCTCTCTACCCCTCATAATTCTTATCTTCTGGTAAATTTCTGTCTTCTGCCATCTCCTACAGGAAATTTAACTTGATTTCTTGCCCTACCCTTCCAGATCCTCTTTCATGTTAGAAAACATAAGATTTTTCATGTTTTTCCATTTTATTTTCTATGTTTATACTGTATTTTCTAATGGAATATAAATTCCTTAACATCAGGTACTGTTTCTTCTTTTGTTTTCCACCTAGCACATAACAAAGTAAGTGCCACATAATAATCACTTCATATTATCTTAATGAATTGAATTATCTGGCCAAAAACAAGTATAAGCATTTAATTTTTTTTCTGTAATGAAATATTTACACCAATGGAGCAAGTAATGTCTCTATTTTCAGCAATGTATAGATGATTGAATTTATCATTTTCCATTCAGACTTTGACAATGTGTAGACATTCAGTTTAATTCTATCCTGTATTGTAAAGGATTCCATCATCCATGTCAGTATATTTATTCAATTCTTGAAAGTATGGGTGATATCTCTGAGTTGGGGATGCTCAGACAGAGAGTTGTGAATTCCTCTTCAGCCACAGAGTCCTTTATTCCACGATTTGGAGAAAGATACATCTTCATAATATCCATAATCAATCACTCAACAAGCACTGATTACTGGGGATTCAAATCAAAAGCCATGAAGTGAATTTGGAGTGAAGCAGTTTCTGCCTTCATGGAGGTGACATTCTAAACAGAGATGACAAAACAAAGAATTTTTTCTAATCAAAAAGATATCCTTATACTCAAAACTCATCTACACTTTTTCAAATATGCCAGTATTGGGAATCCTCCCCGACAAATTTAGGGGTTAGAATGAATTTTTATTATTTTTTATCAGAAGTGTTTGCAACATACAGAGTTAGACTAATTGGGGCATTGTATTAATGCCCACCATATGGGATCTTAGGACACTTAAGTCACATTAGTGTTTTATCTGTCTCAGAGATAGCTGTGATCAAGGTATGGAACCACAGTTCATTGTGAAACAAATCTGCAACTCCTCCCAAATGCCAATCAATCTGCTCCTCGCCAGTAAGTTATTGTCTTAGAGAGTTTCTTGGAGTATTGAGGCAATAAGCAATTTGTAAATGCTCCTAAGGTCAATAGCTGTCAGAGGTAAAATCTCAACCCAGGATTCTTGACTCTCAGACTGAATAGAAATAAACTATCCCATTCTGCCTCTCAGTGAGATTCACATCCCCCTTTTCCAGGTGAAAACACTCACGGTCAGAGATGTTAAATTACTTTCCCCCTGGCATAGCTGGGAAAGAGTTTGCAAGTTATGACTTGTACCCCAATTCCTTGACTCTAAGGCTAGTTCTTTAGGGAAAGGCAACATGCTCGGGTAAAAGAAAAGTCTTTTGAGTCAAAAGACCTAGATTAAAATTTTTCCTTTGCAGTGTGACCATGGGTAACTTACAGTGCTTGAAAAATGGGTAACTGCTTATTAAAGTTTAGACCACGTTGCTTGAATTGCTCCGGTTTTCTAATTAGAAAATGAAAGATTTCCATTGCATGACCTTCAAGGTACCCTCCAATTGCAAATTGTATGGTTTTAAATCTTATGCAAAAATATTCTGATAGACAAAATGTCTTTTTAGCACAAGGATATTGAGCTCTCTGGAAATCCTAACATTGTGGAAAGGAGATCATTTCCTTCGCTTTGGAAATGAAGGCATAAGACCCAAGAAAGCCTTATCCAGGTTTATAGTAATTTTGGCAGAGTGAGATAAAAAGGACCAAAACTTGCGGAGTAATGTTAAGACGCAGAAAAGTTCATCATTGATTGTTATTTTATATTTCCTCCTACAGAACAAGTCTCTGTACAGAATACCAGTAAAACTTCTGGGTAGGAAATATTCTAACATGCAGCTGGACTTCAGTATGACTTTTGCGTTGAAATTGTCTCTATGCGCATCATCCAAGGCCTTTCATAACATAGACTGGGGAGGCGGGGCTGGAGTATTGTGCTTGAGCCTCTCCTTACTATTAAGGTGACTGTCATTCAGAGAAGAAGTCCTTTTAAATCTGTTCCATGCCAAGGGATTAGGTAATTTATGTGAAACCTTTCCCCACATTTTTTTTAAAATAAAAACTTTTCCCAGTCCTCAAATAATACTACTAACCTTACTTTGTTCCCTTTCACCCTCTTAAATAGCTAGAATGTAAGAAGTCACTAATAGTTCATCTTATGACCATAACACATTTTTAGAAAGCAGGTTACCAAAATTTAAATCCAAATGATACTTCTCCTCCCTTCGGTCCCTCCTTCCCACACTCCTTTCTTCCCTACCATAGCCTGTAAGATCCCTCTCACTCTCGAACACATTTAATCACTCCAAGTTCAAAGAATTTCATGGGTCAGAATCTTCTTTGAACCAAAGGCCAAAAGGCTCCACTGATATTTTTACCTACTTCCAGTTAGTCGTAGGGCCTGGAATATTTTAGGCACTTAATAAATATTGACTGATCAACACAGTTCATAATGTAGGTGAAAAAAAATGAAAAAGATGCAAATGCTTTCACAGTCTCCTGAAGATTCAATTTACTTTCCTTCATTTAAACTAATTAGAAGAGTAGAAGCTTAAAAGAAATATGTAGGAGGTATGAATACATAAAAGCATGTGGGCATCTCCAAATCAAGGGATGCACATTTCAGAAACATGAGTGACCAATACATATAGAGGGTTGTAAGTCATGCTTTTGATATAGCAAGCTGCCAATGTCTTCTGTTGCTGTCATTATATGTGTTGATACTAGGCTTGTTCCTGGCCAATCACTTATACGATCATCCATTGCATAATCCCATCCAGGCTTACTCTGAGACTGGGGTAAGCCTGGATCTTTTACATACATATTAGACATCCACCAGGTAAGCCTGGGTCACCCTCATTCAATACTTTCCGTAAGAAAGCAAAAGCTCCATCCTTTGGACAATTAGCCTATGGCCCAAAACATTGTGTCTGCATGGACTGCATATCCGGTCTTTTCCTTCATCTGACTTTTCTGTACCTATGCTCTCTCTTCTTAGATGAAAAAAAAACAAAAGATCCTGTAGCTTCTAATGCACCAAATGACTCCCAGAAGCATGATCGAACCCTGGCCAGCAACAAGGAGGTAACCAAGAACCTGGGCTTCCAAATGGACAGCAAGGAGGTCAACCAGGTGGCCAGCAGGGAAGCCATCCAAGTGGCCACCAGGGAGGACCTCAAGGAGTACAGGAAGGAAGACCTCAAGGTGGCCAGCAGGAAACACGTCTAGGTGGACAGCAGGGAGGACCTCAAGGTGGCCAGCAGGGAGGACTTCCAGGTGGCCAGCAAGAGGACCCCCAAAGTGGCCAGCAAGGAGCACGTCTAGGTGGACAGCAGGGGGGACCTCAAGGTCGACAGCAGGGAGGACATCCAAGTGGTCAGTAAGGAGGTCCTCTACTCTCTCCACCCTCAAGGTATTTCATTATTTTTCTCAGTGAAACAATATCTATTTTTGAATATGTACTGGATCTCAACTGACATCAAATCAATCCCAAGATTTTTTAGAGCTCCTTCCCCTTTTCTATTAGTCTAACTCTTCATCACTCCTTTTCTCCCAACTATTTGCTCATCTGTGCATATCTCTGCACATTCTCCCTGATAGAAACACAGAGATAGATAGAGACAAAAATAAAGAGAGAAAGAGAGACAGAGAGAGGGGGGGAGAAGAGAGACAGAGAGACACAAAAACGAGAGACAGACACAGAGAAAAACTTATATAGAGAGAAAGAGAGAGAAGCGGTAAAGGGAGGAAGAGAAAGAAAGAAACGGTGTGGGGAGAGAGAGAGAGAGAGAGAGAGAGAGAGAGAGAGAGAGAGAGAGATCGCAAAACATTACTAGTTTTTTCCCCCTCTCCTTCATACCACTTATCCATATCCTTATCTAGGGTCTCTCTCTAAATTTTATGGTTGTTTTTTTATTTCTGTAATGTATGACTTTGTCATTGTCAATCCCATTAACTTTGGGACCACATCAAGTACATTTTACTTCCTCTAATCCTCTTTCTTTCTTCTTTCAGTGCATGAAAAAGAAGATGGGCATTCAGGAGACACACTTAAAGTCCTCATGTGGAACCAGATGTTAGTACAGTATATACCTCTTGATCTTCTCCATAACTACTTTGTAATACCAATAAATACTTTAGTAATTAAATATTGACTCCTGCATCTCTTTATGGTGTTTTTTTCTCTCAACTTTCATCATACTGGGTTATAGATATAGGGACAGAAGTATGGTCCCCAGCTACTTAGTGCTTTGCTGATTCTGTATAACCCTGTGGATGCATAGCCCTAACCTTGACATAGTGGCTTAAATCTAGGCCCCCAAAACTGCACCTTGTTGAAGATTGAATGGGGATCATGGGTAAAACAAACATTTTTGAGCTCCTGTAAAGTTCAAAATACTAGAAGAATTTGAAGGAAAAGAATGTTCAAAGTTCCTAAAACTCCTGTATAATCTTAATCATTTCCTTGGAATAGAGTCAGATTTCCTCTCTTTTCCTATGTTACTGAGCAGAGCTAAAAATCTAAGAACAAATTTGATGACTCCCAGTACTGAGCATTCAGTAAGCATACACTGTGGAAAACACTTACATATACAGAAAGGCAACACACAAATAAAGGAACCAAAAGAAAATTAAAAATAAGCAAACCCAGCTCACAAGGAAATGGCAGTCTAAGTCTAGTGGTGGAGGCATCATTCAAATAACTACATGAATCAAAAGAATTTGAAATGTCTTCCAGGGTGGACTGGTCTGTAATCTGGGAATGGCCAGAGCAGAACCTAGCAGGCAATAGGAATGTGTTTCAGGAATCAAGTAGTGGTTTAATTAATTTCAGGGTGAGGAAGACAAGTTTACCTATGGAAGTCCCCCTTAGAAGAGGGCCTTCTTTTGCTGTGCAAATGAAGTGCCTATATACCTAAAAAAATGCAGGGGGGGCATACAACAACACAATCATTTATAGGTCTTGCAAAGGTTCCCATGCCAGGCCCATAAGTGCAGGTATCATGGCAACAATACAGGAGATCTTGAGTCCTGTTTAAGTTGATTATCTCAAAACTTAAGTGTCACTGAGTCTTCTGACTATCCAGGGGTACAGAACCAGAGTTAGCATGATAAGAACAGGAGTGCAATAGACTCTGGTTCAGTTCACTTGGCAGTTATAGGCTCAGTAATTTGTGAATTGTTAGCATTTCAGGAGTACTTGATTTATCACTTCCTGTTGTAACATGTTGGCTATAGCTATGTCTTCCAAGTCAGAATCTCCGGAAAGATGGGAGTTCTAACCAATCTAGATTGTATCACCCTTACAACATGTCATATTAATTAATGCGAAAATCATGAATCTTCTCACAGTCTCTCTTTCTAATCAAAACCTGAGATGACAGTGCAAACCAAGGGGGCACATCCACCTGAAATATGATTTTCATTTTATGGGAGGATGGAGTGAGTAGGTGAGATACAAGATGAATATCAGTACAGATGGCAAAGCTCTTGCTGGCTCAATCACCCTGGGGCACAGGAACTCTTGCTGGTCTGCTGAGGTGGGGCTTGCTGCAATACTTCCTCTCCTGCACTGTTCTCCTTCTGTAACCACAAGAGGGGCCCATCTCTCTAGTACCTAAGCTAAAAGACTTTTGAATTCCCACTTCTGGCTCCTCTACTCCAGGGTTTTTCCTAGGGCAGTATTCTCAGGGTTATTCAAAGTCAGCAAGGAGGCATAATAAGAGCACATACTCAGTCATCATGGCTCCTGGAACTTCAAGAAGGTGAATTTCAAACCTTTAGACTGTAGGCTGATAGCCCCAACAGTAGATGCTGCTGCCGCCACTGGGTCTGTGCTTCTTTCTCTCCTAACTCTGAGAGACTCCCATCCTGTGCCAGGAAGACTGGGACATGCCACTGCAGCTGGTGGGTGGGGCCTGCTACAGTTCCAGGTATGGTCCAGGGTGGTTCCATGTGCCAGTGCTCTCCTGGCCCAGCACAACAGATACTGCTCTTTCTGGACTATTCTGGCTTGGCAATCTGACATGCTCTCTCTTTCAGGGGATTCTACCTCTCTCAAATCTGTTCAGATTCACTTCTTAAGAGATATCTGAAATAATTTGGGAGAGTTCAGGCAGGTCCCTCTTTTCCCTCTGCCATTTTGACTCCATTTCCTCTATCAACTTTTTTCTGTGTAATTAATTCTTGCTGGTTATCTAAGCTTCCTTGCTTTTAAGAATATCATGTACCAAGCCTTTTGATCCTTTAACAAAGGAAATGCTATGTGGTGAGTAATCCTGAGTGTAGCTCCTTGATATTGAAATTTTTTTCTCTCTACTTGTAGTATTTTCTCTTTTATTAGACTGATTCAGAATTTGGCAATAATATGCTGTGGAGTTTTCATTTTAGGAACTCTTTTAGGTGGTGATCAGTGGAATCTTTCAATGACTATTTTACCCTCTATTTCTAGGATAACAAAGCAGTTCTATTTGATAATTTCTTTGAGAGATGCTGTCTAGGCTCTTTTTCTGATCATGGCTTTCAGGTAGTCCAATAATTCCTAAAGTATCTTTCCTGTATCTCTTTTCCAGGTCAGTTGTTATTCCAATGAGATACTTTTCATTTTCTTCTGCTTTTTCTCTTTTTATTGTTTTTTTCTGATTGATTCTGGATGTCTCATAGAGTCATTACCTTCCACTTGCCCAATTTTAGTTTTTAAAAAAAATTGTTTTCTTCAGTTCTCTTTTGAACTTCCTTTTCCATTTTTCCACTTCTGTTTTTCAAGGAGTCATTTTTTCAGTCATTGTTGTGCTTCTTTTTTGAAGCTACTGACACATTTTTTTATGATTCCCTTGCTTAACTCTCATTTCTTTCTCTAATTTTTCTTCTATCTCTCTAATTTCATTTTTAAATTCCTTTTTGACCTTGTACAACAGGAAATATTGGGCTTGAGACAAATCTTCTTTCCCTTTGAGTGTTTTCATGTGCATGTTTTGACACTGTTGTTCTCTTCTCAGTTTGTATTTTGATCTTCCCTATCTAATCATAGTTTTTAATGGCCAGGATTCTTTCTTCTATTTTTGTTCCTTTTTTGGACAATTTCTTGATTTTTCAACCTGAGCTTTTACCCTTTACTGCCCTAACCTCCTTGTGCTAAGGTCTAGGTAGTTGGTGACTGTATTTCTGCTCCATTGACCTCCTTGGCTGGTGGCTCACTCACATTTCTCTCATGGTTCTTGTGCACTGAGTTCTGGGCCTGGCAGTTTGCCTCCTACACTGTGCCTAGAGTCCTAAGCTAGACTGCTGAGCCACTGGTCTGTGGAGCCAGAACCATGGGTCTTAGTTGCTGATCTGTGCCTTGGCTAAGAGCCTGATGTTGGCTTGCCCAAACAATATCTGTGACTGACTGCATTCCCCTTTGGCACAAGTGAGACAGACTTTTCCTGAATTCCTTCTCTGTTTTCTCAGGCTAGAAATTGTTTCACTCTGTCTTTTGTGGGTTTTCTTGCTCCAGAATTCCTTTAGAGGATTGATTTAATGTTATTTTCAGAAGTAAACTGAGAAGAGTTCAGGCAACTTCCTGACTTCTCTTCAGCATCTTGCCTCCACTTCAATACTAGGAATTTTTTTAAAATAATATATGCCATGGAAGATATATGAGATGATATGCCCAGCTCACTCCTTTTAGAAGTGGAACATCCATAAATGAGGTATATTCTTTGTATTTTCACACTATTTCTATATATTGATCAGGTTTAATGTTTTCCCCCTCTTCTTCTTTCATGAATTGTTCTTCAGAAACATTATTTATTATATGGAATGGTTCTCACAGAAGGAAATTTATACTGGGAGAAATACTTTTGGTGATATCAAAAGCAAAAATTTTAATAAAACATATTTTTAAATTCCAAAACAGTAGGCAGAAGAAGTTAAAAAGTGAACAAACAACAGGACATCTTTTAATGTTCCATGTTGAATTTATTATATATCCATGTAACAGGTATGTGTTTGTATGTAAGTTTAAAAAAATTTACATAATAGATATTTATGCTTTCGTATACTTTTCGTATACCCTCTTTTTAAATTTTCTACCTTCTATGAAGAAATAGATTGTGTTTTGTTGTTAAGAATTATTTTTAATTTCAAAGAACCAAAAAAACACCACAATTTGTAGAAGACACAATGTCTTACCTAGGAACTCCAGACCATTGTCAGAGAAAGTGGAAACTTTTATAGCTTTAGTAAAGAAAAAAGATATAAAATAAGTACATAATTTATGCATTGTTATACAGAAATAAAATAGGGGAAAATTATAGAAAAGTAAAGTCAGTTCAATATATCTATAAAATATTCAAGATACTTTGAAGCTAACCTACAAATCCACGTATAAGTTTCATATAGCTACCACTAGAAAAATTCTTTACAGATAAAAATGAAGAAAAATAGTTAAAGACATTTATTATTTCATATCAGGGCATTTCAATTTGATAAAAATGACTTTAGCATTCAAATTAATTTATACACTTATTGACATGAAAATTAACAACTAAGAGGTCACTTGTTAGAAATAGCAAAGATAAAACACTTGTTCAGAGAAACAAAAGATAACAAATCACAAGGAAATAAAGAGCAGGAATGAGGTTAATCTAGAATAAGATTTCAAGCAATATTAGGAAGTGAACATTATCAGAATGCCTCATGATTGATTAAAACATTTACAAATGGATAAATGAAACAGAGCAAATAAGACAGCAGTTCATTATTCTATATATGAAAGAACATAAATATCAGGGGAAGTACTTTTTGCTCAGTGATAAGAATTGCATAACATGGTAGAGAGTTAGGCATAAATAAGTTTTAAAAGCAGATATATCAGCAAGTATAGCAGTAAGGACCAAATTAATGTGTAACCTAAATGGAAAAATTTATGGATGCAGGTGACATAAGAAAGAAGGAAGAATGGAAAGAAGAAAATAAAAAGGGAGGAATGAAAATATAAAGAAGGAAATAAGAAGGAAGGAAAAAAACAAAAGGAGGGAGAAAGGAAGAAAGAAAGGAAAGGAAGAGGGAAGGAAGAAAGAAAGAAGAAAGAGAGAGTTGGTAGGAGAGAGAGAGAGAGAGAGCAAGAAAGGAAGAAGGAAGGAAGGAAGAAAAAAAGGAAGGAAGGAAGGAAGGAAGGAAGGAAGGAAGAAAAAGAAGGAGGAAAACAAAAAGACTTAGACTTTCCAGTTATGATGACTGGTGAAATATTTCGTATATAAAATGTAAAATATTTTACATGAATAATGTAAATGCAACTCAAATAATGAGTGTAGCAAGAAATAATTATATATATATGTACATACATACATATATGTATACATATATTTACATACATCTTAGATAATCTGATATCCAAGTCATATATGAGACTGAGACAAATGGATGACCACAAATATTCCACAATAAATACGTGACAAAGGAGAATATGAACTGTTTTTTAAAAATGTTTATATCATTTATTTGAGTGCAATCTAATTTCCAGTCAAAAGGAAAAAAGACAAAATATTAGTTCAGTAAAAATAAACAATGACCAAGTCTCCTACAATATGGAACTGAATATTTTTGCCCAAAGCATTTTAAAAGATCTCAAACCAATTTAATTTTTTTTAAATCATTAAGTATAACATGACTGTAAATGTAAACACCTCTGAAGTTTGGACTTGTTATTCTCAAATGAAATGTTTTCTAAAGAAGGATACAGTTTATTTGTGATGGATAATAGGCAGCAGAGTGGTGTAGTACCTAGAGTGCTGGGGCATGGAGTCAGAAAGACTCATCTTCATGAGCTCAATTCTGGTCTCAGATGCCTATTATCTTCATCACCCTGGGCGAGTCACTTAATCCTGGTTGCTTCAGTTCCCCATCTGTATAATGAGCTGGTGAAGGAACTGGTAAAACGTTCCAGTATCTTTCCCAAAAAAAACCCAAATGGGATCACAAAGTGTCAGACAGATCTGAAAGGACTGAACAACAATGGGAAGATCAAAGTATTTATCCAGTTCCATTTAAGTTGTGAATAGAACCAAAGTTTTGATAACTAGTTTATATCCTATTTCTCAATTTCACTACTTGGCATATAGGGTAAGAAGATGGAAGTCAGAAGGAAGAATAGAAGCTGTTTACAACTTTGTTTCATCGTAGAAAAACAACACCTGAAGTGACTTAAATGTCCATCTATGAGAGGACAGGTTAAACAAATTATGATCACATAAGTATGGGGAATTGTTTATTTAATTTACAGAAATCAAGACCATGATAAATTCAGAGAAATAGAGGAAAAAAAATTGTGGACTAATGTGGAGTAAAATAAGCTGAACTAGGAGGACAGTAAAAATCTCAGTTATACTTAATTGTAATGACCACTCTCATTGCTGGATAATAAATGATGAATTACTTCTCTATCAATGGAGAAACTAATAGGTAAGCATTGGTACCCTGGCTCTGCTACCCACTTTGTGAGCATGGACATGTCAGCTCACCTGCTCAGCTTCATTTTCTTTATCTGGAAAAGGAGGACATTGGACTTGATGGCCTCTAAAATACATTCCCACTCTAAGTCTGTGAATTAGTTCCCGTGAGCCAATAAATCTGGGAAGGGAATGGGCTAAGCCAATTGGCAATGGGATATCAAAAAGAAATAGCAGAGGGAAAACATCTTCACCAACAGTAGTAATTCATGATTAGAAGGATTTGGTGAGCAGAATTTTTGGAAAAAAGAGATTCAGGGATAGATTAAATTTCAGGGAAAATGGGTTCTGAACATCAAAATTTTAGTCAAGTTTTGGGAAATATTTAAAGAACTGGAAAAGAAGGAGTGATGGAGAGAGGTATGGTAGCTTGGTCCCATAAGGCCAGGTATCCACAGGTGACCAAATAGTACAGCTGCTGATGTCTATGTAGTTTCCAGTAGGAGACGATAGGGCAGGAACTTGCCTGTACAATTATTGCTAGTAGTGATTTCATTTCTCTTACTTTATCCTTCCATTGTATATTGACCTCTCTGGTTCATGGCCTGCACTTCAAGAAAGCTAGCAAAAGGACCAAAGTCAATGACATTTAAATGACTTTTGCAGCACGGGATATCAAAGTACCCTCAAAGAATTCAGGTTTCTGTATGGGAGGGAAATCATGAGATGGAAGACTATCCATTATTGTAATCACAACATTATATTTGGAGTTTCTGGGCAAGATGGCTTCAAAGGATTTGGCAAATTTACATTTGGCAGTACATTTGGGGCAGGAGGTTTTGCCAGCCTTCAAACTCAATCTAACAAAAACTCAGGCATGGGAGTTATCTGAACATGAACAATACCTTTAGATAAGGGACTTAATGGGATATTTCAAAAGAGATATTGTTTTCCGAGGTGCTTGTAAGAGATGTTGACTTGGTCCATACAGTAGAGGTAACATCGACACCATGGTTGCTACCAAGTGGCTACTGCTCCTTCTCTCAGTTGCCCCGTTGGGCCTGAGCTCTGCTCGATCCACAGAGACCCACAGAGTGGGGGACATAGAGAATCTATGATCATGTTGGGACATTGTTGGGGGTGGTGGCCGGGTATTTTTCACGTGAGGTCATTTGTAATTAACCTTCCTCAGTAAATCAAGTACTGTTGTATTCCTAGAGTTAGATAAATAGAAGGTGGTGTTCCGGGCAGAACCCACAGAACAGCAGAGGGAAGCAGGGCTCCAGCCCAGGACAGCCCGGATGGTCTCTGGGTGAGCTCTATTCCACACGGAGCTGGGACCTGGGAGCTGGGAGCTGGGAACGGAGTGGAGCAGAGCCCAGCCTGAGCGCGTGGACGATCCAGACCAGAAGCCGGGCGGAGGGGGCCCTAGCGCCCTGAATATGTGAGCTGCGGCAGTTACCAGACCCCTCGACCCACAAACACCAAAGACTGCGGAGAAGGTTAGTGGGAAAAGCTGCTGGAGTGGAAGGAGTTCGCGGTTCGGCTTCCAGCCCCGGGGGCAGCGGAGGTGGGGCAGCTACAGCTGTTGTTACTTCCGGCTCCAGGCCCACCTGGTGGGAGGAATTAAGTGGCAGATCACAGCAGGGGTGCACAGCCTGCCGAAGATCTGAGCCCAGTCTGGACTGGGGGTCCTTGGGGAAGGAGGAGTGCGGCTCTGACAGAGCTGGCACCTCCCCCCCAAACTTAGAACATAGAACTCTGTAATCTACAAGCAGTCATACCCCACTGAAAAACTCAAGGGTCAAGTTAGTTGGTTGGGAATATGGCCAGGCAGCGAAAACGCGCCCAGATTCAGTCTCAGACTTTGGATTCTTTCTTTGGTGACAAAGAAGACCAAAACATACAGTCTAAAGAAGACAACAAAGTCATAGAGCCTACAACCAAATCCTCCAAGAAAAACATGAACTGGCCCCAGGCCATAGAAGAACTCAAAAAGGAGTTGGAAAAGCAAGTTAGAGAAGTAGAGGAAAAATTGGGAAGAGAAATAAGAAGGATGTGAGAAAACCATGAAAAACAAGTCAATGACTTGCTAAAGGAGACCCAAAAAATACTGAAAAATATGCTGAAGAAAACAACACCTTAAAAAACAGACTAACTCAAATGGCAAAAGAGCTCCAAAAAGCCAATGAGGAGAAGAATGCCTTGAAAGGCAGAATTAGCCAAATGGAAAAGGAGGTCCAAAAGACCACTGAAGAAAATACTACTTTAAAAATTAGATTGGAGCAAGTGGAAGCTAGTGACTTTATGAGAAATCAGGATATTATAAAACAGAACCAGAGGAATGAAAAAATGGAAGACAATGTGAAATATCTCCTTGGAAAAACCACTGACCTGGAAAATAGATCCAGGAGAGATAATTTAAAAATTATTGGACTACCTGAAAGCCATGATCAAAAAAAGAGCCTAGATACCATCTTTCAGGAAATTATCAAGGAGAACTGCCCTGATATTCTAGAGCCACAGGGCAAAATAGAAATTGAAAGAATCCATCGATCGCCTCCTCAAATAGATCCCAAAAAGAAATCTCCTAGGAATATTGTTGCCAAATTCCAGAGCTCCCAGATCAAGGAGAAAATACTGCAAGCAGCCAGAAAGAAACAATTTGAGTATTGTGGAAACCCAATCAGAATAACCCAAGATCTGGCAGCTTCTACATTAAGAGATCGAAGGGCTTGGAATGGGATATTCCGGAGGTCAATGGAGCTAGGATTAAAACCTAGAATCACCTACCCAGCAAAACTGAGTATCATGTTCCAAGGCAAAATATGGACTTTCAATAAAATAGAGAACTTTCAAGCTTTCTCAGTGAAAAGACCAGAACTGAATAGAAAATTTGACTTTCAAACACAAGAATCAAGAGAAGCATGAAAAGGTAATCAAGAAACGGAAATTGCAAGGGACTTATTAAAGTTGAACTGTTTTGTTTACATTCCTACATGGAAAGATAATGAGTATGATTCATGAGACCTCAGCATTAGGGTAGTTGAAGGGAATATGCATATATATGTATATATGCATATATATATATGTTTATGTATATATAAGTGAATGTGTATGTATGTATCTATGTGTATATGTATGTATATGTATGTATGTGTATATATATATATATATATATATATATATGTAAAAGAGAGAGAGCAGACATAGGGTGAGTTGAGGATGAAGGGAAGATAGCTAAAAGAAATAAAATGAAATTAAGGGATGAGAGAGTAACATACTGAGAGAGGGAGAGAGGGAGAGATAGAATGGGGTGGATTATCTCGCATAAAGGTGGCAAGAGGAAGCAGTTCTATGGGAGGAGGGGAGAGGTCAGGTGAGGGGGGAATGAGTGAACCTTGCTCTCATCAGATTTGGCCTGAGGGGGAATACCATACATACTCAGTTGGGTATCTTACCCCACAGGAAAGAAGAGGGAGGAAGATAAAAAAAAATAAAAGGCGGGGGGATGATGGAGTGGAGGGCAGATGGGGGTGGAGGTAATCAAAACAAACACTTTGGAAAGGGGACAGGGTCAAGGGAGAAAATTCAATAAAGCGGGATGGGTTGGGAAGGAGCAAAATGTAGTTAGCCTTTCACAACATGAGTATTGTGGAAGGGTTATACATAATAATACATGTGTGGCCTAGGTTGAATTGCTCAACTTCTTAGGGAGGGTGGGTGGGAAGGGAAGAAGGAAGGGAATTTGGAACTCAAAGTTTTAAAATCAGATGTTCAAAAACAAAAAAAAGTTTTTGTATGCAACTAAAAAATAAGATACACAGGCAATGGGGCGTAGAAATTTATCTTGCCCTACAAGAAAGGAAGGGAAAAAGGGGATGAGAGGGGAGGGGGGTGATAGAAGGGAGGGCTGACTGGGGAACAGGGCAACCAGAATATAAGCCATCTTGGAGTGGGGGGGAGGGCAGAAATGGGGAGAAAATTTGTAATTCAAACTGTTGTGAAAATCAATGCTGAAAACCAAATATGTTAAATAAATAAATTGCATTAAAAAAAAAAAGAAGGTGGTGTTCCTTCATTCCATATTCTGATGATTCTTCAAATCTGTTTTCCACACTAGGTTTGAAGGTAAACCCGACTTACTCATTCAACCTTATTTCTTATTTACTTCAGTCATCTATGCTCCTTTCTGTTCCTCTTGCAGAATATTCCATCTTTCCCTTTACTCCAGCTGTTCCTCTCACCTGCAATAGATTTCCTACTCCTCTCTACCTGTTACAATTCTTATCTTCTGGTAAATTTCTGTCTTCTGTTAACTCCTGTAGGAAATCTAACTGGATTTCTTGACCTACTGTCTTTCCAGATCTTACTTTCAACTAAGAAAATATTAACTTTTGAGGTTTTGCATTTTATTTTCTATTTTTATATTGTATTTCCAAAAACAATTTAAATTCCTCAACATTAGGGGCTGTTTCTTCTTTCCTTGTATACCCAGCACCTAACAAAGTAAATGCTACATAATAATCATTTCATATAATCTTAATGAACTGTATTGAACTATCTGGCCAAAAATATGTATAAGCATTTTAAAATTTTCTATCTCTAATGAAATATTTACGCCAATGTAACAAGTAATGTGTCTACATTCAGCAGCATACAGAGGACTGTATTTACCATTTTCCATTCAGACTTTGACAATGTATAGACGTTCAGTTTAATTCTATACTGTATTGCATGGATTCCTTCATCCATGTCAATATGTTTATTCAATTCTTGAAAGGTATGGGTGATCTCTCTGAGTTGGGGATGCTCAGACAGAGAGGAAACTGTCCCCTAGAGAGTTGTGAATTCCTCATAAGCCATTGAGTACTTTATTCCAGATCAGCAGAAAGCTATATCTTCATAATATTCATAATCAATCACCCAACAAGCACTGATTACTGGGGATTCAAATCAAAAGCTATGAAATAAATTTGGAATGAAGCAGTTTCTGCCTTCATGGAGGTGACATTCTAAACAGAGATGACAAAACAAAGAATTTTTTCTAATCAAAATGATATCCTCTTACTCAAAACTCCTCTAAACTTTTTCAAATATGCCAATATTGGGAATCCTGCCCTACAAAATTAGGTATTGGAATGAATTTTTATTATTTTTTATCGGAAGTGTTTGCAACATACAGTGTTACACTAAGTGGGGCATTGTATTAATATCCACCATATGGGATCTCAGGACACTTAAGTCACATTAGTGTTTTATCTGTCTCAGAGATAGCTGTAATCAAGGTAGGGAACCACAGTTCATTGTGGAATAAATCTGCAACTCCTCCCAAATGCAGATCAATATGCTCCTGTTCAGTAAGTTATTGTCTTAGAGAGTTTCTTGAAGTATTGAGGCAATAAGCAACTTGTAAATGTTTCTAAGGTCAATAGCTGTTAGAGGTAAAATCTGAACCCAGGATTTTTGACTCTCAGACTGAATAGAAATAAACTGTGCCATTCTGCTTCTCAGTGAGATTCACATCCCCATTTTCCAGGTGAAAACACTCAGGATCAGGGATGTTAAATTACTTTCCCCTGGCATAACTGGGAAAGAGTTTGCAAGTTATGACTTGTACCCCAATTCCTTGACCCTAAGGCTATTTTTCCAGGGAAAGGCAACATGCTGGGGTAAAAGAAAAGTCTTTTGAGTCAAAAGACCTAGATTAAAATTCTTCCTTTTCTGGTGTTACCATGTGTAACTTACAGTGCCTAAAAGATGGATAGGCACTGATTAAAGTTTAGACCACGTTGCCTGAATTACTCAAGTTTTTTAATTAGAAAATGAAAGGTTTCCAATACATGATCTTCAAGGTACCCTCCAATTGTAAATTGTATGGTTTCAAATGTTATGCTAAAAACATATTCTGATAGAGAAAATTTCTTTTTAGCACAAAGATATTGAGCTGTCTGGAAATCCTAACATTGTGGAAAGGAGATTATTTCCTTCCTTTTGGAAATGAAAGTATAAGACCCAAGAAAGCTTTATCCAGGTTTATATGCATTTTGGCAGAGAGTGAGATAAAAAGAACCAAAACTTGTGGAGTAATGTTAAAACACAGAAAAAGTTCATCATTGATTGTTATTTTATATTTCCTCCTATAGAACAAGTCTCTGTACAAAATACCAGTAAAACTGCTGGGTAGGAAATATTCTAACATGCAGCTGGACTTCAGTTTCACTTTTGCCTTGAAATTGTCTCTACTTGCATCATAAAGGAACACCTTCCAAGGCTTTTCATAACATAAACTGGGGAGGGTTTGGCAAGAATGCTGTGCTTGAGCGTCCCCTTACTATTAATGCATCTGTCGTTCAGAGAAGAAACCATTTTAAATCTGTTCCATGCCAAGGGATGAGGCAATTTATGTGAAACCTTTCCCCCCCCCCTTTTTTTTTTAATAAAAACTTTTCCCTGCCCTCAAATAATACTAGTAACCTTACTTTGTTCCCTTTCACCCTCTTAATAGCTAGAATGTAAGAGGTCACTAATAGTTCAACTTATGACCATAACACATTTTTAGGAAGCAGGCTACCAAAATTTAAATCCTCCCTTCGGTCCCTCCTTCCCACACTCCATTCTTCCCTACCATAGCCTGTAAGACACCTCTCACTCTAGAACACATTTAATCACTCCAAGTTCAAAGAATTTCAT
This sequence comes from Trichosurus vulpecula, assembly GCF_011100635.1. Classification (NCBI taxonomy): domain Eukaryota; kingdom Metazoa; phylum Chordata; class Mammalia; order Diprotodontia; family Phalangeridae; genus Trichosurus; species Trichosurus vulpecula. The sequence continues at coordinate 368,392,001 of NC_050576.1, forward strand.
GGGTCAGAATCTTCTTTGAACCAAAGACCAAAAGGGTCCACTGATATCTTTTACCTACTTCCTGTTAGTCATAGGGCCTGGAATATTTTAGGCACTTAATAAATATTGACTGATCAACACAGTTCATAATGTAGGTGAAAAAAATGAAAAAGATGCGAATGCTTTCACAGTCTCCTGAAGATTCAATTTACTTTCCTTCATTTAAATTAATTAGAAGAGTAGAAGTTTGAAAGAAATATGTAGGAGGTATGAATACATAAATACTTATGGGCATCCCCAAATGAAGGGATGCACATTTCAGAAACATGAGTGACCAACACATATAGAGAGTTATAACTCATGCTTTTGATATAGCAAGCTGCCAATGTCTTCTGTTGCTGTCATTATACGAATTGATACTAGGCTTGTTCTTGGCCAATCACTTATACGATCATCCATTGCATAATCCCATCCAGGGTTACTCTGAGACTGGGGTAAGCCTGGATCTTTTACATACATATTAGACATCCACCAGGTAAGCCTGGGTCACCCTCATTCAACACTTTCCGTAAGAAAGCAAAAGCTCCATCCTTTGGACAATTAGCCTATGGCCCAAACCATTCTGTCTGCATGGACTGCATATCCGGTCTTTTCCTTCATCTGACTTTTCTGTACCTATGCTCTCTCTTCTTAGATGAAAAAAAGCAAAAGATCCTGTAGCTTCTAATGCACCAAATAACTCCCAGAAGCATGATCATCCCTGGCCAGCAACAAGGAGGTAACCAAAAACCTGGGCTTACAGGTGGACAGCAAGGAGGTCAATCAGGTGGTCAGCAAGGAGGTCAACCAAGTGGCCAGCAGGGAGGACATCCAAGTGGCCAGTAAGGAGATCATCTACTCTCTCCACCCTCAAGGTATTTCATTATATTTCTTAGTGAAACAGTGTCTAGGTTTGAATATATACTGACTGTCAACTGACATCAAATCAGTCCCAAGCATTTTTAGAGCTCCTTCCCCTTTTCTATTAGTCAAACTCTTCATCACTCCTTTTTCCCAACTATTTGCTCATCTGTACATATCTCTGCACATTCTCCCTGATAAAAACAGAGAGACAGACAGAGATAGAGTGTGAGAAAGAGAGAAAGAGAGAGAGAGTGCAAGACATCACTAATCTTTTCCCCCTCTCCTTTATACTAATTCTCCATATCCTTATCTAGGATGTCTCTCCAAATTTTATGTTTTTTTTTTTATTTCTGTAATGTATGACTTTGTCATTGTCATTGATGTTAGCTACGGGACCAAATCAAGCACATTTCATTTCTTCTAATCCTCTTTTTTTCTTCTTTCAGTGCATGAAAAGGAAGATGGGCATTCAGGAGACACCCTTAGAGTCCTCATTTGGAACCAGATATTAGTACAGTGTATACCTCTTGATATGCTCCATAACTCCTTACAATACCAATAAATACATTAGTAATTAAACATTGACTCCTACATCTCTTTATGGTGTTTTTGTCTCTCAACTTTCATCATACTGGGTTCTAGATACAGGGACAGAAGTATGGTCCCCAGCTACTTAGTTCTTGGCTGATTCCAAATTAAGCTGTGGACGCATAGCCCTAACTTTGACTTAGTGGCTTAATTCTGAGCCCTCAAAACTGCACCTTGTTGAAGATTGAATGTGGACCATGCATAAAACAAATATTTTTGAGCTCCAGTAAAGTACACATTACTGGAAGGATTTAAAGGAAAAGAACATTCAGAGTTCCTGAAACTCCTGTATAATTTTAATCATTTCCTTGGAATAGACTCAGATTTCCTCTCTTTTCCTATATTACTGAACAGAGCTAAAAATCTAAAAACAAATTTGATGATTCCCAGTACTGAGCAGTAAGCACCTAATATGTGCCAGATGCTATCAAAAACACTTACATGTACAGTAAGGCAACACACAAATAAAGGAACTAAAACAAAACTAAAAATAAGCAAACCCAGTTCACAAGAAAATGGCAGTCTAGTGGTGGAGGCATCGTTCAAAAAACTACATATGTCAAAAGAATTTGAAATGTCTTCTAGGGCGGACTGGTCTTTAATCTGGGAATAACCAGAGCAGAACCTACTAGGCAATAGGAATGTGTTTCATGAATCAAGTAGTGGTTTAATTAATTTAAGAGTGAGGAAGACAAGTTTACCTATGGAAGTCTCCCTTAGAAGAGGGCCTTCTTTTGCTGTGCAAATTCAGTGCCCATATACCTAAAAAACTATAAGGAGGGGGGGAGCAGATAACAACACAATCATTCATAGGTCTTGCAAAGGTTTTCATGGCAGGCCCATAAGTGCAGGTATCATAGGGAGATCAGGAGCTCTTGAGTCCTGTTTAAGTTGATTATCTCAAACCTTAAGTGTCAGTGAGTCTTCTGATTATTCAGGGGTACAGAACCAGAGTTAGAATGATAAGAACGGTAGTACAATAGCCTCTAGTTCAGCTCAGTTGGCAGTCATGGGCTCAGTAATTCGTGAATTGTTAGCAATTCAGGAGTACTTGATTTATCACTTTCTGTTGTAACTTGTTGGCTACAGCTATGGCTCCCAAGTCAGAATCTACTGGAAAGATGGGAGTTCTAACCAATCTAGATTGTATCATCCTTACAACACATCATATTAATTAATGTGAAAATTATGAATCTTCTCACAGTCTCTCTTTCTGGTCAAAGCTTGAGATGGCAGTGCAGAGCAAGGGGTCACATCCACCTGAAATATGATTTTGATTTTAAGGGAGGCTGGATTGGGTAGGTGAGATACAAGATGAATATCAATATAGATGGCAAAGCAAATAAGGAAAAGAAACATCAGGGCAGAGAGGGCAGAGTGAAGAATGCTGCCAAGGTTTCCAAGTAGCCAGCAGAATAAGTCATAGGGAGGTGAGAGGGTGACCTGATTCGGAATGTTCTGTGCCCTATACAATAAATCTTCTGCTTTCATGTTTAGAGCACTAAAGTTGTCCTCTATCAGGAAAGACTGGTTGACCTGGAAACAACATTCCTTCCCAATGACAGCACATGCCCCTCATTGCTCAGCAGTTAGGGTGCTAAACACTCAGTTAATTTGCAGTACCATGATGGGAAGTGAGTCACTCTGCATTGGGAGGCTGGTGGTAAGGCTTCTAGTATGCTCCAGATCTATGGTTAACTCTGATCACAGGTAGCTGAAAGAGGGGTCCAGTTGACCAAAAGTGGCTGGATACCAGTCAGGGGCCAGATGGCTGCCCACAGAGGACATTTCTAAGCAAGAAAGAGAAGTCATAAGGGACTTCCTAAAGTCAAACTGTTTTGTTTACTTTCCTACATGGAAAGATGATATTTGAACCTGTGAGACTTTTCTTGGTATTAGGGTAGTTGAAAGGAATATATATCTCTATAGACAGAGGGCACAGGGTGAGTTGAATATGAAAGGATGATACGTAAAAAAATGAAATTAAGGGATTAGAGAGGAATATATCGGGAGAAGGAGAAAGGGAGAGATAGAATAGGGTAAGTCATCTCACATCAAAGTGGTACAAAAAAGCAGTTCTATTGGAAGGGAAGAGGGGCAGGTGAAAGCAGATGACCGAATCTTGCTCTCATTGAATTTGACTTGAGGAGGGAATAACACATACACTCAATTGGGTATCTTACCCTAGAGGAAAGTAGGGGGGAAGAGGGTAAGAGATGGCAGATGATAGAAGGGAGGAGGTAGTCACAAGCAAGTACTTTTGAAAATGGACAGTGTCAAGGGAGAATACTGAATAAAGGGGGACAGGATAGGACGGTGGGAAATATAGTTTTTTACAACATGACTATAATGGAAGTGATTTGCATAATGATACATGTGTGGCCTATGTTGAATTGCTTACCTTCCCAGGGAGGGTGGGAGAAGAGGAAAGAAGAGAGGACACTTGGCCAGTAACCAAGTACCTAGACCTCAACACAAGAAGGTAGGACAGTACGCTGGTACCTACAGAGCAGAACTCAAATTGAAAAGTCAAGAAACTATTTACAAAGGGAAAGAAAAAACAAAAGAAAGTGTCCTGGCCATATAAAGCTATGGAAGAGATGGGGAATATTAAATCACAAACGCAGAAGAGAACACCAGTGTCAAAATATGCATATGCAAAGACACAAAGGGAAACATGAATTTGTCTCAATCCCAACATTTTCTCTTGTACAAGCTCAAAAAGGATTTTAAAAACCAAATAATAGATGTAGAAGAAAAATTGTTGAAAGAAATGAGAGCTAAGCAAGAGTAATAAAAAAGAGTCTAGCTTAGAAAAAGAAGCACAGAAATTGATTGAAGAAAATGACTCCTTTAAAAGTAGAACTGGACAAATGGAAAAGGAGATTCAAAAACTAACTAAAGAAAACAAATTCTAGAACTGCAGAACCCAAAAAATAGCAGAGGGAAGCAGGGATCCAGCCCAGGACAACATGGATGGTCACTGGATGAGGTTTATCACTCGTGCAGGAGAGCTCAGCGAGGGCGGTGGCAGGACCAACCAGACCAGGAGCCAGGTGGAACAGACCCTAGCACCCTGAATCAGTGAGCTGTGGCAGTTACCATACTTCTCAACCCACAAACACCAAAGACAACAGAGAAAGTTAGTGGGAAAAGTTGCAGGGGACAGAGTTCTAGGTTCCACAACTGCCCTAGGGGCAGAGGGGGTCGGGCAGCTACAGAACAACAGCTGCAGTTGCTTCTGGCCCCAGGCTCACCTGGTGGGAGGAATTAAGTGGTGGATCAGAGCAGGAGTGAAGAGCCTGCGTAAGATTTGCATCCGGTCCTGGTTGGTGGTTCTTGGGGAAGGAGGAGGGCTGGTGTGGCAGAACTGGCTGTATAGAAATAGCTCTGAAAACAACAGTGCATCCCTTCAAGCTCAGAACAAAGTAGTCTTTACTGTACAAGCAGTTATACCCCCAAAAAAACTCAGGGGTCAAGTAAGTTGACTGGGAACATGGCGAGGCAGTGAAAACGCTCTAAGATTCAGTCTCAGACTTTGGAATCTTTCTTTGGTGACAAAGGAGACCAAAACATACAGCCAGAAGAAGTCTACAAAGTCAAAGAGCTTACATCAAAAGCCTCCAAGAAAAACATGAACTGGTCTCAGGCCGTGGAAGAGCTCAAAAAGGAGTTGGAGAAGCCAATTAGAGAAGTAGAGGAAAAACTGGGATGAGAAATGGGAATGATGCAAGAAAACCATGAAAAACAAGTCAATGACTTGCTAAAGGAGACCCCCCAAAATACTGAAAAAATATTGAAGAAAACAACACCTTAAAAATAGAGTAACTCAAAGGGCCAAAGAGCTCCCAAAAGCCAATGAGGAGAAGAATGCCTTGAAAAGTAGAATTAATCAAATGGAAAAGGAGGTCCAAAAGACCACTGAAGAAAATACTACCTTAAAAATTCGATTGGAGCAAGTGGAAGCTAGTGACTTAATGAGAAATCAAGATAATATAAAACAGAACCAAAGGAATGAAAAAGTGGAAGACAATGTGACATATCTCATTGGAAAAACCGCTGACCTGGAAAATAGATCCATGAGAGAGAATTTAAAAATTATTGGACTACCTGAAAGCCATGATCGAAAAAAGAGCCTAGATATTATCTTTAAAGAAATTATCAAGAACTGCCCTGATATTCTAGAATCAGAGTGTAAAATAGAACTTGAAAGAACCCACAGATCGTCTCCTCAAAAAGATCCCAGAAAGAAAATTCCTAAGCTCATTATAATCAAATTCCAGAGCTCCCTGGTCAAGGAGAAAATACTGCAAGCAACCAGAAAGAAACAATTTGAGTACTGTGGAAACACAATCAGAATAACCAAAAATCTAGTAGCTTCTACATTTAGGGATCAAAGGGCTTGGAATAAGATATTCCGCAGGTCAATGGAGCTAGGATTAAAACCAAGAATCACCTACCCAGAAAAACCGAGTATCATGCTCCAAGACCAAATATGGATTCTCAATAAAATAGAGGACTTTCAAGTTTTGTCAGTGGAAAGACCAGAGCTGAATAGAAAATTTGACTTTCAAACACAAGAATCAAGAGAAGCATGAAAAGGTAAACAAAAAAGAAAAATCATAAGGGACTTACTAAAGTTGAACTGTTTTGTTTACATTCCTACATGGAAAGATGATGTGTACGATTCATGAGACCTCAGTATCATAGTAGCTGAAAGGAATAAGCATATATATATATATATATATATGTGTGTGTGTGTGTGTGTGTGTGTGTGTGTGTGTGTGTGTGTGTGTGTGTATGTGTGTGTATGTGTATATGTACATATGTGTGCGTCTATGTATGTATATATGTAGGTGTATATGTAGACAGAGGGCCCAGGGTGAGTTGAATATGAAGGGATGATATCTAAAAAAATAAAATCAAATTAAGGGATAAGAGAGGAATATATTGAGAGAGGGAGAAAAGGAGAAATAGAACGTGGTAAATTATCTCACATAACAGTGGGAAGAAAAAGCAGTTCTGTAGGAAGGGAAGAGGGGGCAGGTGAAGAGGAATGAGTAAATCTTGCTCTCATAGGATTTGACCTGAGGAGGGAATACCATATGCAATCAATCTTACTCCACAGGAAAGAAGGAGGAAGAAGATAAAGAAGGGGGGACAATAGAAAGGAGGGCAGACAGGGGGAGGAGGTAATCAAAAACAAAAACTTTCGAAAAGGGACAGGGTCAAGGGAGCAAATTCAATAAAGGGGAATAGGTTAGGAAGGAGCAAAACATAGTTAATCTTTCACCAACCTGAGTATTGTGGAAGGGTTTTACATAGTGATACGCATGTAGCCTGTGTTGAATTGCTTGCCTTCTTGTCAGGGTGAAAGGAGAGACAAAAGTATAATGAAGGGAAAAATAGGATAGAGAGAAATACACAGTTAGTAACCATAACTGAGAATGGGAATGGGGTGAATTCTCCCATAAAATGGAAGTGGACAGCAGAGTTGATAAAAGCCAGAATCCTACAATATGTTGTCTATGAGGAAAATATTTGAAGCAGAGAGACACACAGACAGTAAAGATAGAAGGCTGGAGCAGAATATATCATTTTTCAGCCAAGTCTATCAAGGTTAGTCACCACAGAATCAATATATCTGTGGTTGTGTACAATGTTCTCCGGGTTCTGCTCCGCTCACCCAGCACTGTATCATGTAAATTTTTCCAGGTTATTATGAAGTCCTTAGCTTCCCCTTTCCATTACATTCATATACCACAACTTGTTTAGCCATTCCCCAACTGAAGTGCATCCCCTTGATTTCCAATTCTTTGCTTCCACAAAAAGAGCTGCTGTAAATATTTTTGTAAGTATGGGTCCCTTTCCCACTTGTGTGATCTCTTTAGGATGCAGCCCTAGAACGGGTATTGGTGGGTCAAAGGGTATGTGCATTTTTATAGCCCTTTGGGCATAGTTCCAAATTGCTCTCCGGATGGGTTGGATCAGTTCACAACTCCACCAGCAATGCAACAGTGTTCCCATTTTCCCACATCCTCTCCAGCATTTATTGTTTCCCATGTTATACAATCTGACAGGTGACATGTGGTACCTAAGAGTTGTTTTGATTTGAATTTCTCTAATCAATGTTGATTTAGAGCATTTTTTCATATGCCTATAGATATCTTTAATTTTTTCCTCTGAAAACTGCCTGTTCATATCCTTTGACCATTTATCAGCTGGGGAATGCCTTGTATTCCTACAAATTTGGCTCAGTTCCCTGTATATTTTAGATAAGAGGCCTTTATCAGAGGCTCTAGTTGTAAAGATTTTCTCCCAATTTTCTTCTTCCCTTCTAATCTTTGTTGCATTGGCTTTTTTATACAAAAAACTTTTCAATTTAACATAATCAAAATTATGAATTTTGCAATGCTCTCTATCTCTTGCTGTGTCATGAATCCTTTCCTTTCCCATAAATCTGATAGGCAAACTATTCCTTGCTCTCCCAAATTACTTATAGTATTAGCCTTTATTCATAAATCATGAACCCATTTTGACTTTATTTTGGTATAAAGTGTAAGATGTAGGTCTTTGCCCGTTTTTTGCCCTACCATTTTCCAATTTTCCTAGTAGATTTTGTGAAATAGTGAATTCTTGGCCAAGAAGCTGGATAATGTGGGTTTCTCAAAGGGTAGATTGCTATAGTTGTTGACTACTGCATCTTGTGTACCTCACCAATTCCACTGATCCAGCACACTGTTTCTTAGCCAGTACCAAGTAATTTTGATGACTACTGCTTTATAGTACAGTTTAATATCTGGTATGGCTGGGCCACCTTCCCTAGAATTTCTGTTCACTAATTTCCTAAATATTCTTGACCTCTTATTCTTCCAGAGGAATTTTGTTACAATTTTATCCAGTTCTATAAAATAATTTTTGGCAATTTGATTGGTATGGCACTGAATAAGAAAATTAATTTAGGTAAAATTGTCATTTTATTGTATTAGCTTGGCCTAACCACAAGAAAATGATGTTTTTCCATTTATTTAGATCTTACTTTATTTGTGTGCAAAGTGTTTTGTAATTATGTTCATATAGGCCCTATGTTTCTCTTCACAGGTAGACTTGCAAATATTTTATAGTGTCTACAGTAACTTTGAATAGGATTTCTCTTTCTATCTCTTGCTGTTGGGCTTTGTTAGTAATGTATAGGAATGCCAAGGATGTATGTGGGTTTATTTTATATGCTGCAACTGTGCTAAAGTTTATTTTTTGATTATTTCAAGGAGTTTTTACTTGTTTCTCTAGGATTCCTTAAGCAAATCATAATATCATCTGCAAAATGTAATAATTTGGTTTCTTCTTTGCCTGTTCTAATTCCTTTGATTTCTTTTTCTAAACTTATTGCTAACATTTCTAGTACCAAATTGAATAATTAGGGTGATAATGGACATCCTTGTTTCACCCATTATCTTATTGGGAATGCATCTGCCTTATCCCCATTACGCATAATGCTTGCTGATGGTTTTAGGTAGATGCTATGTATAATTTTAAGGAAGGCATCATTTATTCCTATGCTTTCTAGTATTTTTAATAGGAATGGGTGTTGCATTTTGTCGAGGGCTTTCTCTGCATCTATTGAGATGATCATATGGTTTCTGCTAGTTTTCTTATTAATATGATCAACTATGCTGATAGTTTTCCTAATATTGAAGCAGCCTTACATTCCTGGAATAAATCCTACTTGGTCATAGTGTACTATTCTCATGATAAGTTGCTTCAATCTTTTTGCTAAAATTTCATTTAAAATTTTTGCATCAGTACTCATTAGGGAAATTGGTCTATAGTTTTCTTTCTCTGTTTTGTCTCTTTTTGGTTTAGTATTAGTACCATACTTGTGTCATAAAAAGAATTAGGTAGGATTCCTTCTTCACCTGTTTTGGCAAATAGCCTACAAAGTATAGGAATTAATTGTTCTTTAAATGTTTGATAGAATTCACATGTAAAAACATCTGGCCCTGGAGATTTTTTCCCAGGGAGTTCAGTGATGCCTTGCTCCATTTCTTTTTCTGTGATGGGGTTATTTAGGTATTTTACTTCCTTTTCTTTTAACCTGGGCAATTTATATTTTGTAAATATTCATGCATTTCTCAAATGTTGTCAAATTTATGGGCATAAAATTGGGCAAAATATTTCCTAATTATTGTTTTGATTTCCTCTTCATTGGAGGTGAATTCACCTGTTTCAGTTTTCATACTGGTAAGCTGGTTTTGTTCTTTCTTTTTTAAATCAAATTGACCAAAAGTTATGGTTTTTCCATAAAACCAGCTCATAGTTTTATTTATTCATTTAATAGTTTTCTTGATTTCCATTTTATTAATCTGTCCTTTGATTTCAGTATTTCTAACTTGGTATTTATTTGGAGATTTTCAATTTGTTCTTTTTCTAGCTTTTTCAATTCCATGCCCAATTCATTGATCTCCTTTTTCTTTATTTTGTTCCCGTTAGCTTTTAGAGATATAAAATTCCCCTAAGAACAGTTTTTGCTGCATCCCATAAGTTTGGTATGTTGTCTCATTATTGTCATTCTCTTGAATGAAATTATTAATTGTTTCTATGATTTGTTCTTTGGCCCACTCATTCTTTAGAATTAGATTATTTAGTTTCCAATTAATTTTTAGCTTCTTTTTCCATGGTCCTTTATTACAAATAATTTTTATTGCATCATGATCTGAAAAAGATTCTTTTACTACTGCTGCCTTTTGGCACTGTTTTGTGAGGCTGTTATGCCCTAGCACATGGTCAGTTTTTGCGTATGTGCCATGTACCACTGAAAAAAAAGTATATTCCTTTTTATCCCCATTCAGTTATCTCCAGAGGTCTAACATATCTGCCTTTTCTAAAATTCTGTTCACCTCCTTAGCTTCTTTCTTGTTTATTTTGAGGTTAGATTTATCAAGTTCAGAGAGGGAGGGGAGAGGTCCCCCACTAGTATAGTTTTGCTGTATATTTCTTCCTGTAACTCATTTAACTCCTCTAAGAATTTGCATGCTTGGTGCCTATACGTAAAATAATGATATTGTTTCATTGTCTATGGTTCTTTTTAGCAGGATATAGAGTCCTTCCTTATCTCTTTTAATTAGATCTATCTTTGCTTTTGTTTTCTCTCAGATTACCATTGCTACTCCAGCTTTTTTTTTTTACTTTAGCTGAAGCATAATATATTCTACTCTAGCCTTTTACCTTTACCCTGTGTGTTTCCCCTTGTTTCAGATGTCTTTCTTTTAAACAAAATATTGTAGGATTATGGATTTTAATCCATTCTGCTATCTGCTTCCATTTTATGGGAGAGTTCATCCTGTTCACATTCACAGTTATGCTTACTATCTGTGTGTTTTTCTCCACCCTGTTTGGCCCCATTCATGCTGTTATTTCTTCTTTTTTCCATCCACTCCTCGAGAGAATTTTGCTTTTGACCACCACTTTCCTCTGTTTACCCTCCCTCTTGATTCTTCTAATTTAACATACCTTTATTTCCTCTTACTACTTCTCCCCTCCCTTCTGGCCCTTCTTTTCTCTTTTCCCTCCTACTGCCTGTAGGACAATTTTAATTTCTATATTTCTCAGAGTATGTTATTCCTTTCCTGAACCAAATCCGATGAAAGTAAAGCTTAAATACTGCTCTTTTTCCCCTCTCTTCTTTCCCTCTGCTAAAATGTGTTTTTATATCTCCTCTTGTAATGTAATTTACCCTTTTCTAGTACCTTCCTTCCCTTTCTCCCAGAACCATCCCTTTACATCTCTTAATTATGTTTTTTCTCATTATATAAGTTATTTTATACCAACACCCAACATCTACGTATATCCCTTTCAGTTGTCATAGTAACTGTACTATTCTGAAGACTGACATATATATGTATATATACACATATCTACATATACATATATACACATGTACATGCATACATACATATATATGTGTGTATATATATATTTCCATATAAGGATGTAAACAATTTGCCCTTATAGATTAACAATTTTTCCCTTCTGTTTTTCTTTTTATGTCTCTCTTCAGTTTTGCATTTGAAGATCAATTTTTCCATTGAGTTCTGGCCTTTTCATCAGAAAGGTCTGGAATTCCCTTATTTCATTGAATGTCCATCTGCTTACCTGAAAAATTACGCTCAACTTTGCCAGGTAGTTGATCCTTGGTTGTAGTCCAAACTCCTTTGCCTTTTAGAATATCATATTCCAATCCCACTGACCTTTTAATGTAGAAGTAAAAAGATCCTGCATGATCCTGACTGTAGTTCTGCAATGTTTGAATTGTTTCTTTCTGGCTGCTTGCAGTATTTGCTCCTTGACCTGATAATTCTGGAAACTGACTACAATATTTCTTGGAGTTTTCTATTTGGGATCTCTTTCAGGAGGGGATTAATGGATTCTTTCAATGACTATTTTACCCTCTGGCTCTAGGAACTCAGGGGAGATATCCTCAATGATTTCTTGAATGATGTTATCCAGGTTCTTGTTTTCATCATGGCTTTCTGGTAGACCAATAATTCTTAGATTGTCTATTCTGGATCTATTTTCCAGGTCAGTTGTTTTTTTCAGTCAGATATTTCACATTTTCTTCTATTTTTTCATTCTTTAGATTTTGTTTGACTGATTCTTGATGCCTCATAGAGTCATTAGCTTCTATTTGCTCAATTCTAATTTTTAATGAATTGTTATCTTCATTTTGCTTCTGAGTCTCCTTATCCATTTGGCTAATTTTACTTTTCAGGGCACCATTTTCTCTAATTAGATTCTGAAACTCCTTAGCCTTTTGACCAATGTTACTTTTTAAAGATTTGTTCTCATCAGTGAATTTGTTTTCATTTTTTTTTTGCCTCTCTAATTTGGTTTTTAAAATCCTCCCTGAGCTCTTCCACAAATGCTTTTTTTTGGGGCATGAGACCAGTTCACCTTCATTTTTGATGTGTGAGATGTGGGTATAGTGCCCATGTAGTCCTCCTTCTTTTTTTTTGTTTTTCTTTTGTTTTTTTTTTTTGCCTGTGTATCTTATTTTTTAGTTGCACGCAAAACCTTTTTTTTTTTGTTTTTGAACATCTGTTTTTAAAACTTTGAGTTCCAAATTCTCTCCCCTCTTCAACCTAGGCCACACGTGTATCATTATGTATAACCCTTCCATGATACTCATGTTGTGAAAGACTAACTACATTTTGCTCCTTCCCAACCCATCCTGCTATATTGAATTTTCTCCCTTGACCCTGTCCCCTTTACAAAGTGTTTCTTTTGATTACCTCCACCCCCATCTGCCCTCCCTTCCATCATCCCCCCCCTTTTATTTATTTTTATCTTCCTCCCTCTTCTTTCCTGTGGGGTAAGATACCCAACTGAGTATGTATGGTATTCCCTCCTCAGGCCAACTCTGATGAGAGCAAGGTTCACTCATTCCTCCCTCACCTGCCCTCTCCCCTCCTCCCACAGAACTGCTTCCTCTTGCCACCGTTATGCGAGATAATCCACCCCATTCTATCTCTCCCTCTCTCCCTCTCTCAGTATGCTGCTCTCTCATCCCTTAATTTCATTTCATTTCTTTTAGATATCTTCCCTTCATCTTCCACTCACCCTGTGTCTGCTCTCTCTCTTTTACATATATATACACACACACACACACACACACACACACATATAAACATACACATACATACATATACACATAGATATATACATACATACACATTCACTTATATATATATATATATACATAAACATATATATAAACATATATATATGCATATTCCCTTCAGCTACCCTAATACTGAGGTCTCATGAATCATACACATCATCTTTCCATGTAGGAATGTAAACAAAACAATTCAACTTTAGTAAGTCCCTTGCAATTTCTGTTTCTTGATTACCTTTTCATACTTCTCTTGATTCTTGTGTTTGAAAGTTAAATTTTCATTCAGTTCTGGTCTTTTCACTGAGAAAGCTTGAAAGTTCTCTATTTTATTGAAAATCCATATTTTCCCTTGGAACATGATACTCAGTTTTGCCGGGTAGGTGATTCTAGGTTTTAATCCTAGCTCCATTGACCTCCGGAAAATCGCATTCCAAGCCCTTCAATCTCTTGTTGGTTGGGAATATGGCCAGGCAGTGAAAACACACCCAGATTCAGTCTCAGACTTTGGATTCTTTCTTTGGTGACAAAGAAGACCAAAACATACAGCCTAAAGAGGACAACAAAGTCATAGAGCCTACAACAAAAGCCTCCAAGAAAAACATGAAGTGGTCCCAGGCCATGGAAGAGCTCAAAAAGGATTTGGAAAAGCAAGTTAGAGAAGTAGAGGAAAAATTGGGAAGAGAAATGAGAAGGATACGAGAAAACCATGAAAAACAAGTCAATGACTTGCTAAAGGAGACCCAAAAAATACTGAAAAATATACTGAAGAAAACAACAGCTTTTAAAAGGAATTAAAATTTCTAAATAACCCCATCTCAGAAAAAGAAATTGAGCAAGCCATCAGAGAACTCTCTAGGAAAAAATCTCCAGGGCTAGAGAGTTTTACATGTGAATTCTATCAAACATTTAAAAAACAATTAATTCCTATACTTTGTAGACTATTTGGGAAAATCGGTGAAGAAGGAGTCCTACAAAATTCTTTTCGTGACACAAATACAATACTAATACCCAAAACAGGTGGAGTCAAAACAGAGAAAGAAAACTATAGACCAATTTCCCTAATGAATATGGATGCAAAAGTTTTAAATAAAATATTAGCAAAAAGACTGCAGCAACTTATCACTAGAATAATACACAATGACCAGGTAAGATTTATTACAGGAATGCAAGGCTGGTTCAGTATTAGTAAAACGATTAGCATAATTGACCATATCAACAACAAAGCTAGCAGAAAGCATATGATCATCTCAATAGATGCAGAAAAAGCCTTTGACAAAATACAACACCCATTTCTATTAAAAACACTAGAAAGCATAGGAATAAATGGAGCCTTCCTTAAAATTATAAATAGCATCTACCTAAATCCATCAACAAGCATTATTTGTAATGGGGATAAGCTAGATGCATTCCCAATAAGATCAGGTGTGAAACAAGGATGTCCATTATCACCCCTATTATTCAATTTGGTACTAGAAATGTTAGCTGTAGCAATAAAAGTAGAAAAAGAAATTGAAGGAAGTAAAATAGGCAAAGAAGAAGTTAAATTATCACTTTTTGCAGATGATATGATGATTCAGTTAGAGAATCCTAGAGAATCAAGTAAAAAAAAATACTTGAAATAAAAAACAATTTTAACAAAGTCGCAGGATATAAAATAAACCCACATAAATCCTCAGCATTCCTATACATTACTAACAAAGCCAACAGCAAGAGATAAAAAGAGAAATTCCATTGAAAGTTACTGTAGACAGTATAAAATATTTGGGAGTCTATCTGCCAAGACAACCCCAGGGCCTATATAAACATAATTATGAAATACTTTTCACGTGAATAAAGTCAGATCTAAATAAATGGAAAAATATCAGTTGCTTATGGGTAGGCCTAGCTAATATAATAAAAATGACAATTTTACATAAATTAATCTATCTATTCAGTGCCATACCAATTGAACTACCAAAAATTATTTTACAGAGCTGGATAAAATAATAATAAAATTCATCTGGAAGAACAAGACATCTAGAATATCTAGGGTATTAATGAAAAGAAATGCTAGAGAAGGTGGCCTAGCCATACAAGATATTAAACTGTACTATAGAGCAGTAGTCATCAAAACTACCTGGTACTGGCTAAGAAACAGAGCTGTGGATCAGTGGAATAGGATGGGTACACAAGATGGAGAAGTCAACAACTATAGCAATTTACTCTTTGATAAACCCAAAGAGGACAGGTTCTGGGCTAAGAATTCACTCTTTCACAGAATGTACTGGGAAAATTGGAAAATGGTAGGACAGAAATTAGGCATAGACCAATATCTTACACCATATACCAAAATAAAGTCAAAATGGGTTCATGATTTAGGAATAAAGGCTGAAACTATAAGCAGTTTGGCAGATCAATGAATAGTTTACCTATCAGATTTATGGAAAAGAAAAGAATTCATGACCCAACAAGAGATAGAGAGCATTACAAAATGCAAAATAAATAATTTTGATTTTGTTAAATTGAAAAGTTATTGTACAAAAAAAGCCAATGCTACAAAGATTAGGAAGGAAGCAAAAAAAAATGGGAAAAAAATCTTTACAACTAGTGTTACTGATAAAGGCCTCATTTCCAAATTATACAGGGAATTGAGCCAAACATATAGGAATACAACTCATTCCCCAATTGAGAAATGGTCAAAGGATATGAACAGACAGTTTTCAGACAAAGAAATTAAACATATCTATAGGCATATGAAAAATGCTCGAAATCACTACTGATTAGAGAAATGCAAATCAAAACAACTGTTAGATATCATATCTCTCCTGTCAAATTGGCTAAAATAACAAAACAGGAAAATAATTAATGCTAGAGAGGATGAGGGAAAATTGAAACATTGTTACATTGCTGGTGGAGTTGTGAACTGATCCAGCCATTTTGGAGAATAATTTGGAACTATGCCCAAAAGGCTATAAAAAATGTTCATACCCTTTGACCCCGCAATACCACTTCTGGGGTTGTATCCCAAAGAGATCATACAAGTGGGAAAAGGACTCATATGTACAAAATATTTATAGTGGCTCTTTTTGTGGTAGCTAAGAATTGGAAATCAAAGGGATGCCCACCAATTGGGGAATGGTTGAATAAGCTGTGGTATATGAAGGTAATGGAATACTATTATGCTATAAGAAATGGGGATGATACAGACTTCATAACAACCTGGAAAAACCTACATGGCATAATGCTGAGTGAGTGGAGCAGATCCAGGAGAACGGTGTGCACAGCCACAGATATATGGATTCTGTGAGGACTAAACCTGACAGACTTTGCTCTTCTCAGCAACACAATGTGCAAAGACAACTCCAAAGGACTCATGATGGAGAATACTATCTACAACCAGATAAAGAACTATGAAGTATGAATACAGATTGAGGAACACTTCATGCTTGTCTTTTTCCCTCCCTTTTTTTCTCTCTTTTGTTTTTGTTGTTGGGTTGGGTTTTTTTTTTGTGTGTGTGTGTGTTTGTTTTGGCTCTGTTGCTTCTTTCCCATGATTCATTCCATTGGTCATAATTCTTCTGCACAACTTGACTAGTGTGTAAATTACTTCAATGCCAAGTTATACGTGGAAGTTACATGGGATTCCATGCTGTCTTCGGGAAGGAGTGGGGGAGGGAGGGAAGAAATTATGTAGAACCATGTGTTGTAAACTAAAAATAAAAAAAAATTAATAAATTTGTTTTTATGTAGAACTGGGAAATAAGATACACAGGCAATGGGGTATAGAAATCTATCTTGGCCTACAAGAAAGAAAGGGGAAAGGGGATGGGGGCAGTAGGGTGACTGAAGAGAGGGCATCCTAGGGAAAGGGGCAATCAGAATGTATGCTATCTTGGAGTAGGGGGGGTAGAAATGGGAGAAAATTTGTAACTCAAAATCTTGTGGAAATCAATGTTGAAAACTAAAAATATTAATAATAAAATATGAAAAAGAATCACATAGCTCTCTCCCAAGTTATCAATGATCTCTTACTTGCCAAGTCCAGTGGCCTTTTCTCGGTCCTCATTTTCCTTGATCTCTCTGCAGCTTTTGACACTGTCCATAATCCACATCTCTTTAATATTTTCTTCTCTCTAGATTTCACATTACCACTCCCTAGTGGTTTCCTTCCTACCTATCAGATCATTTCTTCTCAGTCTCACTTGCTGGATCTTCATCTTAGTCACACCCTCTAAGTATTACTGAGGGTCCTGTCCCTGGCCTTCATTTTTTTCTCTTTTAAAAAAATAATTAACTAATTAATTTGGTTTTAGTTTTACTTTCCATCATTCACTTCCTCGAGTTTTTGAGTTTCAAATTTTATCTCCCTCCCTCTTCTCCTCTCTCCTCATCCAAGATGGCATACAATTCAACGTAGGTCCTGCGTATACCTTCATACTAAACAAACATTTTCACAATAGTGAAGATGTAAAGGAGAACTATAACCAATGGAATGGACCACTATGAAGAAGAAACAAACAAAGAAACAAAAAACAAAAAGAAACAAAAAGGAGAGCAAAGAGTTTACTTCAGGTGATGTAATTCTTTCTCTGGATGTAAATCATTTTTTCCACCATGTGTCTTTTGGAGTTGCCTTAGAAACGTGCATTACTGAGAAGAGCCAAGTCTATCCATGTTAGTCATCAGAGATACTGTGTGTCTGTAATCATGTATAATGTTCTCCTGCTTCTGCTCCTCTCACTCAGCATCAGATAATATAGGTCTTTCCAGGTTATTATGAAGTCCATCTGCTCCTAATTTCTTAGAGTGCAATAGCATTCCAATATATTTATATACCACAAATAGCTATTTTTAGCTATTTCCCAATTGATAGGCATCCCCTTGATTTCCAATTCTTTGTCTCCACAAAAAGAGCTGCTATAAATATTTTTGAACATCTGGGTCCTTTTCCCACTTGTATGCTTTCTTTTGTATTACTGGTTCAAAGGGTATGCATATTTTTATAGCCCTTTTGGCTATAAAAGAAAAAAATAGTTGGATCACTTCAGAATTCCACCAATAATGTATTAGTGTTTCAATTTTCCCACATCGTATCCAGCATTTATGATTTTCCTGTTTTGTCATGTTAGCCAATCTGACAAGTGGCATGTGGCACCTAAGAATTGTTTTCATTTGCATTTTCTAATCAATAGTGATTTAGAGTATATTTTCATATGACTATAGATGTTTTTAGTTTCCGCCTCTGAAAACAGCTTGTTCATATCCTTTGATCATTTATCCATTGGGGAATGACTTCTATTTATATGAATTTGATGCAATATTCTGAATAATTTTTGAAATGAGCCCTTTATCAGAGACATTGGCTGCAAAAATTCTTTCCACATTTTCTGCTTCGCTCCTAATCTTGGTTGCATTGGCTTTGTTTGTACAAAAACTTTTTCCATTTAATGTAATCAAAATTATTCATTTTGCATTTCATAACACTTTCTATACCTCATTTGGTTATAAATTCTTCCTTTCTCCATGAATCTGACAGGAAAACTATTCTTTGCTCTCCCAGATTGCTTATAGCATCAGCCTTTATATCGAAATTGTGGCACCATTTTAACTTTATTTTGGTATATGGTGTGAGATATTTGACTATGCTCAGTTTCTACCATACCATCTTCAAGTTTTCACAGTAGGTTTTCTCAGAACATGAGTTCTTATCCCAGAAGCAGGAGTCTTTGTGTTTTTCAAACAGTAGTTTACTATATTCATTGAGTACTATGTCTTGTGTACCTAACATATTCCACTAATCTACCACTCTACTTCTTAGCCAGTACCAAGTAATTTTAATGGCTGCTGCTTTATAATAGAGTTTAATATCTAGTTTGGCTAGACCACCTTCTCTAGCACTTCTTTTCGTTAATTCCTTTGACATTCTGGACCTTTTGTTCTTCCAGAAGAATCTTGTTACTATTTTATCCAGCTGTGTAAAATAATTTTTGGTAGTTTGATTGTTATGGCACTGGAAAAGTAAATTATTTTACATGTAATTGTGACTTCTATTAGATTAGCTCAGCCTACCCATAAAGAACCGATATTTTTCCATCTATTTAGATCTGACTTTATTTGTGTGAAAAGTGTTTTATAATAGTGTTCATGTAGGTCCTGGATTTGTTTTGGCAAGCAGACTCCGAAATACTTTATACTATCTACATTAAATTTACATGTACTTTTCTTTTCCTGTGACTTTTCTACAGTTATTTATTATTTCAAGTAATTATTTCATTGCCTATTCTTTTTTTCCAATTTTTTAAAAAAATTTATTTAATATATTTTGTTTTCAGCATTGATTTTCACAAGAGTTTGAATTACAAATCTTCTCCCCATTTCTACCCTCCCTCCCACTCCAAGATGACGTATATTCTGGTTGCCCCATTCCCCAGTCAGCCCTCTCTTTTTTCATCCACTCCCCTCAAATCCCCTTTTCCTTTCCTTTCTTGTACGGCAAGATAAATTTCTATGCCCCATTGCCTGTGTATCTTATTTCCTAGTTGCAAGCAAAAACTTTTGTTTGTTTGTTTTTGAACATCTGTTTTTAAAACTTTGAGTTACAAATTCACTCCCTTCTTCCTTCCCCACCCACCCTCATTAAGAAGGCAAGCAATTCAGCATAAGCCACATGTGTATCGCTATGTAAACCTCTTCTACAATACTCTTGTTGTGAAAGACTAACTGTATATTGCTCCATCCTAACCTATCCCCCTTTATTGAGTTTTCTCCCTTGACCCTGTCCCTTTTCAAAAGGGTTTGTTTTTGATTACCTCCTGCCCCTATCTGCCCTCCCTTCTATCATCCCCTTTTTTATCTTCTTCCTCCTTATTTCCTGTAGGGTAAGATACCCAACTGAGTGTGTATGGTATCCCTCCTCAGATCAAATCTGATGACAGCAAGATTCACTCATTTCCCCTCACCTACCCATTCTTCCCTTCCTACAGAAATGCTTTTTCTTTCCACTTTTATGAGAGATAATTTACCCCGTTCTATCTCTCCTTTTCTCCCTCTTTCAGTATATTCCTCTCTCGTCCCTTAATTTGATTTTTTTTAGATATCATCCCTTCATATTCAACTCACCCTTGCCCACTGTCTACATATATATATAACATATACACACACACACATGTATGTACATACCTACATACATACATATACATATATGCACATAAAGATGTAAACAACCTAAGCTTATTGGTTAATGAGGTTTGTGGGGTTTTTCCCCCTGGTTACCTTTTTATGTCTCTCTTGAGTTTTGTATTTGGAGATCAAATTTTCCATTGAGTTCTGGCCTTTTCATCAGGAAGGTCTGGAATTCCCTTATTTCATTGAATGTCCATCGCCTTGCCTGAAAAATTATGCTTAGTTTTGCTGGGTAGTTGATCCTTGGTTGTAGTCCCAGCTCTTTGCCCTTCGGAATATCATATTCCAATTTCTCCTGTCTTTTAAGGTGGAAGCTGAGAGATCCTGCATGATCCTGACTGGAGTTCCACAATATTTGAATTGCTTCTTTTTGGCTGCTTGCAGTATTTTCTCCTTGAGTTTATAGCTCTGAAATTTGGCTATAATATTTCTTGGTGTTTTCAGTTTGGGATCTCTTTCAGGGGGTGATCGGTGAATTCTTTCAATGACTATTTTGCCCTCTGGTTCTAGGACTTCTGGGCAGTTGTCTTTGATAATTTCTTCGAAGATACTGTCAAGGCTCCTTTTTTCATCGTGGATTTCCGGTAGACCAATAACTCTCAAATTGTCTCTCCTGGATCTATTTTCCAGGTCAGTTGTTTTGCCAATCAGATATTTCACATTTTTTTCTATTTTTTCATTCTTTACGTTTTGTTTTATTACTTCTTGATGCCTCATAGATTCATTAGCTTCCACTTGCTCAAGTCTAATTTTGATTGAGTTAGTGTTTACATTTTGCTTTTGAGCCTCCATTTTCAATTGGTTGATTTCACCTCTCAGGGTGTCCTTTTCTCTCTCTAGATTCTGAATCTCCGTAGCCATTTCGCCAATCTTATTCTTTAGGGATTTGATTTCATCAGTGGATTTTTTCTCCCTTTTTTCCATTTTTTCCATATTTTCTTTTAGCTCCCTAATTTGGTTTTTAAAATCCTCCTTTAGCTCTTCCAGCAGTGCTTTTTGGGCTGGAGACCAGTTCATATTAGCTTTTGAGGTATCTGAAGTATCTACCGTGTCATTGCTATCCTCTTGTATGTTGATATTTTGATCCTGCCTGTCTCCATAAAAAGAATCTATTGTCCTCGGTTTTTTTGTATTCTTCTTCATATTTGTTGTTTTCCCTTTTCCTGGCGTTACAATGAATTTCTAGCTTTGGGCTCTGTGTCCCAGCTTTCTTATTCTGGGGGTTGTGAGTCTAGAATTATAACCTTCAGTTTCCTGAGGTGTGGGGGAGGGGTCTGGCTCCCTGGCGTCTCACTCCCTGTGGGTGCACTCCAGCACTTGCTTTTCAGCAATGGTCTCAGCTGTTTGTTGTTTGAGCTGATGTCTGGCACTTCCCCTGGGGGAGCAAGGTTACGTATGGGCTCCTGGCGTTGACTCCTTTCTAGTATTTGTCCTGTGAGGCCCCACTACTCTCTCCTCTGTTTCAATTCTCTTTTTTTTTTTCCCGAGGAATTCTCTGGGTGAGGGGGGGAGGGATTAGAGCCGTTTACCTGGACATTGAGTCTTCCGGAAGTTCAAGAAGCCGAGTTCCTGGGTTTTGCAAGCGTCAGGAGTGGGTGTTTTCACGGCCGGTGGTGTTGCGCTGCCTCTCGTCGCTCCCACAGACTGCCATCCTGTGTTGGGAGTCCTGGGGATCTCTGCCGGTTTCGGGCGCCCAGCTTTCTCCCAGCCCATCTCCCACGTGGATTTCTTGGCCAGCCACTTCCGTGTTGGTCTGTAGCAGCTCCGCACCTAGCACTCTCCGAGCCTGCAGGTTCGTTCCTCCGGCCTTTCAGACTCTTCCGGCTCGGAAATTTGGCCCACGCAGACTGCTCGCGGTTTCTGACTCTCTCAAATCTGCTCAAATTCACTTTTTTATAGGAATCTGACAGACCTTGTGAGAGAGCTCCGGTAAGACGCTGCCTTCATGGGGCCATCTTGGCTCCGCCCCTTCATCTTCAACTCACCCTGTGTCACACATATATATACACATAGATATATACATACATACACATTCAATTATGTATATATATATATATATATATATATATATATATATATATATATATGCATATTCCCTTCAGCCACACTAATACTGAGGTCTCATAAATCATACACATCATCTTTCCATGTAGGAATGTAAACAAAACAGTTAAACTTTAGTAAGTCCCTTGCAATTTCTGTTTCTTGATTACCTTTTCATGCTTCTCTTGATTCTTATGTTTGAAAGTCAAATTTTCTATTCAGTTCTGGTCTTTTCACTGAGAAAGCTTGAAAGTCCTCTATTTTATTGAAAATCCATATTTTGCCTTGGAGCATGATACTCAGTTTTGCTGGGTAGGTGATTCTAGGTTTTAATCCTAGCTCCATTGACCTCCGGAATATCGCATTTCAAGCCCTTCGATCTCTTAATGTAGAAGCTGTCAGATCTTGGGTTATTCTGATTGGGTTTCCACAATACTCAAATTGTTTCTTTCTGGCTGCTTGCAGTATTTTCTCCTTGATCTGGGAGCTCTGGAATTTGGCGACAATATTCCTAGGAGATTTCTTTTTGGGATCTATTTGAGGAGGTGATCGATGGATTCTTTCAATTTCTATTTTGCCCCGTAGCTCTAGAATATCAGGGCAGTTCTCCTTCATAATTTCTTGAAAGATGATATCTAGGCTCTTTTTTTGATCATGGCTTTCAGGTAGTCCAATAATTTTTAAATTATCTCTCCTGGATCTATTTTCCAGGTCAGAGGTTTTTCCAATGAGATATTTCACATTGTCTTCCATTTTTTCATTCCTTTGGTTCTGTTTTATAATATCTTGATTTCTCATAAAGTCACTAGCTTCCACTTGCTCCAATCTAATTTTTGAAGTAGTATTTTCTTCAGTGGTCTTTTGGACCTCCTTTTCCATTTGGCTAATTCTGCCTTTCAAGGCATTCTTCTCCTCATTGGCTTTTTGGAGCTCTTTTGCCATTTGAGTTAATCTATTTTTTAAGGTGTTGTTTTCTTCAGTGTATTTTTCAGTATTTTTTTGGGTCTCCTTCAGCAAGTCATTGACTTCTTTTTCATGGTTTTCTTGCATCCTTCTCATTTCTCCTCCCAATTTTTCCTCTACTTCTCTAACTTGCTTTTCCAAATCCTTTTTGAGTTCTTCTATGGCCTGGGGCCAGTTCATGTTTTTCTTGGAGGCTTTTGTTGTAGGCTCTATGACTTTATTGTCTTCTTTAGGCTGTATGCTTTGGTCTTCTTTGTCACCAAAGAAAGAATGCAAAGTCTGAGACTGAATCTGGGTGCATTTTCGCTGCCTTGCCATATTCCCAACCAACTAACTTGACCCTTGAGTTTTTCAGTGGGGTATGACTGCTTGTAGACTAACGAGTTCTATGTTCTACATTTGGGGGGGAGGTGCCAGCTCTGTCAGACCCGCACTACTCCTTCCCCAAGAACCCCCAGTCCAGGCTGGGCTTAGATCTTCAGCAGGCTGTTGCACTCCTGCTCTGAATCGCCACTTAATTCCTCATACCAGGTGGACCTGGAGCTGGAAGTAACAACAGCTGTAGCTGCCCCACCTCCGCTGCCCCTGGGGGCTGGAAGCAGAACCGCGAACTCCTTCCACTCCCGCAGCTTTTCCCACTAACCTTCTCCGCAGTCTTTGGTGTTTGTGGGTTGAGAGGTCTCATAACTGCTGGGCGCTAGGGCATGCTCTGCCCAGTTGCTGGTCTTGTTGGTCCACGCTGCTCAGGCTGGGCTCTGCTCCACTCCGTTCCCAGCTCCCAGCTCCGTGCGGGATAGACCTCACCCAGAGACCATCCAGGCTGTCCTTGGCTGGAGCCCTGTTTCCCTCTGCTGTTCTGTGGGTTCTGCCGTTCTAGAATTGGTTCAGAGCCATTTTTTATAGGTTTTTAGAGGGGCTCGGCAGGAGCTCAGGCTGGTCCCTGCTTTCCAGCCGCCATCTTGGCCTGACACACTCATTTTTAGGATTATCTTATTTAGTTTCCAATTAATTCTTAGTCTATCATTTACATGGTCCTTTATTACAAATATACATACATATATACATATATATTTGTGTATATATATATGTATATATACATATACATATACATATATATATATATATATATTCCTGTTTTGATTTTGTACTAACTATACCATTCTTAAAAGTAGCAAATATCATCTTCCCATATAGGGATGCAAACATTTTGCCCTTGTTTAACAACAAGGAATTTTTTTCCTTTATATTATTTCCTTGTTAACCTTTTTATGCCTCCCTTGAGTGTTATATTAGAATATCAAATTTTCCCTTGAGCTCTGGCCTTTTAATCAGGAATGTCTGGAATTCTCTTATTTCATTGAATGTCCTTCTCCTTGCTGCCTGAAAGATTATGCTCAGTTTTGTTGGATAGCTGATCCTTGGTTGTATTCCAAGCTCCTTTGCTTGTTGGAATATCATATTCTAATCCCTCCTATCTTTTAATGTAGAAGCTGCATGTTACTGTATGACCGTGACTGTAGGCCCACGAAGTCTGTTTTGTTTTGTTTTGTTTTTGCTTTTCGGCTGATTGCCGTTTTTTGCTCCTTGACTTCATAATTCTTGACTTTGGATATAATATTCCTTGGTGTTTTCAATTTGGGATCACTTTCAGGGGTGCTTGGTGGATTCTTTTATGCCTATTTTACCCTCTGGTCCTAGGATCTTGGGGCGATTTCCTTGACGATTTCTTGCAAGATACTGTGGAGGTTTATTTTTTGTTACATCATGGCTTTCAGGGAGACCAATAATTCTCAGATTATGTGTCCTGGATCTATTTTCCAGATGCTTTGTTTTTTCCTATGATATATTTTATGTTTTCTTCTATCTTTTCATTCTTTAGATTTTGTTTGACCAATTATTTATGCATCATAGAGTCAGTACCTCCTACTTGCCCAATTGCATTTTTTAACAAATTATTTTCTTTAGATAACCTCTGCATCTCTCTTTCCATTTTGCCAATTTTACTTTTCAAGGATTCATTTCCTCCTGTCAGATTCTGTAGTTTTACTACTACCTCTCTAATTTTGCTTTCAAAATCCTCTTTGATCTCTATCAGAAATGCCTGTGAGTATTATGACCAGATCATACTTCCTTTTAAGGTTTCAGCTATCTGTATAGTGTCAATGCTGTCCTCTTCTGAGTTTGTATTTCAATCTTTCGTGTACCCATAATATTATTCCGTGGTTTTTTTTTTTTAACTTTTCTAGCTTACTTCTTCATTGTGTTTCCCTTTTTCCTGCCTTTTTAAGAGGATCTATGCTTTTGGGGCCCAGCAGTCTGTCCCAAACTTTTTGTTTTTGGAGATAGGGACCTGGTTACTGCCTTTGTATGCTGTGGCCTCTAGTTTTGTCAGTTAGAAGTTATATACTGCTGCACACCATGTGGTGCTGAGTTGAATCTGACTGCTCTGTACCAAGGATTGAGGTCCAATGAAATCTTTATGAGTTTCTCTGGGGGTCACAGTGTGAGCTGTGGTGTAGGGATGTTTGTTCTGCTGGAAGCCTCCTCTTCCCCTAGTTCTGCACTATATAGCACGGGTGGTCTCAGCTGTAGGTCTCTGATGGTGTTTGCCAATTCCCCTGACTATGCAAAGGCACACCTGGGTTCCTGGTGATGGCTCTTGCTGGCTCAATCACCCTGGGGCAGAGGAACTCCTGCTGCTCTGCTGAGGTGGGGCTTGCTGCAATGCTTCTCCTCCTGCACTGGTCTCCTTCTGTAACCACAAGAGTGGCCCATTTCTCTAGTTCCTAAGCTAAAAGACTTTTGAACTCCCACTTTTGGTTCCTCTTTTCCAGGGTTTTTCCTAGGTCAGTACTCTCTCGGGTATTCAAAGTCAACAAAGGAAGCATAATAAGAGCAGTTACTCAGTCACTATGGCTCCTGGAAGTTCAAGAAGGTGAATTTCAAACCTTTAGACTGTAGGCTGATAGCCCCAACAGTAGCTGCTGCTGCTGTCGCCACAGGCTCTGTGCTTCTTTCTCTCCTAACTCTGAGAGACTCCCATCCTGTGCCAGGAAGACTGGGGATTGCTACTGTAGCTGGTGGGCTGGGCCTACTACAGTTCCAGGTATGGTCCAAGGTGGTTTCATACATCCAATGCCTTCCTGGCCCAGCACAACACATCCTGTTCTTTCTGGACCCTTCTGGCTGGTCAGTCTCACACACTGTCTCTTTTGGAGAATTCTACCTCTCTCAAATCTGTTCAGATTCACTTCTCAAGAGATATCTGAAATAATCTGAGAGAGTTCAGGCAGGTCCCTCTTTTCCCTCTTCTGTCTTGACTCCATTTCCTCTATCAACTTTTTTCTGTGTAATTAATTCTTGCTGGTTACCTAAGCTTCCTTGCTTTCAAGAATATCATATTCCAAGCCTTTTGATCCTTTAACATAGGAAATACTCTGTGGTGTGTAATCCTGAGTGTAGCTTCTTGATATTGAAATTTTCTCTCTCTACTTGTAGCATTCTCTCTTTGTTTAGACTGATTCAGAATTTGGCAATAATATGCTGTGGAGTTTCCATTTTAGGAACTCCTTTAGGTGGTGATCAGTGGAATCTTTCAATGACTATTTTACCCTCTATTTCTAGGATAACAAAACAGTTCTACTTGATAATTTCTTTGAGAGATGCTGTCTAGGCTCTTTTTCTGATCGTGGCTTTCAGGTAGTCCAATAATTCGTAAAATATCTTTCCTGTATCTCTTTTCTAGGTCAGTTGTTATTCCAATGAGATATTTTGCATTTTCTTCTGCTTTTTCTCTTTTTAAATTTTTTTTTTTCTGATTGATTCTGGATGTCTCATAGAGTCATTAGTTTCCACTTGCCCAATTTTAGTTTTTAAAGAATTGTTTTCTTCAGTTAGCTTTTGAACTTCTTTTTCCATTTTTCCACTTCTGCTTTTCAAGGAGTCATTTTTTTCAGTCATTGTTGTGCTTCTTTTTTGAAGCTACTGACACATTTTTATGATTCTCTTGCTTAACTCTCACTTCTTTCTCTAATTGTTCTTCTATCTCTCTAATTTCATTTTTAAATTCCTTTTTGACCTTGTACAAGAGGAAATTTTGGGCTTGAGACAAAATCTTCTTTCCCTTTGAGTGTTTTCATGTGTATGTTTTGACACTGTTGTCCTCTTCTCAGTTTGTATTTTGGTCTTCCCTATCTGTATTGTGGATTTTATGGCCAGGGTTCTTCTGTTTTTGTTCCTTTTTTGACAATTCCTTGATTTTTCAACCTGAACCTTTGTCCTTTACTGCCCTAACCTACTTGTGCTAAGGTTTAGGTAGTTGTTCACTGGATTTCTGCTCCATTGTTATCCTGGGCTGGTGGCTCACTGACGTTTCTGTCATGCTTCTTGTGCACTGAGTTCTGGGCCTTGCAATTTGCCTTCTGCACTGGGCCTGAGGCCTAAGGGTGGAGTGCTGTGCCACTAGCCTGTGGAGCCAGGACCATGGGTCTTAGGTGCTGATATGTGCAGTGGCTAAGAGTCTGACATTGGCTTGCCCAGACAATACATGTGCCTGGCTGCATTCCCCTTTGACACAAGTGATACAAACATGTTCTGAATTCCTTCTCTGTTTTTTCAGGCTACAAATTGTTTCACTCCATCTTTTGTGGGTTTTCTTGCTCCAGAATTCCTTTAGAAGCCTGATTTAGTGTAATTTTCAGAGGTAAACTAAGAAGAATTCAGGCAACTTCCTGGCTTCTCTTCAGCATCTTGACTCCACTTCAATATTAGGAAATTTTTTAAAATAATATATGCCATGGAAGATATATGAGATGATATCCCCAGCCCACTCCATTTAGAGGTAGAACATCCATGAATGAGGTATATTCTTCATATTTTCACACTATTTCAATATATTAATCAGGTTTAATGTTTTTCCCCTTTTCTTCTTTCACAAATTGTTCTTTAAAAATATTATTTATTATATGTAAGGATTCTCACAGAAGGAAATTGATACTGGGAGAAATAATGTTGGTGATATCAAAAGCAAAAGATTTTAATAAAATATATTTTAAATTCCAAAACAGTAGGCAGAAAGAAGTTAAGAAGTGAACAAACAACAGGACATCTTTTAATGTTCCATGTTGAATTTATTATATATCCATGTAACACATATGTGCTTGTGTGTAAATTTAAAATAAATTGTACATAACAGGTATTTATGTTTTCACATACAGCCTTCTTTTTTATTTTCTAACTTCTACGAGGAAATAGATTGTGTTTTATTATTAAGAATTATTTTTAATTTCAAAGAACTAAAAAAAAATCACAATTTGTAGAAGACACGATGTCTTACCTAGGAACTCCAGACCATTGACAGAGAAAGTAGCAACTTTTGTAGTTTTAGTAAAGAAAAAAGATATAAAATAAGTACATAATTTATGCATTGTTATACAGCAAAAAAATAGGGGGAATTAGAGAAAAGTGAAGTATATATCTATAAAATATGCAAGATACTTTAAGGCTAATCTACAAACCCATGTATACGTTATATAGCTACCAATTGAAATATTCTTTACAGATAAAAATTAAGAAAAATAGCGAAAGATTTATTATTCTATATCAGGGCATTTCAATTTGATAAAAAATGAATTTAGTATTCAAATTAATTTATACATTTATTAACATAAAAACTAAACAACTAAGTGGTTACTTGTTAGAAATAGCAAAGATAAAATATTTGTTCAGAGAAACAAAAGATAACAAATCACAAGGAAATAAAAAGCAGGAATGAGATTAATCTAGAATAAGATTTCAAGCAATATTAGGAAGTAAACATTATCAGAATGCCTCGTGATTGATTAAAACATTTACAAATGGATAAATGAAACAGAGCAAATAAGACAACAATTCATCATTCTATATATGTAAGAACACAAATATCAGGTGAAGTACGGTTTGCTCAGTGATAGAATTGCATAAAATGGTAGAGAGTCAAGAAGGAATAAGTTTTAAAAGCAGATATATCATCAAGTACAGCAATAAGGACCAAATTAATATGTAACCTAAATGGAAAAATTTATGGAAGCAAGTGATGTAAGAAAGACGGAAGGATGGAAAGAAGAAAAGAACAAAAGAAGGGAGGAAAGAAAATAGGAAGAAAGAAATAAGGAAGAAGAAAGGAAAGAAACAAAGGGAGGGAGAAAGGAAAAAAAGAAAGGAAGGGAAGAGGGAAGGAAGAAAGAAAGAAAGACAGAGAGAGACAGAGAGGGAGACAGAGAGAGAGAGAAAGGAAGGAAGGAAGGAAGGAAGAGAAAGAAAATAGGAAGAAAACAGAAAGATTTAGACTTTCCAGTTATGGTGACTAGTGACATATTTAGTGTATAAAATGTAAAATATTTTACGTGAATGATATAAACGCAACTCAAATAAGGAGACAAGCAGTGTAGCAATAAAAAAAATTATGTATATGTACATATGTGTGTGTGTATATATATATATATATATATATATATATATATATATATATATACTTACATACATCTTAGATAATCTGATATCCAAGTCATGTATGAGACTGAGACAGAGGACCACAAATACTCCACAATAAATACACAACAAATCAGAATATGAACTGTTTTTTAAATATGTGTATATCTTTTGTTTGAGTGCAATCTAATTTCCAATTGAAAGGAAAAAACACAAAAATATTAGTTCAGTAAAAATAAATAATGACCAAGTCTCTTACAGTATGAAACTGAAAATTTTTGCCCAAAGAATTTTAAAACATCTCAAACCAATTTAAAGATTTATTTTCAAATCATTAATTTTAACATGATTGTAAATGTAAACAACTCTGAAGTTTAGACTTGTTATTCTCAAATGAAACGTTTTTTAAAGAAGGATACAAATGTTTAGGTGGGTGGAGCCAAAATGGCAACTGGAAAGCAGTGAGCTCCCTGCTGAGTCACTCCAAAAACCTATAAAAAATGGCTCTGAACCAATTCTCAAACTGCAGAACACACACAAAACAGCAGAGGGAAGCAGGGCTCCAGCCTAGGACAGCCTGGATGGTCTCAGGGTGAGGTCTATCCCACACGGAGCTGGGAGCTGGGAGTGGAGCGGAGCAGAGCCCAGTATGAGCGGCTCAAACCAAGCAGACCAGGAGCTGGGGAGAGCGGTCCCTAGCCCCCTGAATCAGTGAGCTGCGGCAGTTACCAGACTTCTCAAACCACAAACACCAAAGACGGCAGAGAAAGTTAGTGGGAAAAGCTTTGGGAGTGGAAGGAGTTTGTGGTTCGGCTTCCAGCCCCGGGGGCAGCTACAGCTGCAGCTGCTTCTGGGCCCAGGCCCACCTGGTGGGAGGAATTAAGTGGCGGATCAGAGCAGGAGTGCACAGCCAGCTGAAGATCTAATCCCAGTATGGGTTGGGGGTTCTTGGGGAAGGAGTAGTGATGGTGTGACAGAGCCGGCACCTCCCCCCCAAACGTGGAACATAGAACTCTTTAGTCTACAAGCAGTCATACCCCACTGAAAAACTCAAGGATCAAGTTAGTTGGTTGGGAATATGGCCAGGCAGCGAAAACGCGCCCAGATTCCGTGTCAGAGTTTGCAATCCTTCTTTGGTGACAAAGAAGACCAAAACATACAGAC
This sequence comes from Trichosurus vulpecula, assembly GCF_011100635.1. Taxonomy (NCBI): domain Eukaryota; kingdom Metazoa; phylum Chordata; class Mammalia; order Diprotodontia; family Phalangeridae; genus Trichosurus; species Trichosurus vulpecula. Next base: position 368,422,944 of record NC_050576.1, read on the forward strand.
AGAAGAAGTTAACAAAGTCAAAGAGCCTACAACAGAAACCTCCAAGAAAAACATGAACTGGTCCCAGGCCACGGAAGAGCTAAAAAAGGATTTGGAAAAGCAAGTTAGAGAAGTAGAGGAAAAATTGGGAAGAGAAATGAGAAGGATGTGTGAAAACCATGAAAAGCAAGTCAATGACTTGCTAAAGGAGACCCAAAAAAATACTGAAAAATATACTGAAGAAAACAACACTTTAAAAAACAGACTAACTCAAATGGCAAAAGAGCTCCAAAAAGCCAATGAGGAGAAGAATGCCTTGAAAGGCAGAATTAGCCAAATGGAAAAGGAGGCCCAACGGACCACTGAAGAAAATGCTACCTTAAAAATTAGACTGGAGCAAGTGGAAGCTAGTGACTTGATGAGAAATCAAGATATTATAAAACAGAGCCAAAGGAATGAAAAAATGGAAGACAATGTGAAATATCTCCTTGGAAAAACCTCTGACCTGGAAAATAGATCCAGGAGAGATAATTAAAAATTATTGCACTACCTGAAAGCCATGATCAACAAAAGAGCCTAGATATCATCTTTCAAGAAATTACCAAGGAGAACTGCCCTGTTATTCTAGAGCCATAGGGTGAAATAGAAATTGAAAGAATCCACCGATCGCCTACTCAAATAGATCCCAAAAAGAAATCTCCTAGGAATATTGTTGCCAAATTCCAGAGCCCCGAGATCAAGGAGAAAATGCTGCAAGCAGCCAGAAAGAAACAATTTGAGTATTGTGGAAACCCAATCAGAATAACCCAAGATCTGACAGCTTCTACCTTAAGAGATCGAAGGGCTTGGAATACGATATTCCCGAGGTCAATGGAGCTAGGACTAAAACCTAGAATCACCTACCCAGCAAAACTGAGTATCATGTTCCAAGGCAAAATATGGAATTTCAATAAAATAGAGGACTTTCAAGCTTTCTCAGTGAAAACACCAGAGCTGAATAGGAAATTTGACTTTCAAACACAAGAATCAAGAGAAGCATAAAAAGGTAAACAAGAAAGAGAAATCATAAGGAGGGACTTACTAAAGTTGAACTGTTTTCTTTACATTCCTACATGGAAAGATGATGTGTATGATTCATGAGACCTCAATAGCATAGTAGCTGAAAGGAATATGCAAATATATATATATATATATATACACATATATATATATATATGAGCGAATATTCATGTATGTATATATATATATATATATATATATATATATATATATATAGAGAGAGAGAGAGAGAGAGAGAGAGAGAGAGAGACAGGGGGCACAGGGTGAGTTGAAGATGAAGGGAAGATATCTAAAAGAAATAAAATCAACTTAAGGGATGAGAGAGGAATATATTGAGAGAGGGAGATAGGGAGAGATAGAATGGGGTGGATTATCTCACATAAAGGTGGCAAGAGGAAGCAGTTCTGTGGGTATCTTACCCCACAGGAAACAAGAGGGAAGAAGATTAAAAAGGGGGGGATGATGGAGGGGAAGGCAGATGGGAGTGGAGGTAATCAAAAACAAACACTTTGGAAAGGGGACAGGGTCAAGGGAGAAAATTCAATAAAGGCGGATGGGTTGAGAAGGAGCAAAATTTAGTTAGTCTTTCACAACATGAGTATTGTAGAAGGGTTATACATAATGATACACATGTGGCCTATGTTGAGTTGCTCGACTTCTTAGGGAGGGTGGGTGGGAAGGGAAGAGGGGAGAGAATTTGGAACTCATAGTTTTAAAAAGAGATGTTCAAAAACAAAAAAAAAAAACAGTTTTTGCATGCAACTAGAAAATAAGATACACAGGCAATGGGGTGTAGAAATTTATCTCTCCCTACACGAAAGGAAGTGAAAAGGGGATGGGAGGGGAGTGGGGTGACAGAAGGGAGGACTGAATAGGGAACATGGCAACCAGAATATTCGCCATCTTGGAGTGGGGCGGAGTGTGGAAATGGGGAGAAAATTTGTAATTCAAACTCTTGTGAAAATCAATGCTGAAAACTAAATATGTTAAATAAATAATTTTTTTTAAAATAATGAATGTTTAAAAAAATTACATTTAATTGAGAGAAAAATAAAATAAGAGAGACTTAAAAAAAGAAAGATAGAGTTTATTTGTGATGGATAATAGGCAGCAAAGTGGTGTAGTGCTTAGAGAGCTGGGTCATGGAATCAGAACGACTCATCTTCATGAGCTCAATTCTGGCCTCAGATGCCTACAATTTTCATCACCCTGGGTAAGTCACTTAACCCTGGTTGCTTCAGTTCCCCATCTGGATAATGAGCTGGGGAAGGAACTGGCAAAATGCTTCAGTATCTTTACCAATAAAAACCCAAATAGGATCACAAAGAGTCAGACAGATCTGAAAGGACTGAACAACAATGGGAAGATCGAAATATTTATCCAGCTCCAGTTAAACTGTGAACAGGACGACAATTTTACCAAATAATTTGAAATTAACAAACAGTCGTTGATAACTGGTTTATATCCTATTTCTCAATTTCACTACTTGGCATATAGGCAAGAAGATGGAAGTCAGAAGGAAGAATAGAAGCTATTTACAACTTTGTTTCATTGTAGAAAAACAACACCTGAAATGACTTAAATGCCCATTTCCTAGAGGATGGGTTAAACAAATTATGATCATATAAGTATGGTGAATTGTTTATTTAACTAACAGAAATCAAGACCATTATAAATTTAAAAAAATAGAGGAAAAAATTTGTGGACTAATGCAGAGTGAAATAAGCTGAACTAGGAGGACAATATTCACGATGACTGTGGTAATGTCATTAAAAATCTCAATTATGCTTATTTGTAATGACCACTCTCATTCCTGGATAATAAATGATGAATTACTTCTCCCTCAATAGAGATACTAATAGGTAAGCATTGGCACCCTGGCTATGCTACCTACTTTGTGACCATGGACATATCAGCTCACCTACACAACTTCATTTTCTTTATCTGGAAAAGGAGGGCACTGGACTTTATGACCTCTAAAATACATTACCACTCTAAGTCTGTGAATTAGTTCCTATGAGCCAATAAATCTGGGAAGGGAATGGGCTGAGTCAATTGGCAATGGGATATCAAAAAGAAATAACAGAGGGAAAACATCTTCACCTACAGTAATATTTCATGATTAGAAGGATTTGTTGAGCAGATTTTTTGGAAAAAAGAATGCAGGGATAGATTAAATTTGGGCGAAAATGGGTTCTGAATATCAAAATTTAGTCAAGTTTTGGGAAATATTTGCAGAACTTGAGAAGAAGGAATAATGGAGAGAGGTATGGTAGCTTGGTCCTTTAAGGCCTGGTGTCCTCAGGTGACCAAATAGTACGGTTGCTGATGTCTATGTAGTTTCCAGTAAGAGACGATAGGGCAGGAACTTGCCTGTACAATTATTGCTAGTAGTGATTTCATTTCTCTTACTTTATCCTTCCATTGTATATTGACCTCTCTGGTTCATGGCCTGCACTTCAAGAAAGCTAGTGAAAGGAACAAAGTCTATGACATTTAAATGACTTTTGCAGCACAAGATATCAAAGTACCCTCAAAAAATCCAGGTTTTTGTATGGGAGGGAAATCATGAGATGGAAGACTATCCATTATTGTAATCACAACATTATATTTGGAGTTTCTGGGCAAGATTGCTTCAAAGGATTTGGCAAATTTACATTTGGCAGTACTTTTGGGGCAGGAGGTTTTGCCAGCCTTCAAACTCAATCTAACAAAAACTCAGGCATGGGAGTTATCTGAACATGAACAATACCTTTAGATAAGGGACTTAATGGGACATTTCAAAAGGGATATTGTTTCCCAAGGTGCTTATAAAAGCAGTTGACTGGGTCCATGCAGTAGAGGTAACATCGACACCATGGTTGCTACCAAGTGGCTACTGCTCCTTCTCTCAGTTGCCCTGTTGGGCCTGAGCTCTGCTCGATCCACAAAGAAGGGTAAGTGGGGGACATAGAGAATCTGTGATCATGTTGTACGTTGTTGGTGGTGGTAGACAGGGTATAATTCAAGTGAGGTCATTTGTAATTAGGTTTCCTCAGTAATTCAGGTACTGCTGTATTTCTAGAGTTAGATAAATAGGAGGTGGTATTCTTATTTTCCATATTCTGATGACTCTTCAAATTTGTTTTCCACACTAGGTTTGAAGGTAAACCCGACTTACTCATTCAACCTTATTTCTTATTTACTTCAGTCATCTATGCTCCTTTCTGTTCCTCTTGCAGAATTTTCCATCTTTCCCTTTTATCCAGCTGTTCCTCCCACCCGCAATACATTTCCTACTCCTCTCTACCCCTTAGAATTCTTATCTCCTGTTAAATTTCTGTCTTCTGTCATCTCCTATAGGCAATCTAAATTGATTTCTTGCCCTACTCTCTTTCCAGATCTTTCTTTAAACTAAGAAAATATAAATTTTTTGTGTTTTTGCATTTTATTTTCTATTTTCATATTGCATTTCCAAAAAGAATTTAAATTCCTCAACATCAGGTGCTGTTTCTTCTTTCTTTGTATGCCCGGCACCTAACAAAGGAAGTGCTACATGATAATGACTTCATATAATCTTAATGAATTGAATTGAATTGAAATATCTGGCCAAAAATATGTATAAGCATTTTAAAATTTTCTATCTCCAATGAAATATTTACACCAATGGAACAAGTAATGTGTCTACACTCAACAGCATACAGATGATTGAATTTACCATTTTCCATTCAGACTTTGACAACGTATAGACATTCAGTTTAATTCTATCCTGTATTGCATGGATTCCTTCATCCATGTTAATATGTTTATTTAATTCTTGAAAGGTATGGGTGATCTCTCTGAGTTGGGGATGCTCAGACAGAGAGGAAACTGTCGCCTAAAGAGCTGTGAATTCCTCCTAAGCCATCGAATCATTTATTCCAGATGAGGGGAATGCTACATCTTCATAATATCTATAATCAATCACTCAACAAGCACTGATTTGTGGGGATTCAAATCAAAAGCCATGAAGCAAATTTGGAGAGAAGCAGGTTCTGCATTCATGGAGGTGACATTCTAAACAGAGATGACAAAACAAAGAATTTTTTCTAATCAAAATGATATCCTCATACTCAAAACTCCTCTAAACTTTTTCAAATATGCCAATATCCGGAATTTTCAATAATTTTATTTATTTTTTATCAGGAGTGTTTGCAACATACAGTGTTAGACTAAGTGGAGCATTGCATATATGTCCACCATATGGGATCTCTGGACACTTAAGCCACACTAGTATTGTATCTGTCTCAGAGATAGCTGTAATCAAGGTATGGAACCACAGTTCATTGTGAAATAAATCTGCAACTCCTACCAAATGCCAATCAATCCGCTCCTATTCAGGAAGTTATTGTCTAGAGTGTTTCTTGCAGTATTGAGGCAATAAACAATTAGTAAATGTTCCTAAGGTCAATAGCTGTCAGATGTAAAATCTGAACCCAGGATTTTTGACTCTCAGACTGAATAGAAATAAACTGTGCCATTCTGCCTCTTCCAGGTGAAAACACTCAGGGTCAGAGATGTTAAATTACTTTCCCCCTTGCATAGCTGGTAAGGATACTGAAAGCTATGTCTTGTACCTCAATTCCTCGACTCTAAGGCTAGTTCTCTAGGGAAAGGCAGCATGCTGGGCTAAAATAAAAGTCTTTGGAGTCAAAATACCTAGATTAAAATTCTTGTTTTTCCAGCATGACCTTGGGTAACTTACAGTGCTTGAAAAATGGGTAACTGCTTATTAAAGTTTAGACCATGTTGCTTGAATTGCTCCAGTTTTCTAATTAGAAAATGAAATATTTCCAATATATGATCTTCAAGGTACCCTCCAATTGTAAATTGCATGGTTTCAAATCTTATGCAAAAAATACATATTCTGATAGACAAAATGTCTTTTTAGCACAAGGATATTGAGCTCTCTGGAAATCCTAACAATGTGGAAAGAAGATTATTTCCTTCCCTTTGGAAGTGAAGGAATAAGACCCAAGAAAGCCTTATCCAGGTTTATAGTCATTTTGGCAGAGAGTGAGATAAAAAGAACCAAAACTTGTGGAGTAATGTTAAAAGACAGAAAAGTTCATCATTGATTGTTATTTTATATTTCCTCCTATAGAACAAGTCTCTGTACAAAATACCAGTAAAACTGCTGGGTAGGAAATATTCTAACATGCAGCTGGACTTCAGTTTCACTTTTGCCTTGAAATTGTCTCTACTTGCATCATAAAGGAACACCTTCCAAGGTTTTTCATAACATAAACTGGGGAGGGTTGGGCTGGAAGGATGTGCTTGCACCTCTCCTTCCTATTAATGTATCTGTCATTCAGAGAAGAAGTGCTTTTAAATCTGTTCCATGCCAAGGGATTAGGCAATTTATGTGAAATCTTCCCCCACCTTTTTTTAGATAAAAACTTTTCCCTGCCCTCAAATAATACTAGTAACCTTACTTTGTTCCCTTTCACCCTCTTAAATAGCTAGAATGTAAGAGGTCACTAATAGTTCATCTTATGGCCATAACACATTTTTAGGAAGCAGGCTACCAAAATTTAAATCCAAACGATACTTCTCTTCTCTTTGTTCCCTCCTTCCCACACTCCTTTCTTCCCTACCATAGCCTGTAAGACACCTCTCACTCTAGAACACATTTAATCACACCAAATTCTAAGAATTTCGTGGGTCAGAATGTTCTTTGAACCAAAGGCCAAAAGGCTCCACTGATATCTTTTACCTACTTCCAGTTAGTCATAGCACCGGAATGTTTTAGGCACTTAATAGATCTTGACTGATCAACACAGTTCATAATGTAGGTGAAAAAAAATGAAAAAGATGTAAATGATTTCAAAGTCTCCTGAAGACTGAATTTACTTTCCTTCATTTAAAGTAATTAGAAGAGTAGAAGTTTGGAAGAAATATGGAGGAGGTATGAATACATAAATGCCTGTGGGGATCCCCAAGTGAAGGGATGCATGTTTCAGAAACATGAGTGACCAATACATATAGAGAGTTATAAATCATGCTTTTGATATAGCAAGCTGCCGATGTCTTCTGTTTCTGTCATTATATGAGTTGATACTAGGCTTGTTCCCTGCCAATCATTTATATGATCATTACATAATCCCATCCAGGCTTACCCTGAGACTGGGGCAAGCCTGGATCTCTTACATACATATTAGACCTCCCCCAGGTAAGCCTGTGTCACCCTCATTCAACACTTTCTGTAAGAAAGCGAAAGCTCCATCCTTTGGACAATTAGCCTATGGCCTAAACCATTCTGTCTGCATGGACTGCATGTCCAGTCTTTTCCTTCATCTGACTTTTCTATACCTATGCTCTCTCCTCTTAGATGAAAAAAAATCAGAAGATCCTGTAGCTGCTCATGCACCAAATAAATCCCAGAAGCATGATCAGAACACTGGCCAGCAACAAGGAAGTAACCAAGAGCCTGGGCTTCCAGATGGACAGCAAGGAGGTCAACCAGGTGGTCAGCAGGGAAGACATCCAAGTAGCCAACAGGGAGGCACTCAAGGTGGCCAGCAGGGAGGACCTCAAGGGGGCCAGCAGGGAGGACCTCAAGGTGGCCAGCAGGGAGGTCGTTCAGGTGGCCAGCAGGGAGGTCATCAAGGTGGACAGCAAGGAGGTCAACAAGGTGGTCAGCAAGGAGGTCAACAAGGTGGCCAGCAGGGAGGACCTCAAGGAGTACAGGAAGGAAGACCTCAAGGTAGCCAGCAGGAAGCACGTCTAGGTGGACAGCAGGGAGGACCTCAAGGTGGCCAGCAGGGAGGACGTCAAGGTGGGCAGCAGCGAGTACATCAAGGTGAACAGCAGGGAGGACCTCAAGGTGGCCAGCAGGGAGGACATCAAGGTGGCCAGCAGGGAGAACCTTCAGGTGTCCAGCAAGGAGACCCTCAAGGTGGCCAGCAGGGAGGACCTCAAGGTGGCCAGCAGGGAGGACCTCAAGGTGGCCAGCAGGGAGGACTTCCAAGTGGCCAGTAAGAAGGTCATTTACTCTCTCCACCCTCAAGGTATTTAATTATTTTTCTCAGTGAAACAATGTCTATGTTTGTATATGTACTGCCTGTCAACTGACATGAAACCAGTCCCAAGCATTTTGAGCTCCTTCCCCTTTTTTATTAGTCTAACTCTTCATTACTCCTTTTCTCCCAACTATTTGCTCATCTGTACATATCTCTGCAGATTCTCCCTGATAGAAACAGAGAGAGAGTGACAGAGAGAGAGAGAGAGAGAGAGAGAGAGAGAGAGAGAGAGAGAGAGAGAGAGAGAGAGAGAGAGAGAGAGAGAGAGAGAAAGAAACGAGAGACAGACACAGAGAAAAAACATATGTAGAGTGAAAGAGAGAGAAAGGGAGAGAGAAGGAGAGAGAGGGAGAAAGAGAGAGAGAGAGCACAAAACATCGCTAGTCTTTCCCCCCTTTCCTTTATTCTACTTATCTATATCCTTATCTAGGGTCTTCTCCAAATTTTATATATATTTTTTTTAATTTTAGAGATGTATGACTATGTCGTTGTCATTGCCATTACCTAAGGGGACCAAATGAAGCACATTTCATTTCCTCTAATCCTCTTTCTTTTCTCTTTCAGTGCATGGAAAAGAAGATGGGCATTCAGGAGACACCCTTAAATTCCCCATGTGGACCCAGATGTTAGGATAGTATATACCTCTTGATCTACTCCATAACTTCTTTATATTACCAATAAATACATTAGTAATTAAACATGGACTCCTGCTTCTCTTTATGGTCTTTGTGTCTCCCAACTCTCATCATACTGGGTTCTAGATACAGGGACAGAAGTACGGTCCCCAGCTACTTAGTGCTTGGCTGATTCCACCTTAACCTGTGGATGCATAGCCCTAACCTTGACTTAGGAACTTAATTCTGAGCCCCCAAAACTGCACCTTGTTGAAGATAGAATGGGGACCACGCATAAAACAAATATTTATGAGCTCCTGTAAGTTCATATTGCTGGAAGAATTTAAAGAAAAAGGATGTTCAGAGATCCTGAAACTCCTATAATTTTAATCTTTTCCTGGAATAGAGTCTGATTTCCTCTCTTTTCTGATATGACTGAACAGAACTAAAATCTAAAGACAAACTTGATGATTCCCCAGTGCTTAGCATTTAGTAAGCACCTACTATGTGCCAGACATTGTGGAAAACACTTACATATACAGTAAGGCAACACACAAATAAAGGAACCAAGAGAAAAGTAAAAATAAGCAAACCCAGCTCTCAAGAAATGGGCAGTCTAGTGGTGGAGTCATCATTCAAATAACTACACATGTCAAAACAATTTGAAATGTAGTCCAGGGTAGACTGGTCTTTAATCTGGGAATAGCCAGAGCAGAACCTAGAAAGCAATAGGAACGTGCTTCAGGCATCAAGTACTGGTTTATTAATTTAGGAGTGAGGAAGACAAGTTTGCCTATGGAAGTCTCCCTTAGAAGAGGGCCTTCTTTTGCTGTGCAAATTCAGGGTCTATGTACCAAACAAACTCCAAAAGGGGGATCACAAAACATTCATAGGTCTTGCAAAGGTTCCCATGGTAGGCCCTTGACCGCAGGTATCATAGGGACAATATAGGAGCTCTTGAGTCCGGTGGGAACAATTTTTAAGTTGATTTTCTCAAAACTTAAGTTCATTGAGTCTTCTGATTATACAGGGGTGCAGAATCAGAGTTAGCAGGATAGGAACTGGAGTGCAATAGCCTCTGGTTCAGTTCACTTGGCAGTTATAAGCTCTGTAATTTGTAAATTCTTAGCATTTCAGGAGTACTTGATTTATCACTTTCTGTTGTAACATGTTGGCTATAGCTATGGCTCCCAAGTCAGAATCTCCTGGAAATATGGGAGTTACAACAAATCTAGATAGTATCATCCTTACAATATATCATATTAATTAATATAGAAATCATGAATCTTCTGAAAGTTTCTCTTTCTGGTCAAAGCCTGAGAGGGCACTGCAGACCAAGGGGGCACATCCACCTGAAATATTATTTTGATTCTATGGAAGGCTGGAGTGAGTAAGTGAGACACAAGATGAATATCAGTATAGATGGCCAAGCAAACAAGGAAGAGAAACATTAGAGCAGAGAGGGCAGAGTGAAGAATGCTGCCAAGGCTTCCAGGTAGGCAGCAGAATAAGCCAAAGGAAGGTGAGAGGGTGACCTGCTTCAGAATGTTATGGACCCTGTTCCATAAATCTTCTGCTTGCCTGTTTAGAGCATTAAGTTCTTCCTGTATAAGGAAAGACTGATTGACCTAGAAACAACATTCCTTCCCAATGACAACACATGCCTCTCATTGCTCAGCAGTTAGGGTGTTAAACACTCAGGGAATTTGTAGTACCATGATGACAAGTGAGTCAATTTGCATTGGCAGGCTGGTGTAAAGCTTCTAGTGTTCTCCAGACCCACGGTTGACTCTGATGAGAGGTATCTGAAAGAGGGGTCCAGTGAACCATATGTGGTAGGACCAACACAGGCTCATTGCCATGAAAACATACCTCCACTGTTACCACAGGGAGTAACTTAACTAGAGAGGCATTTCAGCAGTGTTTCTCCAGAAATAGGGATAATTTGGGCTTGGTATAGACAAGGGTGTTAGGACCTTCCCCAAAGGGAGGGAGGATATGATATAGAGTCCAGCAGCATAATAGCAACAGTTCTGAGGAAGGGAGAAATTCAACTCCAAAGGTTTGGGTTTGAGAGCATGAATTCCAGGCAGTAAATGAAGCTCAACAAGTGGAATTCTTCCAAGTATGAGAATGAGAGGCCATTCTGGAATTCTCACGTTGTACCAAGAATTGGATAGATGCCTTTACATTTGCCTTTATTTGGGAGAAAGTTCAGGCTTATGATCCCTGATTTTTAAGGGCAAACTTCCTCATTCCACTTGGAACTGGGGGAATTTGTACTCTTATAAGTTGCCTCAATTCTGTTCAGGGAAATCTGTGGCCACAGAAACTGCTCAGAGGAATCAAGTGAGGCATTTAGGGATGCAACCCATGAGAAATTCAGAACGAAGGTGGAATTACAATTTAATGATCCAAGGTGGGGACCCATGTTGCTCCTTGTGTTGGAGATGCAGAGGGCAGCCTGAGTTTCTAGAAAGACCCTGAAATGTAATGAACCCCACAGGTCAGATGGGACTGGAGCAGGTCTCAGGGAATGGAATTACTGGCAACTGCAGCAGTTTCCAGACTTCTCAATTAACAAGGGACAAAGACAGCTTCAAAGTGATGAGGAAGATCAAGTCATGCAGCCGGAGTAAGACAATAAGTTGAAGTTCATTGACATTCAAAAGCTCCAAGAAAAATATGAATAGGCAAAAGGGCATGCAAGAACTCAAAGAGGATTTTGAAAATCAAGTAAGAGAAGTGGAGGAAAAATTGGAAAGAGAAATGATAGCAATGGCAGGAAATCATGAAAAACAAGTCAAAAACTTTCCTACGGAGACCCAAAAAATGCTGAAGAAAACAAATCCTTTAAAAGTAGACTAATCCAAGTAGCAAAAGAGGTCCAAAAAGCCAATGAGGGGTAGGATACCTTTAAAAGCAGAATTGACCAAATGAGGTCCAAAAGTTGACTAAAGAAGATAATTCCTTAAAAATTAGAATGGAGCTATTGAACCTAACAACTTTATGAGAAATCAAAAAAAATTATGAAACAAAAGCAAAGAATGAAAAAAATAGAAGACAATATGAAATATATCATTGGAAAAAACAACTGACCTGGAAAACAAAGGTCCAGGACAGATACTACCTGAAAACCACGATCAAAAAATAATCCTAGACATCATCTTTCAAGAAATCATCACGGAAAACTGCCTTAATATTCTAGAACCAGAGGGTAAAATAAAAATGGAAAGAATCCATTGATCACCTCCTGAAAGAGATACTAAAAGGAAAACTCTTAGGAATATTGTAGCTGAATTCCAGAGTTTCCAGGTCAAGGAGAAAATATTAGATGGGGTCAGAAAGAAACAATTCAAGTATTGTAGAAACAATCCCTATTACACAAGATTTAGCAGCTTCTACATTAAGGGATCAGAGGGCTTAGAATATAATATTCCAGAGGTCAAAGGACATAGGATTTAAACCAAAAATCACCTAACCAACAAAATTGAGTATAATATTTCAGGGGGAAAATGGAATTTCAATGAAATAGAGGTCTTCCAAATGTCCTTGTTGAAAAGACCAGAGCTGAATAGAAAATGTGACTTTAAAATACAAGAATTAAGAGAAACATGAAAAGGTAAACAGGAAAGAGAAGACATAGGTGATTTGTTAAAGTTGAAATGTTTACATTCCAAGATGGAAAGATGATATGTGCAACTCGAGATCTTTCTCAGCATTAAGGCAGTTAGAGGGAATGTGTGTGTATATGTGTGTATACATATATGTATATATATATATATATATATATATATATATATGTATGTACATGCATATGTGTATATATGTGTATATATATGCATATGCATACATGTATGTGTATGTATGTGTGCATGTATATATGTATATACACATACAATATACATACACATATATGTATATATACACACATATAGACATATACACACATATACATATATATTGTTGTATATGTATATATTTATATTTGTATATGTTTATATGTTTGTGTATACATCTATATGAGTGTATGTATGTAGACAGAGGGTACAGGCAAAGAAGATTGCTGCAGTCAAAAACACTGTAGTAAATACAAGACCAAAAATACAAGCCATTCCCCAATTGATCACTGGCCAATGGATATGAATAGGCAGTTTTCAGATGAAGAAATCAAAGCTATATATGGGGGAGGCAAGGGAAGAAAGGAGAGAAGGTGGAATTCAAGGTTTTAAAAATTAATGTTAAAATTGTTTTTATATGCAACTGGGAAATAAGATATACAGGAAATGGAATAGAGAAATATATGTTGCCTAAAAGAAAATAGAAGGAAAGGGAATAAGAGAAGGATGTGGGGAGTAATAGAAGGCAAGGCAGATTGGAGGACAGGATAATCAAAATGTATGCTATCCTGAGGTAGGGGGAGGGGAGAGATGGTGGGAGAATTTGGAATTCAGAATCTTCTGGAAATGTATGTTGAAAACTGAAAATAAGTAAATTTATATTAAAAAAGAACATTCAAAAAATCACAAGTGGCCAAATAGAAAAGGAAAGACAAAAGTTAAGGAGAAAACTTTTCTTCTTATTAAGATTTTTTTTTATTTTTTAATTTTACAACACTCAGTTCTGCATGATTTTGAGTTCCAGTTTTTCTTCCCCCCCCTTCCCTTCTCTCTCCCCAAGATGGCATGGAATCCAATATATCTTCTACATATAAGTTCACATTAAAATTCTATACACAATAGTCAAGTTGAAAAGAAGAATTATGACCAATGGAACAAATCATGAGAAAGAAGAAACAAAACCAAAACCAAACAAGAACAAAAAAGAAAAACAAGGAGAGCAAATAGTTTGCCTCAATCTGCATTCAGACTTCATAGTTCTTTCTCTGGATATAGATAGCTCTCTCCATCATGAGTCCTTTGGAGTTGTCTTTGAACTTTTTATTGCTGAGAAGAGCCAAGCCTATCAAGGTTAGTCATCACAGAATCCATATATCTGTGGCTGTGCACACCGTTCTCCTAGTTCTGCTCTGCTCACTGAGCATTATATCATGCAGGTTTTTCCAGGTTTTTATGAAGTCCGTATCTTCCCCATTTCTTATAGCACAATAGTATTCCATTACATTCATATACTACAACTTGTTCAGCCATGCCCCAAATGATGGGCATCCCCTTGATTTCAGATTCTTTGCTACTACAAAAAGAGACACTATAAATATTTTTCTATATACATGGGTCCTTTTCCCACTTGTGTGATCTCTCTGGGATGCAGCCCTAGTAGTGGAATTGCTGGGTCAAAGGGTATGAACATTTTCATATCCCTTTGGGCATAGCTCCAAATTGCTCTCCAGAATGTCTAGATCAGTTCACAGCTCCACCAGCAATTTAACAGTGTTCCAATTTTCCCACATCTTCTCCATGATTTATCATTTTCCTGTTTTGTCATTTCAGCCAATCTAACAGGAGAGATGTGATACCTAAGAGTTGTTTTGATTTGCATTTCTCTAATCAGAAGTGATTTCAAGCATTTTAATTTCTTCCTCTGAAAACTGCCTATTCATATCCTTGTATTAGGGAATGACTTGTATTCCTATAAATTTGGCTTGGTTCCCTGCATATTTTAGAGATGAGGCCTTTATCAGAGACACGGGCTGTAAAGATTTTTTTCCCAGTTTTCTGCTTCCCTCCTAATCTTTGGTGCATTGGCTTTTTTATACAAAAACGTTTCAATTTAACATAATCAAAATTATCCATTTTGCATTTTGCAATGCTCTCTATCTCTTCTTGGGTCATGAATTCTTGTGTTCCCATAGATCTGATAAATTGTTCCTTTCTCTCCCAAATTGCTTATAATATCAGCCTTTATTCCTAAATCATGAACCCATTTTGACTTTATTTTGGTATATGGTGTAAGATATGGGTCTATGCCCAGTTTCTGCCTTACCATTTCCAATTTTCCCAGCAGATTTTGTGAAATACTGAATTCTTAGCCCAGAAGCTGGATTCTTTGGGTTTATCAAAGAGTAGATTTCTACAGTCCTTGACTACTGCATCTTGTGTACATAACCTATTCCACTGATCCACACCACTGTTTCTTATCCAGTGCAAAGTAGTTTTGATGACTGCCACTTTACAGTACAATTCAATATCTGGTATGGCTAGGCCACCTTCCCTAGCATTTCTTTTCATTAATTCCCTATATATTCTAGACCTCTTGTTCTTCCAGATGAATTTTGTTATTATTTTATCCTGTTCTGTAAAATAATTTTTTTTGTAGTTTTATTGGTATGGTGCTGAATAAATTAATTTAGGTAAAGTTGTCATTTTTATTATATTAGCTCAGCCTAACCATGAGCAACTGATATTTTCCCATTTATTTATTTATGACTTTATTTGTGTGAAAAGATCTTTCATAATTATGTTCATATAGGCCCTGTGTTTGCCTTGGCAGGTAGACTCCTAAATATTTTATAGTGTCTACAGTCACTTTAAATGGAATTTCTCTTTCCATCTCTTGCTGTTGGACTTTGTTTGTGATGTATAGGGATGCCAAAGATTTATGTGGGTTTATTTTATATCCTGCGACTTTGCTAAAGTTGTTTATTATTTAAAGTAGTTTTTTATTGATTCTCTAGGATTCTCTAAATAAATCATCATCTCATCTGCACAAATTTGGTAATTTAATTTCTTCTTTGCCTATTCTAATTCCTTCAATTTCTTTTCTTTTCTTATTGTTACAGCTAACATTTCTAGTACCAAATTGAGTAATAGGGTTGATAATGGACATCCTTGTTTCACCCCTGATCTTATTGGGAATGCATCTAGCTTATCCCCGTTGCAAATAATGCTTCTTGATGGTTTTAGGTAGATGCTACTTATAATTTTCAGGAAGACTCTATTTATTCCTATGCTTTCTAGTGTTTTTTAATAGGAATGGGTGTTGTATTTTGTCGAAGGCTTTTTCTGCATCTATTGAGAGGATCATATGGTTTCCATTCATTTTGTTGTTGATATGATCTTTTATGCTGATGATTTTCCTAACATTGAACCAACCTTGCCTTCCTGGAAGACATCCTACCTGGTTGTAGTGTATTATTCTTGTGATAAATTTCTGCAATCTTTTTGCTAATATTTTATTTAAAACTTTTGCATCAATATTCATTAGGGAAATTAGTCTATAATTTTCTTTTTCTGTTTTGACACTTCCTGGTTTGGATATTAGTACCATATTTGGGTCATAGAAAGAATTTGGTGGGATGACTTCTTCACGTAAGTTCCCAAATAGTCTACAAAGCATAGGAATGAGTTTTTCTTTAAATGTTTGATAGAATTCACATGTAAAAGCATCTGGCTCTAGAGATTTTTTCCTAGGGAGTACATTGATGGTTTGCTTAATTTCCTTTTCCTATATGGGGTTATTTAGGTATTTTACTTCCTCTTCTGTTAACCTGGGCAATTTATATTTTTTGTAAATATTCATCCATGTTTCCCAAGCTTGTCAAATTTATCGGCATACAATTGGGAAAATAATTCCTAATTATTGTTTTAATTTCCTCTTCATTTCATTTTTGATACTGGTACTTTGATTTCCTTCTTTCTTTTTTTAAATCAAATTGACCAAAGGTTTATCAATTGTATTGGTTTTGTCATAAAACCAGCTCTTGGTTTTATTTATTAATTCAATAGTTTTCTTGATTTCAATTTCATTAATATCTCCTCTGATTTTCAGTATTTCTAATTTGGTATTCAATTAGGGATTTCCAATTTGTTCTTTTTCTGGTTTTTTCAGATGCATGCCTAATTCATCGATCCCCTTTTTCTCTATTTTATTTATGTAAGCATTTAGAAATATAAAATTTCCCCTAAGAACTGCTTTTCAGCATCCCATATGTTTTGGTATATTGTCTTGAATGAAGTTATTAATTGTTTCCATGATTTGTTCTTTGTTCTCCTCATTCTTTAGAATTAGATTATTTAGTTTCCAACTAATTTTTAGTTTATTTTTCCATGGTTCTTCATTAGAAATATTTTTATTACATCTTGAACAGAAAAGGATGCTCTGGTAGTTCATTCCTTTCACAGTGCCATCTTGGCTCTGCCCCTGAGGGCAGAGGGGGGGTGGGGTGAAAGAAGGGAGGGTTTACTGGGGAATGAGGCCATCAGCATATATGCCATCTTATAATGGGGGGAGAGTAGAAATGAGGAGAAAATTTGCAACTCAAAATCTTGTGGAAATCAATGTTGAAAACTAAAATATTAAATAAAAATGATAAAATTTTAAAACATTTAAAAATCAAATAAGATAGACTTACCTCTTCTGAGCAATACAATGATCCAAGAAAATTCCAAGACTCATGATGGAAAATGCTATTCAGATCCAGAAAAAGAACTATGGAGTCTGAATGCATGTCATTGCATACTCTTCTTACTTATTTTGTTTCTTTAGTTATTTTCATGGGTTATCCCTTTTGTTCTGATTATTCTTTTACAAAATGGCTATTGTAGAAATATGTTCAATATTAATGCATAGGCAGAGCCTACATCTGATTACTTGCTGTCTTGGAGTGGTAGCGTGAAGGGTCTGAGGGAGAAAAATTTGAAGCTCAAAATCTTACAAAAACGATTATTAAAAGCTATTTTTACATGCAATTGGTAGCACATTAAAGACTATTAAGTGCAAAAGATTGCTACAGTAAAAAAAACCTGTAAATACAAAACAAAAGAATATAAGCCATTCCCCAATTAATCAATGGCCAATGGATATGAACAGGAGGTTTTCAGATGAAGAAATCAAAGCTATCTATAGGCATAAGAAAAAGTGCTCTAACTCACTTTTGAATAGAGAAATGCACATAAAAACAACTCTAGGTACCACCTCACACCTATCAGTTTGGCTAATATGACAGAAAAAGAATATGATAAAAGACATGGGAGAACTGAGATACTGTTGGTGGAGGTCTGGATTGATTCAACCATTCTGCAGAGCAATTTGGACTTATGTCCCAAGGGTAACCAAACGGTGCATGCTCTTTGATCCAGCAATACCACGACTAGATTTGCATCCCAAAGATATCATAAAAAAGAAGAAATGACCTACACATGTTAAAATACTTGTAGCAGTGAGGTGGAGCCAAGGTGGCACTGTGAAAGCAGAGACTTCCTGGAGATCTCTTACAAATTCTGCCAGATACCTCTAAAAAAGTGAATGTGAGCAGATTTGAGAAAGTTGGAAGCCACTAGTGGATTGAGTGTGGCAGGAACACCAGGTACAAGGAACTGCACCAGACTACCACAGAACAGGAGCCCAGCTGTGGAAGCCAGCCAGTTACCAGGCTGGGACAATGCTGGGCACATGGAGCAGGAGCAGGTCCAGGGCTGAAGTGCCAGCTATTGTGGCTGGTGAAACCCAGACCTCTCAGCCAAGAATAGGGGTCTGTCTGATTTACAGGAGACACTGGCACAAAGCCTGTGGTTGTGGGAGTAGTTACTCCTGAGGCTATTAGCCCACAATCTAAGGGCTTGAAACCCACCTTCTTGAATTTCCAGGAGCCATGACGATGGCTCTCATCCGTCCCTTCTTTACCCAGATAATACTCCCTTGTGAGAAACCCTGAAACAGAGGAGCCAGAAGTGGGTTTCAGTAGCCTTTTAGCTCAGGAATCTCAGCAAATGGGTACCTCTTTTGGTGGCAGAAGGAAACTAGTGCGGGTAGAGAGATGTCCCAGCAGCCTCACCTCAGCAGACCAGCAAGTGTTCCTGAGCCCCAGGGGTGGGGGAGGGGGGCAGGGCAGAGAGGGGTGGAGCCAGCAAGCGTCAACACTAGGACACAATAGGGGCCTTTGCACATCCAGGGGAAGTGGCAGACACCAGTACAGACAACTGCTGAGACCTCCAATGCTGTAGCACAGCCCTAGGTTAAGAGAAGATTTCCAGCAGCCAGACCACCCCTTCCCCACACCTCATGAAACCAGAGGCCACAACACACAAAACCTGTAACCAGGCCCAAGTTCCCAGCAAAAAAAAAAAAAAAAGCTTGGGACAGAGCCACTTGAGTCCCCAAAGCAGAGATTCACTTTAAAAGCCAGGGAAAAACATAACCCCCATGAAGAAACAGTCCAGAAAACTAAGGACTATTGATTGTTTTTATGGAGACAGGGAAGATCAAAATACCAATTCAGAAAAGGATAGCATTGACACTATACCCACATTTGAAATCTCAAAAAGGAATGTGAACTGGTCTCAAGCTCAAAAAGTATTCCCAGAATAGTAATTTAGAGAGGTAAAATAAAAAATTCACTGACGTGAACAAATCTTTCAAAAGTAAAATTGGCGAAATGGTTAAGGAGGTTCAGACTCTAAATGGAGAAAATAACTCCTTAAAAAGTAAAATTAAACAAATGGAAAAGGAGATACAGAAGCTAAGTGAAGAAAGCAATATGTTAGAATTTAGAATTGGCCAAGTAGAAGCCAATGACTCTATCAGTCATCATGAATGAGTCAAAAAAATTCTAAAGAGAGAAAAAAATAGAAGAAAACTTGAAATATCTGATTGGAAAAACAACTGCCCTGGAAAATAGATCCAGGAGAGATAAGCTAAGAATTATTGGTCTACCTGAAGCGATGATGAAAAAGAACCTGGGCAGTATCTTCCAAGAAATCATCAAGGAAAACTTCCCCAAGGTCCTAGAACCAGAGGGTAAAATAGTGATCGAAAGAATCCACCAATGGCACCTTGAAAGAGATACCAAATTGAAAACTCCAAGGAATATTGCAGCCAAATTCCAGAGCTCCCAGATCAAGGAGAAAATACTGCAAGCAGCCAGAAAGAAACAATTCAAATATCGTGGAACTACAGTCAGGATCATGCAGGATCTTGCAGCTTCTACATTAAAATACAGGAGGAATTGGAATATGATATTCAAAAAGGCAAAGGAGCTTGGTCTGCAACCAAGAATCCACTGCCCAGAAAAAGTGAGCATAATTTTTCAGGCAAGGAGATGGACATTCAGTGAAATAAAGGAATTCAATGCCTTCCTGATGAAAAGACCACAGCTCAATGGAAAATTTGATCTTCAAATAAAAAACTCAAGAGAGGCATACAAAGGTAAACAGGGGAAAACCTTGTTATTCCATAAGGGCAATTTTTTACATTCACATATAGGATTATATAGTTTTGTATATCATGTATACACACACACACACACACACACACACACACACACACACACACATATATATATATATATATATGTCAGTCTTGATAATGGTACAGTTATTATGACAATTAAAAGGGATATACATAGACTGAAGGTGTCAGTATAAGATAATTGATGTGATGATAAAAACATAATTAAGGGGTGAAAATGATTGTTCTGGAGAAGAGGTAAGGAGGTAGTAGAAAAGGTTAAATTACATCACATGAAGAGGCACAAAAACGTATTATAGTAGAGGAAAGTAAGTGAGGGAGAAAAGCAGTGTTTGAGCTTCACTGTCATTGGATTTGGTTAAAAGAGGGACTAGCATATTCTGATAAGTATAGAAATCAAACTTGTCCTACAAGCAGTAGGACAGGAAAGGAGAAAGAAAAGGTGGGGTGGTTGGAAGAGAGGGAAGAAGTAGCGAGGGAGAAAAGTTAAGATAAGGGAGAGATGTCAATAGGGAGTGAAAATTGAGGAAGATGGTGGTCAAAATCAAAACTCTTTTAAGCAGTGGAAAGGAGAAGGGAGAAATAAAAGCATAAAGAGGGGGTGAGAAATAAGATGGAGAACAATATGAAAATAGTAATTGTAACTGGGAATGTGAATGGGATCAACTCTCACATAAAATAGAGGCAGAAAGGATTAAAAACTGTAATCCTACAATATGTTGTTTACAAGAAACACATTTGAAAGAGGGGGATACACATAGGGTAAAGGGAAAAGCCTGGAGTAGAATATGTTATGCTTCAGTTGAAGTTATAAAAAAGCAGGGGTAGCAATCCAAATCTCAGACAAAGCTAAAGCAAAGATAAATCTAATTAAAAGAAATAAGGAAGGAAACTATATCCTTCTAAAATGCTCCATAAATAATGAAACAATCTTATTACTTAACATATATGCACTGAGAGGATTAGCATACAAATTCTTTGAGAAGTTAAGGGAATAACAGGAAGAAATAGACAGGAAAACTATACTAGTGGGGGACCTCAACCTCCCCCTCTCTGAACTTGATAAATCTAACTTCAAAATAAACAAGGAAGAAGTTAAGGAGGCGAATAGAATTTTAGAAAAGGAAGATATGATAGACCTCTGGAGAAAACTGAATGGGGTAGAAAGTGGTATTCTCAGTGGTATATGGCACAAACTTCAATTTGCTCTTTTTCTAGCTTTTTCAGCTGTCTGCCCAGATTATTGATCTCCTCTTTCCCTATTTTATTCATGTAGGCATTTAGAGATATAAAACTTCCCCTAAGAACTGCTTTTCCTGCATCCCATAAGTTTTGGTATGTTGTTTCATTATTGTCATTCTCTTGAATGAAATTATTAATTGTTTCTCTGATTTGATCTTTGGCCCACTCACTCTTTAGAATTAAATTATTTAGTTTCCAATTAGTTTTTAGCTTATTTTTCCATGGTACTTTATTAAAAATGATTCTTATTGCATCATGATCTGAAAAGGATGCATTGACTACTTCTGCTTTTCTGCACTGGATTGTGAGGTTTTTATGCCCTAGTACATGGTCAGTTTTTGAGTATGTGCCATGTACTTTTGAGAAGAAAGTATATTCCTTTTTATCCCCGTTCAGTTTTCTCCAGAGGTCTATCATATGTGCCTTTTCTAAAATTCTGTTTACCTCCTTAACTTTTTTATTTATTTTGAGGTTAGATTTATCAAGTTCAGAAAGGGGGAGGTTGAGGTCTCCCAATATTATAGTTTTGCTGTCTATTTCTTCCTGTAACTCCCTTAACCTCTCCTCTAAGAATTTGTATGCCTTACCACTTGGTGCATATATGTTAAGCAATGATATTGCTTCATTGTTTATGGTGCCTTTTAGCAGGATATAATGTCCTTCCTTATCTCTTTTAATTAGATCTATCTTTACTTTTGCTTTGTCTGAGATTAGGATTGCTACACCTGCTTTTTTTACTTTAGCTGAGGCACAATATATTTTACTCCAGCCTTTTACCTTAACCCTATGTGTATCCCCCTGTTTCAGATGCGTTTCATGTAAACAGCATATGGTAGGATTATGGTTTTTAATCCATTCTGCTATCTGCTTCTGTTTTGTGAGAATGTTCATCCCCTGCACGTTCAGGGTTATGATTTCTATCTGTGTCTTTTTCTCCATCCTAATTCCCCCTGTTTATGCTTTTATTTCTCCCTTTCCCCTTCTCCTCCCCAACAAAGTTTTGCTTTTGACCGCCGCTTTCCTCAGTTAACCCTCCCTCTTTATTCCCCTCCCTTATCTTACCGTTACCCACTTGCTACTTCTCCTCTTCCTTCTGCCCTCCCCCCTCCCTTTTTCCCCCCTTTCCCTCCCACTTCCCGTAGGACAAGTTAGATTTCTAAACTTATCAGAGTATGTTATTCCCTTCTTGAACTAGATCAGATGACAGTAAAGCTCAAATACTGCTCTTCTCCCTCCCTTCTTTCCCTCTAGTATAATATGTTTTTGTGCCACTTCCTTTGGTGTAATTTACCCTTTTCTACAACCTCCTTACCACTTCCCTCATAGCCCTCCCTTTATATCTCTTATTTATATTTTATATCTTTACATCAGTTAATTTATACAGGCATTCACAACCTATGTATATCCCTTTCATTTGTCACAATAGTTGTACCATTCACAAGAATGACTTATATATGTGTATGTATATATATATATATATATATATATATATATATATACACATATATATATATATATATATTAAAAAAAACATACATAAGATGATATAATCCCACATAAAGATGTAAACAACCTAACCTTATTGGTTAATGAAGTTTGTGGGGTTTTTCCCCCTGGTTACCTTTTTATGTCTCTCTTGAAGTTTGTATTTGGAGATCAAATTTTCCGTGGAGTTCTGGCCTTTTCACCAAGAAGATCTGGAATTCCCTTATTTCATTGAATGTCCATCGCCTTGCCTGGAAAATTATGCTTAGTTTTGCTGGGTAGTTGATCCTTGGTTGTAGTCCCAGCTCCTTTGCCCTTCGGAATATCATATTCCAATTTCTCCTGTCTTTTAAGGTGGAAGCTGAGAGATCCTGCGTGATCCTGACTGTAGTTCCCCGATATTTGAATTGCTTCTTTTTGGCTGCTTGCAGTATTTTCTCCTTCAGTTTATAGCTCTGAAATTTGGCTATAATATTTCTTGGTGTTTTCAGTTTGGGATCTCTTTCAGGGGGTGATCGGTGAATTCTTTCAATGACTATTTTGCCCTCTGGTTCTAGGACCTCTGGGCAGTTGTCTTTGATAATTTCTTCGAAGATGCTGTCAAGGCTCCTTTTTTCATCGTGGATTTCCGGTAGACCAATAACTCTCAAATTGTCTCTCCTGGATCTATTTTCCAGGTCAGTTGTTTTGCCAATCAGATATTTCACATTTTTTTCTATTTTTTCATTCTTTACGTTTTGTTTTATTACTTCTTGATGCCTCATAGATTCATTAGCTTCCACTTGCTCAAGTCTAATTTTAAATGAGTTAGTGTTTACATTTTGCTTTTGAGCCTCCATTTTCAATTGGTTGATTTCACCTCTCAGGGTGTCCTTTTCTCTCTCTAGATTCTGAATCTCCATAGCCATTTCGCCAATCTTATTCCTTAGGGACTTGATTTCGTCAGTGGATTTTTTCTCCCTTTTTTCCATTTTTTCCATATTTTCTTTTAGCTCCCTAATTTGGTTTTTAAAATCCTCTTTTAGCTCTTCCAGCAGTGCTTTTTGGGCTGGAGACCAGATCATATTAGCTTTTGAGGTATCTGATGTATCTACCGTGTCATTGCTACCTTCTTCTATGTTGATATTTTGATCCTGCCTGTCTCCATAAAAAGAATCTATTGTCCTCGGTTTTTTTGTGTTCTTCTTCATGTTGGTTTGCCTTTTGCTGGCTTTACAACGAATTTCTATCTGTGGATCTCAGGGCTTTCTGTCCCAGCTTTCTTATTCTGGGGGTTGTGAGTCTAGAATTATAACCTTCAGTTTCCTGAGGTGTGGGGGAGGGGTCTGGCTCCCTGGCGTCTCACTCCCTGTGGGTGCTCTCCAGCACTTGCTTTTCAGCGTTGGTCTCAGCTGTTTGTTGTTTGAGCTGATGACTGGCGCTTCCCCTGGGGGAGCAAGGTTACGTCTGGGCTCCTGGCTTGGCCCCCTGCCAACTCTTCCCCTCTGGGACTAATGAGCTTCTAGTATTTGTCCTGTGAAGCCCCGCTACTCTCTCCTCTGTTTCAGTTCTCTCTTTTTTTTTTTCCCCGAGGAATTCTCTGGGTAAGGGGGGGAGGGGTTAGAGCCGTTTACCTGGCCATTGAGTCTTCCGGAAGTTCAAGAGGCCAAGTTCCTGGGTTTTGCAAGCGTCAGGACTGGGTGTTTTCACGGCTGGTGGCGTTGCGCTGCCTCTCGTCGCTCCCAGAGACTGCTGTCCTGTGTTGGGAGTCCTGGGGATCTCCACCAGTTTCGGGTGCCCAACTTTCTCCCAGCCCGTCTCCCACGTGGATTTCCCGGCCGGCTGCTTCCGCCTTGGTCTGGAGCAGCTCCGCACCGAGCACTCTCCGAGCCTGCAGGATCGTTCCTCCGGCCTTTCAGACTCTCCCGGCTCGGAAATTTGCCCCACGCAGACTGCTCGCGGTTTCTGACTCTCTCAAATCTGCTCAAATTCACTTTTTTATGGTAATCTGACAGACCTTGTGAGAGAGCTCCGGTAAGACGCTGCCTTCATGTGGCCATCTTGGCTCCGCCCCCCGACTATAGGTATCTTTAACTTCTTGCTCTGAAAACTGCCTGTTTATATCCTTTGACCATTTCTCAATTGAGTAACTACTTGTATTCCTATAAATTTGAATTGGCTCCCTGTATATTTTAGATATGAGGCCTTTATCAGAGACACTGATTCTAAAGATTCTTTCCCAATTTTCTGCTTCCCTCCTAATATTGGTTGCATGTGCTTTGTTTCTACAAAAACTTTTCAATTTAACACATTCAAAATTAACCATTTTGTATTTTGTAACATGCTCTATCTCTTGTATGGCCATGAAATCTTTCCTTTCCCATAAATCTGACAGGTATATTATTCCTTGCTCTCACAAATTACTTATAGCATCAGCCTTTATTCCTAAATCATGAACCCATTTTGACTTTACTTTGGTATATGATGTAAGATATTGGTCTATGCCCAGTTTCTGCCATATTATTTTCCAATTTTCCCAGCAGTTTTTGTAAAATGGGGAGTTCTGAGCCCAGAAGCTGGGTTCTTTTGGTTTATCAAAGTGTAGATTGCTATAGTCATTGAATACTGCATCTTGTATACTTAACGTATTCCACTGATCCACTACTCTGTTTCATAGACAGTAGCAAATATTTTTGATGACTACTGCTGTATAATACAGTTTAATATCTGGTATGGCTAGGCCACCCTCCCTAGCATTCCTTTTTATTAATTCCCTTGATATGCTGTAATTTTGTTCTTCCAGATGAATTTTGTTATTATTTCATCCAGCTGTGTAAAATATTTTTCATAGTTTTTTGGGTATTGCACTGAATAAGTAAATTAATTTAGTTAAAATTACCATTTTTATTATATTAGCTCAGTCTAACCATGAGTAACTTATGTTTTTCAACTTATTTAGATCTATGTGTGAAAAGTGCTTTCTGATTGCGTTCATATAGGTCCTGGGTTTGTCTTGGCAGGTAGACTCTCAAATATTTTATAATGTCTGCAGTAACTTTAAATGGAATTTCACTTTCTATCTCTTGCTGCTAGGCTTTGTTAGTAATGTATAGGAATGCTAAGTATTTATGTGGGTTTATTTTCTATGCTGTAACTTTCCTAAAGTTGTTTGTTATTTCAAGTAGCTTGTTACTTTGTTCTCTAAGATTCTCTAAGTAAATCATCATATCATCTGCAAAAAACAATAACTTCATTTCTTCTTTGCCTATTCTAGTTCCTTCAGTTTCTTTTCTTCTTTTCTTACTGTTACAGCTAACATTTCTAGTACCAAATTGAGTAATAGGGGTGATAATGGACATCCTTGTTTCACCCCTGATCTTATTGGGAATGCATCTAGCTTACCCCCATTCCATATAATGCTTGCTGATGGTTTTACATGGTTGCTACTTATAATTTTAAGGAAGGCTCCTTTTATTCCTATGCTTTCTAGTGCTTTTAATAGGAATGGATGTGGCATTTTGTAAAAAGCTTTTTTCTGCAACTTTTGTGAATCATATGGTTTCTCCTAATTTTGTTATTGATATGGTTCAGTTATGCTGATGATTTCCCTAATATTGAACCAGCCTTGCATTCCTGGAACAAATCCTACCTGGTCATACTGTATTATTCTCATCATAAGTTATTGTGAAAATTTTGCTAAAATTTATTTAAAATTTTTGCATCATTATTCATTAGTGAAATTGGTATATAATTTCTTTCTCTGTTTTGACTCTTCCTGGTTTGGGTACTAGTGCCATATTTTTGTCATGAAACGAATTTGGTAGGAATCCTTTGCTTATTCTCCCAAATATTCTATGAAGTATGGGAATTAATTATTATTTAAGTGTTTGATAGAATTCACATGTAAATCCATCTGGCACTGGAGATTTTTTCCTAGGGAGTTCATTGATGGCTTACTCAATTTCTTTCTGAGATAGGGTAATTGAAGTATTTTATTTCCTCTTCTGTTAACCTGGGAAAATTATATTTTTGTAAATATTCATCCATTTCCCTAAGATTGCTGAATTTATGGGCATACAATTGGGCAAAATAATTCCCGTTTATTGTTTTAATTTTCTCTTCATTGCAGGTAAATATTAATTGCACTTTTCATTTTTGATACTGGTAATTTGGTTTTCTTCTTTCTTTTTTTTAAATTGAATTGACCAAAGGTTTATCAATTTTATTGTTTCTTTTCATAAAACCAGCTCTTAGTTTTATTTATTCAATAGTTTTCTTGATTAAAATTTTATTAATCTCTCCTTTGGTTTTCAACATTTGTAAGTTGGTATTTAAGTGGAGATTTTCAATTTGTTCACTTTCTTGCTTTTTCAGTTGCATGTCCAATTCATTGATCTCCTTTTTCTCTATTTTATTCATGTAAGCATTTAGAGATATGAAATTTCTGCTAAAAACAGCTTTTGCTGCATCCTATAAGTTTTGGTACATTGTCTCATTATTGTCATTCTCTTTAATGAAGTTATTAATTGTTTCTGTGATTTTTTCTTTGACCCACTCATTCTTTAGGATTAGATTATTTAGTTTTGAATTAATTTTAGTTTATCCTTCTGTTGTCCTTTATTACAAATAATTTCTTTTTCCTTATGATGTGAAAAGGATGCACTGAATGTTTCTGCCTTTCTGCACTGAATTGTGACGTTTTTATTCACTAGTACATGGTCAGTTTTGAAGTTTGTGCCATAGGCGGAGCTGCTCCAGACCAAGGCGGAAGCGGCTGGCCGGGAAATCCACGTGGGAGACGGGCTGGGAGAAAGCTGGGCGCCAGAAACCGGCAGAGATCCCCAGGCCTCCCAACACAGGACGGCAGTATCTGGGAGCGACAAGAGGCAGCGCAACGCCACCAGCCGTGAAAACACCCAGTCCTGACGCCTGCAAAACCCAGGAACTCGGCTTCTTGAACTTCCGGAAGACTCAATGGCCAGGTAACCGGCTCTAACCCCTCCCCCGCTCACCCAGAGATTTCCTCGGGAAAAAAAAAAAAAAGAGAACTGAAACAGAGGAGAGAGTAGCGGGGCTTCACAGGACAAATACTAGAAGCTCATTAGTCCCAGAGGGGAAGAGTCGGCAGGGGGCCAAGCCAGGAGCCCAGACGTAATCTTGCTCCCCCAGGGGAAGCTCCAGTCATCAGCTCAAACAACAAACAGCTGAGACCATTGCTGAAAAGCAAGTGCTGGAGAGCACCCACAGGGAGTGAGATGCCAGGGAGCCAGACCCCTCCCCCACACCTCAGGAAACTGAAGGTTATAATTCTAGACTCACAACCCCCAGAATAAGAAAGCTGGGACAGAAAGCCCTGAGATCCACAGATAGAAATTCGTTGTAAAGCCAGCAAAAGGCAAACCAACATGAAGAAGAACACAAAAAAACCGAGGACAATAGATTCTTTTTATGGAGACAGGCAGGATCAAAATATCGACATAGAAGAAGATAGCAATGACACGGTAGATACATCAGATACCTCAAAAGCTAATATGATCTGGTCTCCAGCCCAAAAAGCACTGCTGGAAGAGCTAAAAGAGGATTTTAAAAACCAAATTAGGGAGGTAAAAGAAAACATGGAAATAATGGAAAAGTCCCTAAAGAATAAGATTGGCGAAATGGCTATGGAGATTCAGAATCTAGAGAGAGAAAAGGACACCCTGAGAGGTGAAATCAACCAATTGAAAATGGAGGCTCAAAAGCAAAATGTAAACACTAACTCATTTAAAATTAGACTTGAGCAAGTGGAAGCTAATGAATCTATGAGGCATCAAGAAGTAATAAACAAAACGTAAAGAATGAAAAAATAGAAAAAAATGTGAAATATCTGATTGGCAAAACAACTGACCTGGAAAATAGATCCAGGAGAGACAATTTGAGAGTTATTGGTCTACCGGAAATCCACGATGAAAAAAGGAGCCTTGACAGCATCTTCGAAGAAATTATCAAAGACAACTGCCCAGAGGTCCTAGAACCAGAGGGCAAAATAGTCATTGAAAGAATTCACCGATCACCCCCTGAAAGAGATCCCAAACTGAAAACACCAAGAAATATTATAGCCAAATTTCAGAGCTATAAACTGAAGGAGAAAATACTGCAAGCAGCCAAAAAGAAGCAATTCAAATATCGGGGAACTACAGTCAGGATCACGCAGGATCTCTCAGCTTCCACCTTAAAAGACAGGAGAAATTGGAATATGATATTCCGAAGGGCAAAGGAGCTGGGACTACAACCAAGGATCAACTACCCAGCAAAACTAAGCATAATTTTCCAGGCAAGGCGATGGACATTCAATGAAATAAGGGAATTCCAGATCTTCTTGGTGAAAAGGCCAGAACTCCACGGAAAATTTGATCTCCAAATACAAACTTCAAGAGAGACATAAAAAGGTAACCAGGGGGAAAAACCCCACAAACTTCATTAACCAATAAGGTTAGGTTGTTTACATCTTTATGTGGGATTATATCATCTTATGTATGTTTTTTTTAATATATATATATATATATATATATGTGTATATATATATATATATATATATATATATATATATATACATACACATATATAAGTCATTCTTGTGAATGGTACAACTATTGTGACAAATGAAAGGGATATACATAGGTTGTGAATGCCTGTATAAATTAACTGATGTAAAGATATAAAATATAAATAAGAGATATAAAGGGAGGGCTATGAGGGAAGTGGTAAGGAGGTTGTAGAAAAGGGTAAATTACACCAAAGGAAGTGGCACAAAAACATATTATACTAGAGGGAAAGAAGGGAGGGAGAAGAGCAGTATTTGAGCTTTACTGTCATCTGATCTAGTTCAAGAAGGGAATAACATACTCTGATAAGTTTAGAAATCTAACTTGTCCTACGGGAAGTGGGAGGGAAAGGGGGGAAAAAGGGAGGGGGGAGGGCAGAAGGAAGAGGAGAAGTAGCAAGTGGGTAACGGTAAGATAAGGGAGGGGAATAAAGAGGGAGGGTTAACTGAGGAAAGCGGCGGTCAAAAGCAAAACTTTGTTGGGGAGGAGAAGGGGAAAGGGAGAAATAAAAGCATAAACAGGGGGAATTAGGATGGAGAAAAAGACACAGATAGAAATCATAACCCTGAACGTGCAGGGGATGAACATTCTCACAAAACAGAAGCAGATAGCAGAATGGATTAAAAACCATAATCCTACCATATGCTGTTTACATGAAACGCATCTGAAACAGGGGGATACACATAGGGTTAAGGTAAAAGGCTGGAGTAAAATATATTGTGCCTCAGCTAAAGTAAAAAAAGCAGGTGTAGCAATCCTAATCTCAGACAAAGCAAAAGTAAAGATAGATCTAATTAAAAGAGATAAGGAAGGACATTATATCCTGCTAAAAGGCACCATAAACAATGAAGCAATATCATTGCTTAACATATATGCACCAAGTGGTAAGGCATACAAATTCTTAGAGGAGAGGTTAAGGGAGTTACAGGAAGAAATAGACAGCAAAACTATAATATTGGGAGACCTCAACCTCCCCCTTTCTGAACTTGATAAATCTAACCTCAAAATAAATAAAAAAGTTAAGGAGGTAAACAGAATTTTAGAAAAGGCACATATGATAGACCTCTGGAGAAAACTGAACGGGGATAAAAAGGAATATACTTTCTTCTCAAAAGTACATGGCACATACTCAAAAACTGACCATGTACTAGGGCATAAAAACCTCACAATCCAGTGCAGAAAAGCAGAAGTAGTCAATGCATCCTTTTCAGATCATGATGCAATAAGAATCATTTTTAATAAAGTACCATGGAAAAATAAGCTAAAAACTAATTGGAAACTAAATAATTTAATTCTAAAGAGTGAGTGGGCCAAAGATCAAATCAGAGAAACAATTAATAATTTCATTCAAGAGAATGACAATAATGAAACAACATACCAAAACTTATGGGATGCAGGAAAAGCAGTTCTTAGGGGAAGTTTTATATCTCTAAATGCCTACATGAATAAAATAGGGAAAGAGGAGATCAATAATCTGGGCAGACAGCTGAAAAAGCTAGAAAAAGAGCAAATTGAAAACCCCCAATTAAATACCAAATTAGAAATACTAAAAATCAAAGGAGAGATTAATAAAATTGAAACCAAGAAAACTATTGAATTAATAAATAAAACAAAGAGCAGCTTTTATGAAAAAAACTAATAAAATTGATAAACCTTTGGCCAATTTGATTAAAAAAAAGAAAGAAGAAAATCAAATTACCAGTATAAAAAATGAAAAGGGTGAGGTCACCTCTAATGAAGAGGAAATTAAAATAAAAATTAGGAATTATTTTGTCCAACTGTATGCCCATAAATTTGACAGCCTTAGAGATATGGATGAATATCTACAAAAACATAAACTGCCCAGACTAACAGAGAAGGAAGTGAAATTTCTTAATGACCCCATATCAGAAAAAGAAATTGAGCAGGCCATCAACGAACTCCCTAGGAAAAAATCTCCAGGACCAGATGGTTTTACATGTGAATTCTATCAAACATTTAAAGAACAACTAATTCCAATACTTTGTAGACTATTTGGGAAAATAGGTGAAGAAGGAGTCCTACCAAATTCTTTTTATGACACAAATATGGTACTAATACCCAAACCAGGTAGAGTTAAAACAGAGAAAGAAAATTATAGACCAATTTCTCTAATGAATATTGATGCAAAAATTTTAAATAAAATATTAGCAAAAAGATTGCAGCAACTCATTACGAGAATAATACACCATGACCAGGTAGGATTTATTCCAGGAATGCAAGGCTGGTTCAATATTAGGAAAACTATTAGCATAATTGACCATATCAACAACAAAACTAGCAAAAACCATATGATCATCTCAATAGACGCAGAAAAAGCCTTTGACAAAGTACAACACCCATTCCTATTAAAAACACTAGAAAGCATAGGAATAAGGGGAACCTTCCTCAAAATTATAAATAGCATCTACCTAAAACCATCAACAAGCATTATTTGTAATGGGGATAAACTAGATGCATTCCCAATAAGATCAGGGGTGAAAGAAGGATGTCCATTATCACCCCTATTATTCAATTTGGTTCTAGAAACATTAGCTGTAGCAATAAGAGAAGAAAAAGAAATTGAAGGAATTAGAATAGGAAAAGAAGAAACTAAATTATCACTTTTTGCAGATGATATGATGATTTATCTAGAGAATCCTAGAGAATCAAGTAAAAAACTACTTGAAATAATAAACAACTTTAGCAAAGTTGCAGGATATAAAATAAACCCACATAAATCTTCAGCATTCCTATACATTACTGACAAAGCCCAACAGCAAGAGATAGAAAGAGAAATTCCATTCAAAGTTACTGAAGGCACTATAAAATATTTGGGAGTCTATTTGCCAAGATAAACCCAGGGCCTATATGAACATAACTATGAAACACTTTTCACGCGAATAAAATCAGATCTAAATAAATGGAGAAATATCAGTTGCTCATGGTTAGGCCAAGCTAATATAATAAAAATGACAATTCTACCTAAATTAATCTATCTATTCAGTGCCATACCAATCGAACTACCAAAAAATTTTATTACTGAGCTGGACAAAATAATAACAAAATTCATTTGGAAAAACAAGAGGTCTAGAGTATCTAGGATATTAATGAAAAGACATGCTAGAGATGGTGGTTTAGCCACACCAGATATTAAACTGTACTACACAGCAGCAGTCATCAAAACTGCCTGGTACTGGTTAAGAAACAGGGGTGTGGATCAGTGGAATAGGATAGGTACACAAGTAGGTGAAATCAACAAGTTTAGCAATCTACTCTTTGATAAACCCAAAGAAGCCAGTTTCTGGGCTAATAATTCACTATTTCACAAAAACTGTTGGGAAAATTGGAAAATAGTAGGGCAAAAACTGGGCATAGACCAATATCTTACACCATACACCAAAATAAAGTCAAAATGGGTTCATGATTTAGGAGTAAAAGTTGATACTCTAAGTAATTTGGGAAAGCAAGGAATGGTTTACTTATCAGATTTGTGAAAAAGTAAAGAATTCATGACCCAACAAGAGATAGAGAGCATTACAAAATGCAAAATGGATAATTTTGATTATGTCAAATTGAAATGTTTTTGTACAAAAAAAGCCAATGCAACAAGAATTAGGAAGGAAGCAGAAAATTGGGAGAAAATCTTTGCAACTAGTATCTCTGATAAAGGCCTCATCTCTAAAATATACAGGGAGCTGAGCCAAATATATAGGAATACAAGCCATTCACCAATTGAGAAATGGTCAAAGGATATGAACAGGCAGTTTTCAGAGGAAGAAATTAAAGCTATCTACAGGCATATGGAAAAATGCTCTGGATCACTGCTGATTAGAGAAATGCAAATCAAAACAACTCTTAGATACCACATCTCTCCTGTCAGATTGGCTAAAATAACACATCAGGAGAATGATAAATGCTGGAAAGGATGTGGGGAAATTGGAACATTGTTGCATTGCTGGTGGAGTTGCGAGCTGATCCAGCCATTTTGGAGGGCGGTGTGGAACTATGCCCAAAGGGCTATAGAAATGTTCATACCCTTTGACCCAGTAATACCACTTCTAGGGTTGTATCCCAAAGAAATCACGCAAGCGGGAAAAGGACCCATATGTACAAGAATATTTATAGCAGCTCTCTTTGTGGTAGCCAAGAATTGGAAATCAAAGGGATGCCCATCAATTGGGGAATGGCTGAACAAGCTGTGGTATATGAAGGTGATGGAATACTATTGTGCCATAAGAAATGGGGATGATGCAGACTTCATAACAACCTGGAAAAACCTACACGACATAATGCTGAGTGAGCGGAGCAGAGCCAGGAGAACGTTGTGCACAGCCACAGATATGTGGATTCCGTGAGGACCAACCCTGACATACTGCGCTTCTCTCAGCAACCTAAAGGGGCAAGGACAACTCCAGGGGACTCAAGATGGAGAATGCTATCTTCATTCAGAGAAAGAACTGCGAAGATTGAATACAGACTGAGGCACACTACATGCTCGCCTTTTCTGCTTCTCTTTTGTTTTTGTTTTTGGGTTTTTTTTTTGTTTTGTTTTGTTTTGTTTTGTTTTTTTTTTGGTTCTGTTTCTTCTTTCTCATGATTCATTCCATTGGTCAAAATTCTTCTCCACGACTTGACTAGAGCATAAATTAATTCAATGCGAAGTTATACATGACAGTTATATGAGACTTCATGCCGTCTTGGGGAAGGAGGGGGGAGGGAGGAGAGAAAAACTGGAACTCAAAACTATGTAGAACCGTGTGTGGTAAACTAAAAATAAATAAAGAAAAAAAAATAAAAAAAAATAAAGATACCTATAGTCATAAAAAATGATCTAAATCACTATTGACTAGTGAAATGCAAACCAAAACAACTCTTAGGTACCACATGTCACCTGTCAGATTGGCTGCCATGACAAAACAGGGAAATGATAGATGCTGGAGAGGATGTGGGAAAATTGGAACATCGTTACATTGTTGGTGGAGTTTGGAACTGATTCAGCCTTTCTGGACAGCAATTTTGGAACTATGCCCAAAGGGTTATATAAACGTGCATACCCTTTGACCCAGCAATACCACATCTAGGGCTGTATCCCAAAGAGACCACACAAGTGGGAAATGGATCAGTATGTACAAAAATATTTATAGCATATTTTTTTTGTGGTGACAAAGATTTGGAAATCAAGGGGATGCCCATCAACTGGGGAATGACTAAAGAAATTTCAGTGTATGAATGTAATGTAATATTATTGTGCTATAAGAAAGGAGGAAGAGACAGACTTCATTATTGTATTATGAAGACAGAATTTATGATTTCAAAGAGAATCTCATATATGTCTGAAAGGTTCAGAACTGCAGGATATAAGGAATTCTCTAGGTAGAAGGCAGAAGAACTAAAGCATGTATTTAAACTTCATGGTAACAGACCCACAAACCAGCATCCTCATTTTGATATTTTGATCAAAAGCTTCCAGGCCCAATAAGTCCACCTCACAAGAGTAATCAGGAGGCCACAGAGAAGCATGATGGTATAAAGCAAAATCATGTACATGCTTCCCCTCTACGGTAAGATTACCCACTGGCCTCAAGTCCTTGCTCAGCACTCCTCGCTCCACATGTGGGTCAGCTCAGCTACCAGCAGCTCCTGCATGAGCTTTGAATGTAGGCGTCTCTGGCTCCAACTGGAAAAGGAAAGGGATCTTCAAGCTTCCCTCTCCCCTCTTATAGAGTTTTTGACATCAAGCGCCACCTGAATGACCAGGGCTAATTGGTTCTTGAGTTGGCCCCTTCCCCTAGGTTAACACCCAATAGTATATGGTTCTGGAGTCAATACCTCCCCTCAGCCAGCCCCATGACTCATCACACAGGAAGTTCTCTGTTCCCAGGCATGGTCTGTCAGCTTCCTGCCCCGGAAGAGGTCACACAGGAAGTTCTCTGCTCACAAGCATGGGTCTCTGGGCTTCATGCCCCGGAAGAGGAGCAGCAAGCCTGGCATCCAGCAAGGCCCAATGAGATAAACTGAGCCACTCAAAGAAAACAAAGGCCATTCTGGCCACGCTCTACCCCTCACAATGTTCTAGGATGCACAATCCAATCATAATTTAAATTAAATTATACATCCTAGAACATTGTAATCCAATTACGCAGGAAACTAAAACATATCATTCACAATAAAGCAAAACATATCGTTCAGTGACATTCCCAAATATTGGTTTACGATTCAAATGTGATCCACCCCTAGGTCCCAGCAAGATAATCTCTTCAATCAATCATCCCCTAAATAATTATTAATAATTCAAATGTCCACCCCTAGATCTTTGTATCCATTACAAAGGATCAATAACATCATAACAATAAAACAATATAGCAAGGATAACACAAAATAAGTACACAGAACACTATCATCATCCCCCCCCTCGAATGATTGGGGCTCAAAATCTTGGGGTAAGGGGTGAATGTCTCATTTTCCATAGCTTCTTCTTGCTGAAATTGGATGCAGAGGTGTCCCTGCCCCGAAGAGTCCCATTCCAGAGGTCAGTTCTTTAGCGAGCTTCCAGGAATTCCAAGAATGCTACGTGCTTAGGCAGTCACCAGAAAGTGCAGGGTACTTAAGCCTAAAGGAGACAGAACTAGCCACAAGGTTAGCCAAAACAAAGAACAAAAAGGGCTATTATCCTTCAAATAAAATCATTTCCAGTTGAGTTGAGATTTCAGTTATGCAAAGATCCAATATCAGAGCCAAACTCAGATGGGAAATGTTTCTTTTGAAACAGAACACAATGAGGAAACTAAGCCAAGAGGATCCCATCCTAGATAGAGACTAAGATTGCCCTCTCAGCCTTTCCCCAGATGTACAAGCTTTCATCCGTTAATCACACAAGGTCACCTTCCCTCCGCGTGGCTTGTGGCAATTACCAGCATCAGCCATACCTGTGGGGTCTGTGAATCTATTATTATAGCCCTATTCTCGGTAAAATATATGGTTCAGGGGTACAATTTGGTAATTATTTCCCCTGAATAGACAACTGTTACAGTGTTCTTCCCATGGGCTATGACTTCTGCAGCCTTTGGGATATCATCTGGCTTCCGTTTTACCCATACCTTAGCTCCCAACTTTATTCTATCAATGGAGCAAGACTTTTTGCTTCTCTAGTAGTTATTTTGGGAGGAGGGTCAGTTTTCACAAAGGGTATTTTTTCACAGGGGATAATAATCACTTGAACTATCCTATCATTTCTACAAAATTGTACAGGTTTTTCACCCAAATTCTGGAGTGTCACAACAATTTCTTTTTGATAATTCGAATCTATCACTCCAGCCAATACATGTACTCCTTGAGCTGCTAATCCTGGTTTAGGTAATATCCATCCAAAATGATTCTTGGGGATTCTCATACATACTCCAGTAGGGGTTTTTCTTATCTCTTTCCTATTCAACCTAAAATTCTCTATACAATGTAAATCATATCCTGCTGAACCAGGTGTCCCTGGACATGGTAGTGGGACATCTTCCCTCACAGTCCAAAATTCAATATTTTGAATCTCACGTGTTTGCTGCTCTCTAATCTGCAGATTTGGGGTCATCATTCTGGGTAGAGGTGTACTCCCCCCTAAGGGCCTATTATTCAAATTACATAAGGCAATAGACAAATTATCCTTCCAATGTCGATATGAATTATTAGAGCTTAATTTTCTCAGCTGTTCTTTCAACAATCCATTCATTCTTTCAGTGAGCCCAGATGCTTGTGGGTAATATGGAATATGATGTATCCATTCTATATTACTCAACACACAATATCTTTTCACTTCTTTGCCCTTGAAATGTGATGCATTGTCACTTTTAATCTGCATTGGGGTTCCAATATCTAGGGTTTTACAGGTGTTTTTCTGAGTCGCTTCCTTATAAGGACAAGCGACTAGTATAGCTGAATAGGTGTCAACACACGTACATACATATTTACATCCTTTATCCTGGGGTAGTGGGCCAATATAATCTATCTGCCAAATTTGGGCTGGAACTTTTCCCCTCGCTATTTCTCCAGTTACTATCCTAAGAAGAGTTCGTTCTTTTTCTTATTGGCATATACAACACACCTCTGTTATTTGTTTTAACAACGCATGAGAGATACTGATACCTCGATCCTGTGCCCATCGGTTGGTGGCCTGGACCCCTAAATGGCAGACGGTCTGGTGGACCCATCTTGCTAAGGCTGGGTCATCAGTTGGAGTTGGAGTAGGGACAATACATTCAGTGGCAATCTTTGCTAGTCAATCCATGTGTGTATTGTACTCATGTTCTGGTGTAGTCACAGTTGCATGAGCATCAACATGAAAAATTGACAAATTTGTAACCAAAGACATGTCGCGTATATCTTCCCATAACTCTTTACCCCAAACTTGTTTGCCATGAATTTCCCAATTCTGATTCCTCCATATAGGCATCCACGTAGCTAATCCATTAGCTACCGCCCATGAGTCAGTAAATATATGACACTGTCCTCCTTTCTCCGTTCTGATGGCCTGATGCACTGCCATCAGTTCAGCATATTGGCTATTTGCACCTATCCCAGAACTCTCCAGAGTTCACCTAGTACAGGGGTTATAGGCTATTGCTTTCCAATGTCTCTTCTGTCCTAAATATTTTGCTGTCCCATCAGTAAACCAAGCATGTTTCTTCTGTTCTACATTTAGTCCATCATATCCATTATTCCATTTCACTAAGGATGGCACCATCTGTTGCTTAGATACAAAGGGATTTTCATTTCACTCAGTGTCAATGTTTGCCACCGATTCATGTAAAGCAGAAACTCCACTTTTGCCTGCTCTGGACCTATTCTGAATATACCTCTTCCATTTGATTATGCTTGCCTCTTGTGCATGTCCAATTCTGTGAGAAGCTGGGGTACTCATTACCCAAGTCATAATTGGAATTCCAGGCCTTAATATCACTTCGTTACCCAGGGTTAGTTGCTCAGTTTCTACTAAAGCCCAATATGCAGCTAACAGCTGCTTCTCAAAAAGTGTATATTGCACTCCAGATGAGGGCAGTTTCCTTGCCCAAAAGCCTAAATGTACACTTCGGCTCTGTTGTTTTTGCCACAGACTCCAATTTGTGTAGTCATCTTGTACAGTCACTTGTAACTCCACTGGCCCATTTTGCATAAGCCATAAGTCCAGAGCACATTGTATAGCAGGCTTTGCTTCCGCAAAAGCTCTACTTTGTTCAAGGCCCCAATCAAATTCATATTTCTTTCTGGTGACTTTATACAAGGGTTTTAAAATCTGTCCCAAACGTGGGATGTGGTGTCTCCAATAACCAAATAGCCCTATGAACTTTTGGGCCTCTTTCTTATTAGCAGGGGTGGGAAAGTCCTGGATTTTTTGTCGAGCTTGTGGGAAAATTTCTCGCAGTCCTCTATTCCACTGTATCCCCAAGAATTTTACAGTTTGAGCTGGTTCTTGAACCTTTCCAGGGTTGATTTCCCATCCTTTGCTCTTCATATGGTCAATTAACAATGCTAAACCCTCCTCCACTTCTTTTATATTCTTTCCCTGTATCATGATGTCATCTATGTAATGTGTAAGCTGTACACCAGGTAGCTTTAATTCATCCAAATGCTCAGCTACAATCCTGTGGCAAATAGTTGGGCTATGAATATATCCTTGTGGCAGGCGTGTAAATGTATACTGTCGGCCTTGCCAAGTAAAAGCAAACTGGTTCCATTGCTTGGGGTTTATTGGGATTGTAAAGAAGGTATTGGCCAAATCAATAACTGCATACCAAGACCCTTCATATTTTTATATTCTCTCTATTAAAATAACCGTGTCTGGAACAGCAGAATACAAGGGAGGAGTCACTTTGTTCAGCTGTCTATAATCTACTGTCTTCCTCCATGTCCCATCTGACTTTTGGACTAGCCAGACAGGGTTGTTCCATTGAGTAGTTGTAGGGACTAACACTCCTGCCTCAACACATTCTCTTATAGTGTTGGCAATTTCATCCTGCCCACCTGGCACATGATATGGCCTCAAAGTAATTACTTCAGAAGGTTCAGGCAAAGTGATTGGATCCATCTTGATTTTCCCCACTAAGACTGCATTAATGCCTATTTCCTCACAGCAAATTGGTATTCCCTTCAGGTAAATTTAAGGTCATACCCTTCAAAATGTCTGTTCCAATGATGTATTCAGGAATAGGCACAATAACCACACTATATTCTTTTCTTGGGCAACTGTCCAATTTTCATCATCAATTTAACTTGTCTGGCTGATATTTCAGTCCCTCCTAGTCCTGTGATGGTAATAGGAGTTCCATGGCTGAATTTGTCTGGATTCCCATAGATAAGGGTGGCCTCGGCCCCAGTGTCTATTAATGCCCTAGTTACTGTACTTGACTCATTTTTCCAATATATGGTCAAGTTAATGTGAGGTCTGCAATCCAGCTTATGTATTTCCTTATTTTGGGCTGGGGCCTGGCCTGTTTCCTACTATTCCCTGGCATGTGATTCACTTGCGTGTGAAGGTTCAACATCTGTAGCATTTGCAGGAGCAGTTCTTATTTCCCTATCTCTCCTGTTATCGAGTCCTTTATCTCAGTACATCCTGTACAATTCATTGGTTGGAATGCCATCTATCATTTCAAAACCTACCCTGCTCTCAATAGAGCAGTGAACATTTCTTTTTTTGTCACTCCATTTTGGCGCCAAGTTTGCTGGCTATTCACCCTTCTCTCTTGAGATCTATCCCTTCCCCAGTCTCCTAAGTCATGTAACTGTAAAATCTTATTTATCACCTCTGTAATATGGGTCCCTACTTCCCCAAGTAACAGATTCAAAATTAGTTGTTTATAAGCAGGGGGAGCTGTCCTAATTATTAAATTCCTATGAGGGATTCCTATGGGATCATTGTAATATTTGTCTGCAGTTCCTGTCATAATAGCACTCTTCATTACCTCCTCCTATAGTCTCATGATACAATCTTTAAGTGAATACCAGGGTCTGTGCTCAGTGGGCCACATAGAATCATTAGTATATCTCTTATTGCATCCCGCAGCAGCTAATGCCAACAGAGTAGTCCTGCTAGCATCATCTCCTCGCTGACGATGTTCCCTATAAGCTTGCTGAACTAGAGGATCGTGGCTGATACCTATGAATCTCATATAGTCCGTCTTATCTACTAATATTCTACTGGCCCCTTGATCGCTGAGTCTTACCATCCAAGATATTAATGGTTGTCCTACTCTTTGGCTGAATCTACTCAAAATATCTGTGACCTCTTGTGGTGAAAATCTTCCTGAAATTCCCTCATAACTAAATTGCCACCTTGGGTTTCTGTCCTCCTCCTCTCTACGGGACGAAAGCTGTCTGAGTATTTAACCATCTCCCATTCTCTGTGCGAGGGATGCCCAGAATCCTAGTAGCATTTAGTGCCTCAGCCCTAACATTGTCTCATTTTCCCCCCACTCGCTTCTCCTGCCACCATGGCAAGGACAAAGCAGGCAGTCAGGCTTGGTCTGGGCTGAGTTGGGATGCACTCTTGGCTTATTTGGCCTCCTGTTGCTCCTAGCCACATTAATAGAAAAGTTCTCATCTGAGTCAGTGGGTTCTTGAGCAGCAGTTTGTTCTCCTACTATCTGAGATTCCCCTTCTTGCCATAGGGTAGGAGTGCCCCCATCTCTTTCACTTAATCTCGATCTTTTATATACTAGCCAGTAGGCTTATAACACTATCCAGCTTTGCTTAGATAGTGATGCCCCTGACTGAATCCCAACCTCTTGTAAACACCTTTCCAAATCCTGACGATCTCCTCTCCATAGCCTTGGTTCCCAGTTTTCACAGGGTCAGGCTTTTTTTGACAATTCCTTTGCTAGGGAGGAATAAAATGGATCCTCCCACCCTGGGATATTCATCTCTTCCTCTGAAGTTCTTCTGCTTCTAAATAGAGATCTTATACCTAGCGATCCCATCCATGTCATCGCCAAATGTATTATGAAGGCAAAATTTATGATTTCAAAGAGAATCTCATATATATCTGAAAGGTTCAGAACTGCAGGATATAAGGAATTCTCTAGGGAGAAGCAGAAGAACTAAAGCATGTATTTAAACTCCACAGTAACAGACCCACAAACCAGCATCCCCATTTTGATATTTTGATCAAAAGCTTCCAGGCCCAATATGTTCACCTCACAAGAGTAATCAGGAGGCCACAGAGAAGCATGATGGTATAAAGCAAAATCATGTACATGCTTCCCCTCTACGGTAAGATTACCCACTGGCCTCAAGTCCTTGTTCAGCACTCCTCGCTCCACATGTGGGTCAGCTCAGCTACCAGCAGCTCCTGCATGAGCTTTGAATGTAGGCATTTCTGGCTCCAACTGGAAAAGGAAAGGGATCTTCAAGCTTCCCTCTCCCCTTTTATAGAGTTTTTGACATCATCAAGCACTGCCTGAATGACCAGGGCCAATTGGTTCTTGAGTTGGCCCCTTCTCCTAAGTTAACACCCAATAGGGTGTGGCTCTGGAGACAACACCTCCCCTCAGCCAGCCCCATGACTAATCACACAGGAAGTTCTCTGTTCCCAGGCATGGTCTGTGGGCTTCCTGCCCTGGAAGAAGTCACACAAGTTCTTTGCTCACAAGCATGGGTCTCTGGGCTTCATGCCCCGGAAGAGGAGCAGCAAGCCTGGCATCTAGCATGGCCCTATGAAATAAACTGAGCCACCCAAAGAAAAGAAAGGCCATTCTGACCAAAATTATATCCTGGAAAGACTTATATGAACTGATGCCAGGTAATGGGAGCAGAACCAGGAGAACATTATGCATGATTACAGACACATGGTATATGTAAAAACTAACTATGATAGACTTGGTTCTTGTCATCAATGCTAGTTTCAAAGACAGCTCTAAAAGACTCATGATGAAAAAGCTGTGCACATCCAGAGAAAGAATTATGGAATCTGAATGCAGATTAAGGCAAATTATTTGCTCTCTCTTTTTTTCCTTCTTTTTTGGGGGGGTTTCATTTCTTCTTTCACTTGATTCATTCCATTGTATATAATTCTTCTTTACAACTGGACTATTATGTAAATAGGTTCAGTGCAAATATAAATATATATATATATATATATATGTAGAATACATATATACATGTATATATGTATATGTGGAAACTATGCTGTCTTGGGAGAAAGGGTGAGGAGAGGGAGGAATAGAAATATGGAACTCAAAAATCTGTGGAACTGAGTGTTGCAAACTAAAAGTAAAAATAACTTAAAAAAATAAAAATGTTTAAAACTGAACTTAAAAATATTTAAAGCAGACCTTTTGGTTGCGGAACAATATTGGAAATTGAGGGGATGCCCATCAATTGGGAAATGGCTGAACAAACTGTGGTATGTGAATGGAATGGATTACTCTTGTGCAATAAAAAATGATAAACACTCAGACTTCACAAAAGCCTGGAACGACTTGTATGACTTGATGCAAAGTGATATCAGCAGCACCTGGAACACATTGTATACAGTGTCGGCAACATTTTGTGATGATCAACTATGAATGACTCAGTTCTTCTCAGCAATGCAATGATCCAAGGCAAATAAAAAGAATACACAAAGTAAAATGCTATACATATTCAGATAAGGATTGATGCATTCTGAATGCCAATGGAAGAGAACATTTTTTTCACTTTATTCCTTGTCATGGTTTTTTCCCTTCCATTTCTTCTGTTACTTCTTTCACTAATTTGACTAATATGGAAATATATTTTACATGATATCACATACATAACCTACATTAAGTTGCCTAGCATTTTAGGAAGAAGTTAGGGGAGGAAGGGAGGGGAAAATTTGGAACTCAAATATGTAAACATTAATGATGAAAATTATCTTGACACGTATTGGGGGGAAAGATAGTATTTAAAAAAACAGTTATTTTACTATTAAAATCCTTACAGCACTTCGCCCTATTCTGCCAGCAGGAATTGTCTGATAAAGGCTCCAACATCTCATTAATGGGGAAGACATTCAATTAAATGGAACTTAGTGATAGATTCAATTTCTAGCTCTATCCTTAGAAGAAAAAGTAATCTGAGCATGTAGCAAAATTTCTATGCAGTTCCCATGTCTTGATGATACCAATAGCTGTTCTTTCAATGGAGAAAATAAGGAGAGGATGCTGAGGCCTTTAATTCATTTTCATAGTAGTAATCCTTATCTGTAGAGCACCCATGGCCCTCGGGCTGTTTCCCATCTCTTCCT
Source organism: Trichosurus vulpecula (assembly GCF_011100635.1). Taxonomy (NCBI): domain Eukaryota; kingdom Metazoa; phylum Chordata; class Mammalia; order Diprotodontia; family Phalangeridae; genus Trichosurus; species Trichosurus vulpecula. The sequence continues at coordinate 368,466,319 of NC_050576.1, forward strand.
TTATAGTTCTCAATTTCAGCGACTCATTCAAACCTGTTCACCCTGGATATAACTTACACTGTTAATCTATCTCTTGCACACATTGCCTCCTCCCCAAACCTTATCAAAATGTAACTTTCTTTCATCACATTTTCAAAAGGATGTCTCAGCTGAGTCTGAGATACAAAAAGATCACAGAACCACCCTCATTTACAGGTGGAAGGAAACCTCAAATCCACCTAGTAGAGGGGTTTACCTTCAGTAAAAAAATTTCTCATATTTTTAAAAGCAAAAAAATTGAACACGATAAAATACACAGGATTAAAGAGTGAACTAATTGTATTAAAATAGAGATGTAGGTTTTTTCCCATCTAAGTTCATGGACCTCCTGTAACTTATCCTCCTCCATGGGGATGTGTGGATTTCAGGTAAATAATTGAATCTGTCTAGTCTATTCCTTCATTTTATACATGAAGAAATAAGGGTCCAAAAGTTTAATTGAGGTTTCCAAGATCATACAAGAACCTGGGTCTCCTAAGTCTTGTTTTTGGACAAGATTCCTGATTTTGCTGGCATAAGTATTTCCCAAGGAAAAGCCTATCTGTACCAATGCAAATGAGATAATGTTTGATATTGGCCTTATGGAGTGGCCTGAAGGACCCTGAGAGGTTATATGATTCCTGCCTTTTGACTCTATGGTCCTTTTATCACATCAGCTTCTCCTTATTATTTCACACTCAGATGTTAATGGATTGATATTGATGTGTCTGCTTTCCTAATGTTATATGCATTTTCACAGGATTGTAGATTTAAGATAAGAAAGACTTGAGGGGTTCTAGAGTTAACTTCCTCAGCTTAAATTTTAACAAGGGACAATGACTTAACCCAAAGGAATAAAATAATTAAATTTGGGGTGCAGGTCAGTATGGCAAAGGAGCTACAGGAGACCCTTTCCTCCATTCCCTAGGTCACACCAAGTTTGCATTGGGTTTGACTAGCTCCTTGCCCTCAAAATTCTCCCATTAGCATTATACAGTTTTCCAGCATTTATAGCTTTCCTTGTGTTTTATACAGATGTTGGCTCCAATGGGAGAGAGGAAAAGTTGTCTAGGAACAACTCTAGAAAGCCTACATCTGAATCAATAATCTTCCTGATATGAGCTGTCTGTGCCCCTGAGCCTGTCACTTAAACTGTTAACCTTGTATTTGTCCCCAATAAAATGGGAAGGATAAGACTTGTAATACCTAGACAGTTATTTGGTGGAATAGATAGGGTGATAGAGTTGCATTAGGAATACCTGACTGTGAATCCTGCCTAAGATTACACTGTAATCCCTTGACTCATCAGTTCTTTCCCGGATACCACCTGTGCACTAGTCACTCTCTCCTCATTTATCCATCTTGACCACTTGGTGAACCAATTCCACTGTTTTCTTCCCTTGAATCCCTGGCCCCTTAATCATATCACTGATTGTCTCCAGGGCTAGTGGTTCACCCACTTTGCTGGGGTGGCCCAGCCTACTCCTGCCTATTTATGCTGGGTTATTAGCCTGGCAGCTTGCCTCCTGCACTACAGCTGGAGGACTCACAGCTGGCATGTTGTGCCACTTGCCTGTGGGCCAGTTGCTAATCTGTGCTGTGGCTAACAGCCTGACATTGGCTTTCCAAGTCAACAACTGTGCCTGGCTGCATTCCCCTTTGACACAAGTGAGACAGACCTTTCCTGAAGTCCTCAGTTTTCTTGGGCTAGAAAAATTTTCACTACATCTTTCTATTGGTTCTGTTGCTTGAGAATTCCTTTAGAAGATTAATTTAATGTCATTTCAGAGGGAATCTGAGAATAGCTCAGGAAACTACCTGGGTTCTCTCCAGCATCTTGGCTGGAGCCCCATATTGTAAAAAATATGGTCCACAGAAATGATATCAGAAGATATACACAGCCAACTCCTTTTAGAGGTGAAAGTTTCATGAATGAACTACAGTTTATATGTTTTCAGACTTTTTTAGTACATTGATAAGGTTTCATAATTTTTCCCATCTTCTTTCATCTATTTTTCCTTAAATTCAATATTAATTACAGGAAGGTTTCTCCCAGTGAGAATTGATACTGGGAAAAATAATTTTGGTCATATCAAAACCAAAAGAGTTTAATAAAATATATTTGTTTTTAAATTGCACAAAATAGAAGGAAATTAACAAGAGAACAAATAAGCAATAGGAAAACTTCACATGTTTGACACTGAATTGATTATATATCCATATAACATATATGTGTGTGTATGTTGAAAGCAAGTTGTACATAATAGATATTTATGCTTTCACATACTATGCTCTTTTTTTCTTTTTTACCTTGTACAAGGAAAAAAATTCGTATTTTATTGTTAAGAATGATTTTTAATTCCAAAAAACAAAAAGAAATGATTTATTATTTGCAGAAGACATGATGGTGTACTTAGGAACTCTAGGCAATCATCAGAGAAAGTAGGAATTTTGTAGGTTTAGGAAAGAAAAAGTATATAAAATAATTACATCAAAATAATTCTTACATACAGTACATAAAATAATTTTTACATCAAAATTCTCATATTGTAATAAAATAGGAGGAAACTATAGAAAATCAAAGTTCATTCACTATTCCTCTACAATGTATAAGATATTTTGAAGTAATCTACCAAACTGGTTTTAAATAGCTACCACTAGAACTATACTTCACAGGTGACAATTAGGATATAAATTTATTTCTGCATTTAGTGATATCAAAGTTAAACAACTAAGAGGCTTCTGGTTAGAAGTAGTCAACATAACACAATATTTGTTTAGAGAAAAACAATTGAGTCACAAGAAATAAAAGCAAGAATCAAGTTAATCTAAGACATCAAGCAATTAGGAAGTAAGGAGTATGAGAATTCCTCCAGATAAGTTAAAAAATTTTAAAAGATGAATTAAACAGAACAAAGAAGCTGACAGGTAATTATTCTATATACATCAGAACAGAAATGTCATGTGAAGGACAGTTTATTCAATGACAAGAATTGCTACATGGGGTGCATTAAAAAGACTCCAGATACAGCATCAAGTGTGGTAATAAGAACCAAATGGATAAGTAATCCAAATGCAAAAGTCATGGAATCAAGGAACATAAGAAGGGACGAAGGAAATTAGGATGGATGGAAGGAAGTAAGGATGGCCAGAAGGAAGGAAGGGAGAAAAGAAAAAGTAAAGAAGAATGGAAGGAATGAAGAAGGAAAGAAATAAAGGAAATTGGGGAGGAAGAAACAAAGAAGGTAAAAAAGGAATAACAAACAAAAAAGGAAGGAAGAATACAAAAAGAGATATACTTTCCAACTGTGAGTAAGGTGAAATTGTTAGTAACATAAATGCAAAACATTTTACTATGAATAATGTAAATGCAACTAGAATAAGAACACAAACAGTTCAACAAGGAAACATTACAAAATTATCTTCGAAGATCCGATATCCAAATCACATAGCAGACAGGGACCAACAGATGACCAGGAATAATCACCACTAATTAAGTGGCAAAGGAGAATATGGCATTTTCTTTTTTTTAAATATTTATAGGTTTTGTTTGTAAGCAATCTAATTTTGAAATGAATCTCATCATTCCCTTGCCCCAGTAAGGCATCCCTTGCAACACAGAATTTGAAAAGATAGAAGACAAAAATACTAGTTCGGAGGAATAAACAACAGCCTATTCTCCCAGAATATGAAACTGAACATTTTTTCCAAAATTTCAAACCATTCAAAACACTATAAAGATTGTTCATAACCATAAATTATAAGATGATTGTAAATGAAAACAAGCCTGAAGTTATAATTTTCAAATATAAAAATATTTAAAGATGGATACAGGCTATTTTTGATTTACATAGGCAGTAAAGTGTTACAGTGCATAGAGTGCTGGGGTTTGGAAACAGAAAGACTTATCTACAGAAGCTCAGTTCAAAAGAGCAGAGGGAATGATGTCTACAATCCATGACAGCCTGGATGGTCGCTGGGAAGGGTTCCTCACAATGTGTTGGGAGCAGAGCACAGCCCAGTGTGGGATGCGCCAGTAAAGAGCAGACTGGTAGTGAACCAGAGCAGACCTTAGGGCCATGAATCACAGAGGCTGTGGCAGTTAACAGACTTCTCAACCCACAAACGCCAAAGACCACTGAGCAGCCTAGTGGGTAAACTGCTAGATCAGGTTAAAGAGCCATCTGGGCAGCAGTCTGATGGATGGCAGAGGTGGTTCAGTAGTGGAGTTCCAGCATCAGCTGCTTCCAGGGTACCTGGCTCATGGAGTGGGAGGAATGAAGGGGCAGACGAGAGCCAGAGTGCAGAGCTTCCCTTGTCCTGCTTCGATCTGGGTCACAATCCTGTTTTTGTCTTGGGGGAGGAGTAGCGCTGCTGTGGCAGAGCTTGCAGTTTCAGCAGAATAGAAGTAGCACTGAAAAGAGCAACACAGTTCCTCAAGCTTTAGACAAAGCACTCTCTACTCTAAAAGCAGTCATATCCTGACAAAAAGCTCAAAGGTTCAAGTAATTGGCTGGGAAAACGGACAGGCAGTGAAAAGGATACAGACTCAGACTCAGCCTCAAACTCTAGAATCATTTTTGGTGACAAGAGATGAAAACATACACCTAGAAGAAGTCAACAAAGTCAAAGAGCCTACATCAAAGCCTCCAAGAAAAATATGAATTGGTGTCAGGCCATGGAAGAGCTCAAAAAGGATTTGGACAAGTAAGTTAGAGAAGTAGAGGAAAAATTGGTAAGAAAAATGAGAGTGATGCAAAAAACCATGAATCATAACTCAATGACTTGCTGAAAGAGGCCCCCAAAATACTGAAGAAGATAACACCTTGCAAAAAGAATAACCAAATGCAAAAGAGCTACAAAAATCAATGAGGAGAAGAATGCCTTGAAAGAAAGAATTAGCCAAATTGGAAAAGGAGGCCCAAAAGACCACTGAAGGAAATACCAACTTAAAAATTAGATTGGAGCAAAGTGGAAGCGTGTGAATTTATGGGAAATCAAGATAGTATAGAACAGAACCAAAGAATGAAAAAAGGGAAGACCATGTGAAATAACTCATTGGAAAACCACTGACCTGGAGAATAGATCAGGAGAGATAATTAAAAATATTGGACTACCTGAAAGGTATGATCAAAAAAAAAAAGCCTACCCATCATCTTTCAAGAAATTTTCAAGAAAAACTGGATGTGTATTGTGGAACCAGAGGGTAAAATAGAATTGAAAGAATCCACCAATTGCCTCCTGAAAAAGATCCCAAAAAGAAAACTCCTAGGAATATGGTCACCAAATCCAGAGTTCGTAGGTCAAGGACACATTATTGAAAGCAGCCAGAAACAAACAATTTGAATATTGTGGAAACACATCAGGATCACACAAGATCTAGCAGCTTCTACATTAAGGGATCAATGGGCCAGAATATGATAATTTGAAGGTCAAAGGAGTAAGGATTAAAACCAAGAATCACCTACCTACCAAACTGAGTATCATGCTCCAAGGCAAAATATGAATTTTCATGAAAATAGAGGACTTTAAGCTTTCTCAGTGAAAAAGACCAGAGCTGAATAGAAAATTTGACTTTTAAAACACATGAATCAAGAGAAGCATGACAAGGTAAACAAGAAAGAGAATTCATAAGGGACTTACTAAAGTTGAACAATTTGTTTTTACATATGTGATATGTGTAATTCCTGAGACCTTTCTCAGTATTAGGGGAGTTGAAGGGAATATACGCATACATATATATACATATATATACATATATATATATGTATATTATAATATATATATATATATATATATATAGAGAGAGAGAGAGAGAGGAGAGAGAGAGAGAGAGAGGAGAGGGAGAGAGAGAGGGCACAGGGGTGTTGAATATGAAGGGATGATAACTAAAAATATAAAATAAAATTAAGGGGTGAGAGAGGAATAGATTGAGAGAAGTAGAAAGGGAGAGATAGAATGGGGTAAATTATCTCACACAGAAAAGTGGCAAGAAATAGCAGTTCTACTGGAAGGGAAGAGGGGCAGGTGAGGGGGGAATGAGTGAATGTTGCTCTCATTGGATTTCACTTGAGGAGGGAATAACATACACACTCAATGAGGCATCTTACTCCACAGGAAAGTAAGGGGAAGGGGATAAAAGTGGGCACGACAGAAGGGAGGGTAGATGGGTAGGGGATGATCCAAAGCAAACAGTTTTGAAAAGGACCGTGTCAAGGGAGAAAGTTGAATAATGGGAGACAGGAGAGCATGGAAGAAATACAGTTAGCCTTTCATAACATGAGTATTGTGAAACTGTTTTACATAACGATATATGAGTGACCTATGTTGAATTGCTTGCCTTCTTAAGGAGGGTGGGTGGGAAGGAAGAAGAGAGGATTTGAAAATCGAAGCTTTAAAAGCATATGCTCAAAACATTTGTTTTGTATGCATCTGGGAAACAAGGTATGTAGGGAATGGTGTACAGAAATCTATTCCCGCCCTACAAAAGTTAAAAGGAAAGGGGATGGGGGTGTAAAGGAGTGAAATGAAGGAAGGGCTGACCTGGGAATGAGGCAATCAGAATATATGCTGTCTTACAATGGTGGGAGAGTAGAAATGGGGAGAAAATTTGTAACTCAAAATATTGTGGAAATCAGTGTTAAAACTAAAATATTAAATAAAAGATAAAATTTAAAAAAAATGTATGCATCTACAGGTTTTGTTAGTGAGCAATCTATTTTCCAAATGAATCTCACCATTCCCTTGCCCTGTAGGGTATCCCTTTGAACAGAGAATCAAAAGATAAAAGACCAAAATAGTATAGAAATTAACAAAAGCCTAGTCTCCCAGAATATGAAACTGATTATTTCTTCCAAAAATTTCAAATCATCTAAAACCACGGTAAAGCTTGTTTGTAATTATTCAATTATAATATGATTGTAAATGAAGCAACCCTGAAGTTATAATTCTCAAAAAAGAAAATATTTAAGATGGATAGAGTTTAATTTGCTGTAAAATAGGCATTAAAGTGGTACAGTGCATAGTGTGTGGGGGATTAGAATCGGAAAGACTCATCTTCACGAGGTCAGTTCTGGCCCTCAAACTCTTACTATCTTTGGTCATCCTGGGCAAGTCAGTTCTTCATCTGTATAAAGAGCTGGAGAAGGAAAGGGGAAAACGTCTCCAGTATGTTTGCCAAGAAAATCCAAATGGGATCATAAGGAATCAGACACATCTGAAGGACTCAATAACACCAGGAAGATGGAAACATTTATGTAGTTTCAGTCAAGCTGGAATGTGTCCACATATTTTCCCAAAATAATTTGGAATTAACAAGGAGTACTTAATAACTTGTTTATATCCATTTTCTCAGTCTCACTACTTAGCATATAGGGCAACAAGGTCAAATTCAGAAGGAACAATCCTATATATAAAAAGCTACTTATAACTTTATTTTTTAATTTTAGAAAAATAACACTTGAATTGATATAAATGTCAATCTGCTAGAGGATGGCAGAACAAATTTTGATCATATAAATATGATGAACTATGTATTGAATTATCAGATAGGAAGACTTGATAAATTCAGTGAACCAGGAAAAATTTTGTGGACTAATGTAGAGGGAAATCAGCTGAACTAGGAGAACAGTATGTACAATGACTATGGTAATATCAATAAAATCTCAATTGTGCTAAATTGCAATGATCAGTCTCAATTTTGGATGATAAGTGATGAATCATTTCTCCCTCAATAGAGAAACTGATAGATAAGTGTTGGCACCCTGCCTTTGCTATAACTTTCTGACCGTGGACAATTTAGCTCACCTACTCAGGTTCATGTTCTTTATACGGAAAATGAGGGGATTGGACTATATGGCCTATAAATGCAGTTCCACTTTAAGTCTATGAACGAGTTCATATGAGCTAATGAATCTGGGAAGGGAATGGACTGAGTCAATTGTCGATGGGATATCAAAAGGAAATGACAGGGGAAACCCTCTTCACTTACAGTAGTAATTCCTGATTAGAAAGATTTGGTGAGCAGAATATTTAGAAGAAGGATGACGGGATATTAGCTTTGGGGAAGAATGGGTTTGGAGCATAAAATACCTAGTTAAGTTTTGGGAAATATTTCAGAAATTGGAGAAGGAATGATGGAGAGATGTATGGTAGCTGGTCACATGAAGCCTGGTCTCTTCATGTGACCAAAGAGTACAGTTTTTGATGTTTATGTAGCTTCTCATAGGAGGGATGGAGCAGGAGGTTTCCTGTACAGTATATGTATCTTGTTATTTCATTTCCGTTCTTTTATCCTTCCATTGTGTATTGACCCTATGGCTCATCCCCTGCACTTCAAGAAAGGTAGTGAAAGAACCCAAGTCAATGACATTTAAATAGCCTTCTCAATACAGGATATCAAAACACCCTTGAGGAGTCTGGCTCTCTGTATGGGGGCAATCACAACGTGGAAGACTACCCATCATTGTAATCACAATATTATATTTGGCCTTTATGGGCAAGGTGACTTGCAGGGCTTTGGCAAATTTATATTTGGCAGTTCTTTGGGGCAGGAGTTTTGCCAGCCCTCAAAATAATCCAACCAAAACTTAAAGATGAGGATGATCTGGATGTGAAAAATGCCTTCAGAACAGGGAATGAGTGTGATGTTTCAATGAGGATATTGTTTTCTGAGGTCTTTATAAGAGCACCTTCCCTTGATCCTTGCAGTACAGGCAACATCAACACCATGGCTGCTCCCAAGTGGTTATTGCTCCTTTTCTCATTGGCCCTGTTGGGCCTGAGCTCTGCTCACTTTTCAGATGAACGTAAGTATGGGACACAAAACATCTTTGATCTTGTTAGGAGGTTGTTGGGGGTTGTGGCCAGGGTATCATTCAATTGAGGTCATTTGGAATTAACCATCCTCAGTAATTTAGGTAATTTTGCCTTCCTAGAGTTCGATAAAGAGGAGGTGGTATTCTCCTTTTCCATGTTCTGTTGACTCATCAAATCTGGCGTCAATCGTGGGTTTGAAGCCAAACCCAAACTATTCATTAAACCTACTTTCTTGTTTGCTTCACTCATCTACACATCTTGCTCTTCCACATGCACAACATTTTATCCTTCCGTACTTTTTTCCGGCTGTCTCCCCCACATGAAAAACATTTGATACTCATTTCTACCTCTTACAATTCCTAGCTTCTGTTAAATTTCTGTTTCTGTCTTGTCCTACTGGGAATCCCTGTGCATACATCTCCTCCACCTAAGAAAATATTATTTTCTACATGTTTTGCATTTTATTTTCTATATATCTTTTGTATTTCCAAATAGAATGCAAATTCTTCAACATCAGTAGCTGTTTTTTTTTCTCTTTTTTTGTACACTCAGAACCTAACAAAGTGACTGTCACATCATAAGCCTTAATATAACTTAAGGAATTGAATTGAACAGATAGGCAACAAATATGGATAAGAGAAGAAAAAAATTCTACCTTTAATGAAATGTTTCCACTAATGGAGCAAGTAATATCTGTACACTCAGAAACAATCAGATGATTGAATTTATCTTTTTTCCCTTCAGACTTTGACAGTGTATAGACACACAGTTCAATTCTTTCCTTTATTGCATGGACTCCTCCCTTCTTCTCAATGTCTTTATTCAATTCTTGCAAAGTACAGATGATCTCTCTGAGATGGGGCTGCTTAGGCAGAGAGTAAACTGTCCCCTAATGAGTTGTGAATTCCTCCTCAGCCATCAGGCCCTTTGTTCCAGGTCAGCAGAAAGGTACATCTTCATAATATCCATAATCAGTCACTCAACAAGCACTGATTGTTGGGGCTGCAAAATAAAATCCACAAAGCAAAATTACAAGGAAGGAGTCAGGGCCTTCATGGAGCTGATAATCTAAGTAGAGATGACAAAACAAAGAATTTTTTCTCATTGAAGAGATATCCTCATTCTCAAAACGTTATCTAAACATGTCCTAATATAAAAATTGGCATTCCACCCAACAAATTAGGCTGTTGGAATGGGATTTTATTATTTTTTTAATCAGAATGTTTGCAACATACAGAGTTAGCCTCAGTGGAGCAATGTATTTTTGTCCACCATATGGGACCTCTGGAATCTTAGGGCGCATCAGTGCTGTACCTGTCTCAGAAATACCTGTAATCAATGCATAAGATCAAAATTCAGTGGGGAGCAAACCTGAAACTCCTCTGAATGCAGATCAATCTCCTCCTGCTCAACAATTTAATCTCTTAAGAGAGTTTCTTGGAGTACTGAGGTGGTAAGGACAATTTGCCTATGTTTATGTGACAACTAGGTGTCTGAGGTAGACTCTGAACCCAGGATTTTTGAGTCTCAGGCTAAATTTCAACCTATTATGTCATTCTGCCTCTCAGTGAGATTCTCATCACCATTTTCCAGATGAATAGTCAGGGTCAGAGACTTTAAATGACTTTTCCTCTAGCATATTTGGCTAGGAGTGTGAAAGCAACCTGAACCCAACTTCCTTGACTCTAAGGCTAGCTCTCTAGGGAAAGGCAACATGTTATTTTACTAGGTCGAAAGACTTAGACTAAATGGACAGTATGACCATGAGTAAGTTACTGTGCCTAGCACAAAGGTAACTGGTTATTAAAGCTTGTGGACCATGTTCCTTGAATTCCTCCAGTTTTCTATTACTAAATGAAAGAGTTCCAGTAGATTATCTTTAAGGTGTCAGGACTTTTTCTTCATGTAATTTTTCTATAATTGTTCTGTCTCCCCTTAGAAGATGAACAAAATTCAGAAGGTCCAGTAGCTGTACAAGCACCAAATGACTCCAACCAGAATGATCAGAACCCTGGCCAGCAACAAGGTGGTAACCAAAAAGGTGGGCCTCCAGGTGGACAGCAGGAGGTCAACAAGGTAGTCAGCAAGGAGGTCAAACAGGTGGTCAACAAGGAGGTCGTCCAGGTGGTCAGCAGGGAGGCAGTCAAGGTGGCCAGCAGGGAGGAAGCCCAGGTGGACAGCAAGGCGGTCAACAAGGTGTTCAACAAGGAGGTCAACAAGTTGGCCAGCAGGGAGTCCGTCAAGGTGGCCAGCAGGAAGCCGTCAAGGTGGACAACAAGGAGGTCAACGAGGTGGTCAGCAAGGAGGTCAACAAGGTGGTCAGCAAGGTCAAGCAGGTGGTCAACAAGGAGGTCGTCCAGGTGGCCAGCAGGGACAGTCAAGGTGACCAGCAGGGAGGAAGCCCAGGTGGACAGCAAGGCGGTCAACAAGGTGGTCAGCAAGGAGGTCAACAAGTTGGCCAGCAGGGAGGTCGTCCAGGTGGCCAGCAGCGAGGTGCACAGTAAAGACGTCATCCACTCTCCCCACCCTAAGGTATTTCATTGTTGTCTCAGTGAACCAATGTCCATTTCTTATTATATACTGGCTGGAAACTGACATCAAATGTGTCCCAAAATTTGTTAGAGCCTTTCCCCTTTTCTATTAACCTGACTCTTCATTGCTCCTTTTTCTTCCTGACTATTTGCTCATCTGTGATTATCTCTGCACCATTTCCCCTGATGGAGACTAAGAGACAAAGAAGCAAAGAGACAGAGAAAATGAGAGGCAGACAAAATCAGAGATAAAGATATAGAGGGGGAAGTAGTGAGAGAGGGAAAGAAGGGAGGGAGGATAGGAGGGAGAGGGAGAGATATCAAAACTTCATCTATTCTTTTTCCACTCCCCATTATTCCACTTATCCTTCCACGCCCAGGGTGTCCTAGCAAATTTTGTTTTGTTTTGTTTTTAAATTTCAGTAGTGCATGACTTTGTCATTGCCATTAGCCAAGGGACCAACTCAAGCACAGTGAATGTCCTCTAAACCTCTTCCTTTTTCTTTCAGTGTATAAAAAAAGAGATGCACATTCAGGAGGCACCCTTGAAGTCCTCATGTGACCTGGAAATTGGGCCATGGCTCTTGATCTACTCCATCATGTCTTTACAATACCAATAAACGCAATAATAATTAAAATTGACTCCTGCTTCACTTTATGGCATCTTTCAACTATCAGCATACTGGGTTCCCCACATAGGGACAGGAGTATGTTCCCCAGCTACTCAGTGATGGACTGATTCCAGATCATTCTCTAGATGCACAGCACTGACCGAGATTTAGTGGCTTCGTCCTGAGTCCCCAAACTTCACCTTGTTGAAGGTTGGTATCCATGCATATAACAGATATTTTTGAGCCCCTATAAAGTTCATATCTTGAGGGATATAAAAGAGAAATGTTCACAGTTCCTCAAACTCCTGTACAATCTTTAATCATTTCCTTGGAATAGAGTCTGATGTTCCTATATTTCCTATATTACTGAACAGAGGTAAAACCTAAGAGCAAATATGATGATGCCCCAAAGGACTGTTAAGTCAATGAGCATTTAGTACATGCCTACAATGGTGTCAGACACTGTGGCCAAGCTTCCATATAGAAAAAGGCAGAAAATAAAGAAAATACCCCAAAACCAGAAATCTCTGCTCTCAAGAAGTTGACAGTTTCATGGGGGAGACATCATTCAACTACATATGTGAAAAGAGTTTAAATGTAGTCCAAGGTACAGTGGTCTTTAACCTGGGAATACCCAGAGTGTAACAGACTAGGCAAGAGGCAGCTGTGTTGGGAATCAAGTAATGGTTTAATTACTTTCATAGGGAGGAGGACAATTTTGCCTATGGAAGCCTCCCTCAGGTGCAGGTTTTCTCTTCCTGTGTGAAGGTAGGCTCTATACACCAAAGGGACACAGGCACTTGAAACACGATTTTGATTTTATGTAACAAGGGAGTTAATAGGTGAGATATAAAATGAATACCATGATAGACAGCAAGGCAAACAAGGAGAAGAAACTCAGAGCAGAGAGGGTAGAGGGGAGAATGCTGCCAAGGTTTAAGAAATTATGAAAGAAAGCTGTCTTAGTATCTTGGAACCAGAGAGGAAAATATACATCGTAAAATCCACTGATCACCTCAAGAAAGTGATCCAAAATAAAAACTCCATGAAATATTACAGCCGAATTCAAGAAAAGCAGGTCAACAGACAAACAGCCACTAAATTTTGGGACAATGCACCCTCTACTCTACAAGCAGCCATACCCTGACAAAAAGCTCACAGTCAAGTAATTGGCTGGGAACATGGCCAGGCAGTGAAAAAGGATACAGACTCAGACTCAGACTCAGACTCTAGAATCTTAATTTTGGTGACAAGAAGATGAAAACATACACCAAGAAGAAGTCAACAAAGTCAAGAGCCTCCATCAAAGCCTCCAAGAAAAACATGAACTAGTCTCAGGCCATGGAAGAGCTCAAAATGGATTTGGAAAAAGCAGTAAGAGAAGTAGAGGAAGAATTGTTAAGAAAAGAGTGATGCGAGAAAACCATGAATAATATGTCAACGACTTGCTAAAGGAGGCCCAAAAAATACTGAGTAAAATAACACCTTACAAATAGACTACCCAAAGAGCTACGAAAAGCCAATGAAGAAGAATGTCTTGAAAGACAGAATTGGCCAAATGGAAAAGGAGATACAAAGACCACTGAAGAAAGTAGCACCTTGAAAATTAGATGGGAGCAAGTGGAAGCTTATGACTTTATGGAAATCAAGATATTACAGAACAGAACCAAAGGAATGAAAAATGGAAAACAATGTGAAACATCTCACTGGAAAATCACAGACCTGGAGAATAGATCCAGGAGAGATGAATTAAAAATTATTGGACTACCTGAAAGCAATGATCAAAAAAGAGCCTAGCCATCATCTTTCAAGAAATTATCAAGGAAACTGGACCTACATTCTGGAACCAGAGGGTAAGAGAAATTGAAAGAATCTATGAATTGACTCCTGAAAAAGATCCCAAAAAGAAACTCCTAGGAATATGGTCATCAAATTCCAGAGTTCCCAGGTCAGGACAATTACTACAAGAAGCCAGAAACAAACATTTGAATATTGTGGAAACACAATCAGGATAACACAAGATCTAATGGCTTCTACATTAAGGGATCAAAGGGCCTGGAATATGATATTCTGGAGGTCAAAGGAGCTAGGATAAAAACCAAGAATCACCTACCCAGCAAAACTGAGTATCATGCTCCAAGAAAAAATATGGATTTTCAAGAAAATACAGGACTTTCAAGCTTTCTCAGTGAAAAGACCAGAGCTGAATAGAAAATTGAACTTTCAACAACAAGAATCAAGAGAAGCATTACAGCGTAAACAAGAAAGAGAATTCATAAGGGACTTACTATAGTTGAACATTTTGGTGTTTTTTTACATTCCTAAATGGAAAGATGATATGCATAATTACTGAGACCTTTCTCAGCATTAGGAAAGTTGAAGGGACTATATATATATATATATACATATTTTATACATATATACATATATAAATGTGTGTGTGTGTTGTGTGTGTGTGTGTATGCACAGGGAAGAGAGAGAGAGAGAGAGAGAGAGAGAGAAAGGAGAGAGAGAGAGAGAGAGAGAGAGAGCGAGCACAGGTTTTTGAATATGAAGGGATGATATCTAAAAATATAAAAAAATTAAAGTGAGAGAGTAATATTGAGAGAGGTAGAAAGGGAGAGATAGAATGGGTAAATTATCTCACAGAAATTGTCAAGAAATAGCAGTTCTGCTGGAAGGGAAGAGAGGCAGGTTAGGGGAATGAGTGAATGTTTCTCTCACCGGATTTCACTTGAGGAGGGAGTAATATACACACTCAATGAGGTACCTTACTCCACAGGAAAGTAAGGGGAAGAGGCTAAAAAGTGGCATGATAGAAGGGAGGGTAGATGGTGTAGGGGGTAATCAAAAGCAAAATTGTGAAAAGGGACCAGGTCCAGTGAGAAAGTTGAGTAATGGGAGACATGTTAGGATGGAAAATATAGTTAAACTTTCACAACATGAGTATTGTGAACTGTTTTACATAATGATATATGAGTGACCAATGTTGAATTGCTTGCCTTCCTAAGGAGGGTGAGAAGGGAAGAGGAGAGAGAATTTGAAAATCAAGTTTTAAAAGCGTATGCTCAAAAACATTTGTTTTCGCATGCATCTGGGAAACAATATATAGGGAATGGTGCATAGAAATCTATCCTGCCCTACAACAATTAAGAGGAAAGGGGATGGTGGTGGAATGGAGTAAATGAAGGGAGGGCTGACCGGGAATAAGGCAATCAGAATATATATGCTATATTGCAATGGTGGGAGAGTAGAAATGGGGAGAAAATTTGTAACTGAAAATATTGCGGAAATCAGTGACAAAACTAAAATATTAATTAAAAATGTTAAAATTAGAAAATATATCTATAAGTTTTGTTAGTGAGCAATCTAATTTCCAAATGAATCTCACCATTCCCTTGCCCAGTAAGGCATCCCTTCGATCAGAGAATCAAAAGGATAAAAGACCAAAATATTATAGAAATTAACAAAAGCCTAGTCTCCCAGAATATGAAACTGAACATTTTTTCCAAAAATTTCAAACCATCTGAAACCACTGTAAAGCTTGATTGTAATCATTAATTATAATATGATTGTAAATGAAAACAACCCTGAAGTTATAATTCTCAAACATGAAAATATTTAAAGATGGATACAGTTTAATTTGCTGTAAAATAGACATTAAAGTGGCACAGTGCACAGAGTGCTTGGGTTTAGAATGAGAAAGACTCATCTTTACGAACTCAGTTCTGGCCTCAAACTCCTACTATCTTTGTCATCCTGGGCAAGTCAGTTCCTCATCTGTATAAAGAGTTGGAGAGGAAAGGGCAAACTACTCCAGTATGTTTGCCAAGTAAAATCTAAATGGAATCATAAGGAGTCAGACACATCTGAAAGGACTGAATAACACCAGGAAGACAGACACATTTATGCAGTTTCAGTCAAGCTGGGAACCTGTCCACAAATTTTTACAAAATAATTTGGAATTAACAAGGAGTACTTAATAACTTGTTTATATCCATTTTCTCAGTCTCACTACTTAGCATATAGGTCAACAGGTGAAATTCAGAAGGAACAATCCTATATTTAAAAAGCTTCTTATGACTTTATTTTTAATTTTAGAGAATAACACTTGAAGTGACATAAATGTCCATCCGCTAGAGGATGGCAGAACAAATTTTGATCATATAAATATGGTGAACTATTTATTGAATTATGAGATACGATGGCTGTGATAAATTCAGTGAAGTAGAGGAAAAATTTTGTGGACTAATGTAGAGCGAAATCAGCTGGACTAGGAGAACAGTATGTACAATGACTATGGTAATGTCAATAAAAATCCCAATTGTGCTTAACTGTAATGACCAGTCACAATTTTGGATGATAAGTGATGAATCATTTCTCCTTCAATAGAGAAACTGATAGATAGGTTTTGGCACCCTGACTCTGCTATCCACTTTCTACAATGGACAATTTAGCTCACCTACTCAGGTTAATGTTCTTTATGTGGAAAATGAGGGATTGTACTATATGGCCTCTAAAATGCATTTCTACTTTAAGTCTATGATAAGTTCCTATGAGCTAATGAATCTGGGAGGGGAATGGGCTGTGCCAATTGTCGATGGGATATCAAGAGGAAATGACAGAGGGAAAGCCTCTTCACTTACAGTAGTAATTCCTGATTAGAAGGATTTGGTGAGCAGAATATTTGGAAGAAGGACGAAGGATACATTAGCTTTGGGGAAGTATCGGTTCAGAACATCAAACACCTAGTTAAGTTTTGGGAAATATTTAAGGAACTGGAGAACA
Source organism: Trichosurus vulpecula (assembly GCF_011100635.1). Lineage (NCBI taxonomy): Eukaryota > Metazoa > Chordata > Mammalia > Diprotodontia > Phalangeridae > Trichosurus > Trichosurus vulpecula. The sequence goes on from NC_050576.1 coordinate 368,483,084, forward strand.
AGGAATGAAGGAGAGAGGTATAGTAGCTGGTCGCATAAAGCCTGGTATCCTCAGGTGACCAAAGAATACATTTTCTGATATTTATGTAGCTTCTCATAGGAGAGGATGGGGCAGGAGGTTTCCTGTACAGTATATGTATCTTGTTATTTCATTTCCGTTATTTTATCCTTCCATTGTGTATTGACCCTATGGCTCATCCCCTGCACTTCAAGAAAGGTAGTGAAAGAACCTGAGTCAAGAACATTTAAATGACCTTTTCAACACAGGATATCAAATAACAGCAAGGAGTCCAGCTTTCTATGTGGGAGTGCAATGAAAACATGGAAGTCTACCATCATTGTAATCACAATATTATATTAGGCATTTATGGGCAAGGTGACTTCCAGGCTTGGCAAATTTATATTTGGCAGTACTTTGGGGGCAGGAGTTTTGCAAGCCCTCAAAATAAATCCAACAAAAACTTAAGGACGAGGATGACCTGGACATGAAAAATGCCTTCAGAACAGGGAATGAGTGTGACGTTTCAATGAGGATATTTTTTTCTGAGGTCTTTATAAGAGCAGCTTCCCTTGATCCTTGCAGTACAGGCAACATCAACACCATGGCTGCTCCCAAGTGGTTATTGCTCCTTTTCTCATTGGCCCTGTTGGGCCTGAGCTCTGCTCACTTTTCAGATGAACGTAAGTATGGGACACAAAACATCTTTGATCTTGTTAGGAGGTTGTTGGGGGTTGTGGCCAGGGTATCATTCAATTGAGGTCATTTGGAATTACCATCCTCAGTATTTAGGTAATTTTGCCTTCCTAGAGTTCGATAAAGAGGTGGTATTCTCCTTTTCCATGTTCTGTTGACTCATCAAATCTGGCGTCAATCGTGGGTTTGAAGCCAAACCCAAACTATTCATTAAACCTACTTTCTGTTTGCTTCACTCATCTACACATCTTGCTCTTCCCATGCACAACATTTTATCCTTCCGTACTTTTTTCCGGCTGTCTCCCCCACATGAAAAACATTTGATACTCATTTCTACCTCTTACAATTCCTAGCTTCTGTTAAATTTCTGTTTCTGTCTTGTCCTACTGGGAATCCCTGTGCATACATCTCCTCCACCTAAGAAAATATTATTTTCTACATGTTTTGCATTTTATTTTCTATATATCTTTTGTATTTCCAATAGAATGCAAATTCTTCAACATCAGTAGCTGTTTTTTTTTCTCTTTTTTTGTACACTCAGAACCTAACAAAGTGACTGTCACATCATAAGCCCTTATATAAACTTAAGGAATTGAATTGAACAGATAGGCAACAAATATGGATAAGAGAAGAAAAAAATTCTACCTTTAATGAAATGTTTCCACTAATGGAGCAAGTAATATCTGTACACTCAGAAACAATCAGATGATTGAATTTATCTTTTTTCCCTTCAGACTTTGACAGTGTATAGACACACAGTTCAATTCTTTCCTTTATTGCATGGACTCCTCCTTCTTCTCAATGTCTTTATTCAATTCTTGCAAAGTACAGATGATCTCTCTGAGATGGGCTGCTTAGGCAGAGAGTAAACTGTCCCCTAATGAGTTGTGATTCCTCCTCAGCCATCAGGCCCTTTGTTCCAGGTCAGCAGAAAGGTACATCTTCATAATATCCATAATCAGTCACTCAACAAGCACTGATTGTTGGGGCTGCAAAATAAAATCCACAAAGCAAATTACAAGGAAGGAGTCAGGGCCTTCATGGAGCTGATAATCTAAGTAGAGATGACAAAACAAAGAATTTTTTCTCATTGAAGAGATATCCTCATTCTCAAAACGTTATCTAAACATGTCCTAATATATAAATAATTGGCATTCCACCCAACAAAATTAGGCTGTTGGAATGGGATTTTATTATTTTTTAATCAGAAGTGTTTGCAACATACAGAGTTAGCCTCAGTGGAGCAATGTATTTTTGTCCACCATATGGACCTCTGGAATCTTAGGGCGCATCAGTGCTGTACCTGTCTCAGAAATACCTGTAATCAATGCATAAGATCAAAATTCAGTGGGGAGCAAACCTGAAACTCCTCTGAATGCAGATCAATCTCCTCCTGCTCAACAATTTAATCTCTTAAGAGAGTTTCTTGGAGTACTGAGGTGGTAAGGACAATTTGCCTATGTTTATGTGACAACTAGGTGTCTGAGGTAGACTCTGAACCCAGGATTTTTGAGTCTCAGGCTAAATTTCAACCTATTATGTCATTCTGCCTCTCAGTGAGATTCTCATCACCATTTTCCAGATGAAGATAGTCAGGGTCAGACTTTAAATGACTTTTCTAGCATATTTGGCTAGGAGTGTGAAAGCAAAGACCTGAACCCAACTTCCTTGACTCTAAGCTAGCTCTCTAGGGAAAGGCAACATGTTATTTTACTAGGTCGAAAGACTTAGACTAAATGGACAGTATGACCATGAGTAAGTTACTGTGCCTAGCACAAAGGTAACTGGTTATTAGCTTGTGGACCATGTTCCTTGAATTCCTCCAGTTTCTAATTACTAAATGAAGAGTTCCAGTAGATTATCTTTAAGGTGTCAGGACTTTTCTTCATGTAATTTTTCTATAATTGTTCTGTCTCCCCTTAGAAGATGAACAAAATTCAGAAGGTCCAGTAGCTGTACAAGCACCAAATGACTCCAACCAGAATGATCAGAACCCTGGCCAGCAACAAGGGTAACCAAAAAGGTGGGCCTCCAGGTGGACAGCAGGGAGGTCAACAAGGTAGTCAGCAAGGAGGTCAAACAGGTGGTCAACAAGGAGGTCGTCCAGGTGGTCAGCAGGGCAGTCAAGGTGGCCAGCAGGGAGGAAGCCCAGGTGGACAGCAAGGCGGTCAACAAGGTGTTCAACAAGGAGGTCAACAAGTTGGCCAGCAGGGAGTCCGTCAGGTGGCCAGCAGGGAAGCCGTCAAGGTGGACAACAAGGAGGTCAACGAGGTGGTCAGCAAGGAGGTCAACAAGGTGGTCAGCAAGGAGGTCAAGCAGGTGGTCAACAAGGAGGTCGTCCAGGTGGCCAGCAGGAGGCAGTCAAGGTGACCAGCAGGGAGGAAGCCCAGGTGGACAGCAAGGCGGTCAACAAGGTGGTCAGCAAGGATCAACAAGTTGGCCAGCAGGGAGGTCGTCCAGGTGGCCAGCAGCGAGGTGCACAGTAAAGACGTCATCCACTCTCCCCACCCTAAGGTATTTCATTGTTTCTCAGTGAACCAATGTCCATTTCTTATTATATACTGGCTGGAAACTGACATCAAAGTGTCCCAAAATTTTTAGAGCCTTTCCCCTTTTCTATTAACCTGACTCTTCATTGCTCCTTTTTCTTCCTGACTATTTGCTCATCTGTGATTATCTCTGCACCATTTCCCCTGATGGAGACTAAGAGAGACAAAGAAGCAAAGAGACAGAGAAAATGAGAGGCAGACAAATCAGAGATAAAATAGAGGGGAAGTAGTGAGAGAGGGAAAGAAGGGGAGGGAGGATAGGAGGGAGAGGGAGAGATATCAAACTTCATCTATTCTTTTTCCACTCCCCATTATTCCACTTATCCTTATCCACGCCCAGGGTGTCCTAGCAAATTTTGTTTTGTTTTGTTTTTAAATTTCAGTAGTGCATGACTTTGTCATTGCCATTAGCCAAGGGACCAACTCAAGCACAGTGAATGTCCTCTAAACCTCTTCCTTTCTTCTTTCAGTGTATAAAAAGGAAGATGCACATTCAGGAGGCACCCTTGAAGTCCTCATGTGGACCTGGAAATTGGGCCATGGCTCTTGATCTACTCCATCATGTCTTTACATACCAATAAACGCAATAATAATTAAAATTGACTCCTGCTTCACTTTATGGCATCTTTCAACTATCAGCATACTGGGTTCCCCACATAGGGACAGGAGTATGTTCCCCAGCTACTCAGTGATGGACTGATTCCAGATCATTCTCTAGATGCACAGCACTGACCGAGATTTAGTGGCTTCGTCCTGAGTCCCCAAACTTCACCTTGTTGAAGGTTGGTATCCATGCATATACAGATATTTTTGAGCCCCTATAAAGTTCATATTACTTGAGGGATATAAAAGAGAAGAATGTTCACAGTTCCTCAAACTCCTGTACAATCTTTAATCATTTCCTTGGAATAGAGTCTGATGTTCCTATATTTCCTATATTACTGAACAGAGGTAAAAACCTAAGAGCAAATATGATGATGCCCCAAAGGACTGTTAAGTCAATGAGCATTTAGTACATGCCTACAATGGTGTCAGACACTGTGGCCAAAGCTTCCATATAGAAAAAGGCAGAAAATAAAGAAAATACCCCAAAACCAGAAATCTCTGCTCTCAAGAAGTTGACAGTTTCATGGGGGAGACATCATTCAACTACATATGTGAAAAGAGTTTAAAATGTAGTCCAAGGTACAGTGGTCTTTAACCTGGGAATACCCAGAGTGTAACAGACTAGGCAAGAGGCAGCTGTGTTGGGAATCAAGTAATGGTTTAATTACTTTCATAGGGAGGAGGACAATTTTGCCTATGGAAGCCTCCCTCAGGTGCAGGTTTTCTCTTCCTGTGTGAAGGTAGGCTCTATACACCAAAGGGACACAGGCACTTGAAACACGATTTTGATTTTATGTAACAAGGGATTAAGGTGAGATATAAAATGAATACCATGATAGACAGCAAGGCAAACAAGAGAAACTTCAGAGCAGAGAGGGTAGAGGGGAGAATGCTGCCAAGGTTTAAGAAATTATGAAAGAAAGCTGTCTTAGTATCTTGGAACCAGAGAGGAAAAATACATCGTAAATCCACTGATCACCTCAAGAAAGTGATCCAAAAATAAAAACTCCATGAAATTACAGCCGAATTCAAGAAAAAGCAGGTCAACAGACAAACAGCCACTAAATTTTGGGACAATGCACCCTCTACTCTACAAGCAGCCATACCCTGACAAAAATCACAGGTCAAGTAATTGGCTGGGAACATGGCCAGGCAGTGAAAAAGGATACAGACTCAGACTCAGACTCAGACTCTAGAATCTTAATTTTGGTGACAAGAAGATGAAAATACACCAAGAAGAAGTCAACAAAGTCAAAGAGCCTCCATCAAAAGCCTCCAAGAAAAACATGAACTATCTCAGGCCATGGAAGAGCTCAAAATGGATTTGGAAAAAGCAAGTAAGAGAAGTAGAGGAAGAATTGTTAAGAAAAAGAGAGTGATGCGAGAAAACCATGAATAATATGTCAACGACTTGCTAAAGGAGGCCCAAAAATACTGAGTAAAATAACACCTTACAAAATAGACTAACCCAAAAGAGCTACGAAAAGCCAATGAGAGAAGAATGTCTTGAAAGACAGAATTGGCCAAATGGAAAAGGAGATACAAAAGACCACTGAAGTAGCACCTTGAAAATTAGATGGGAGCAAGTGGAAGCTTATGACTTTATGGGAAATCAAGATATTACAGAACAGAACCAAAGGAATGAAAAAATGGAAAACAATGTGAAACATCTCACTGGAAAAATCACAGACCTGGAGAATAGATCCAGGAGAGATGAATTAAAAATTATTGGACTACCTGAAAGCATGATCAAAAAAAGAGCCTAGCCCATCTTTCAAGAAATTATCAAGGAAAACTGGACCTACATTCTGGAACCAGAGGGTAAAAGAGAAATTGAAAGAATCTATGAATTGACTCCTGAAAAAGATCCCAAAAAGAAAACTCCTAGGAATATGGTCATCAAATTCCAGAGTTCCCAGGTCAAGGACAAATTACTACAAGAAGCCAGAAACAAACAATTTGAATATTGTGGAAACACAATCAGGATAACACAAGATCTAATGGCTTCACATTAAGGGATCAAAGGGCCTGGAATATGATATTCTGGAGGTCAAAGGAGCTAGGATAAAAACCAAGAATCACCTACCCAGCAAACTGAGTATCATGCCCAAGAAAAAAATATGGATTTTCAAGAAAATACAGGACTTTCAAGCTTTCTCAGTGAAAAGACCAGAGCTGAATAGAAAATTGAACTTTCAACAACAAGAATCAAGAGAAGCATTACAGCGTAAACAAGAAAGAGAATTCATAAGGGACTTACTATAGTTGAACATTTGGTGTTTTTTACATTCCTAAATGGAAAGATGATATGCATAATTACTGAGACCTTTCTCAGCATTAGGAAAGTTGAAGGGACTATATATATATTATATACATATTATATACATATATACATATATAAATGTGTGTGTGTGTGTGTGTGTGTGTGTGTATGCACAGGGAGAGAGAGGAAGGAGAGAGAAGGAGAGAGAAAGAGAGAGGAGAGGAGAGGAGAGAGAGAGAGCGAGCACAGGGTTTGTTGAATATGAAGGGATGATATCTAAAAATATAAAAAAAATTAAAGGGTGAGAGAGTAATAAATTGAGAGAGGTAGAAAGGGAGAGATAGAATGGGTAAATATCTCACAGAAATTGTCAAAAATAGCAGTTCTGCTGGAAGGGAAGAGAGGCAGGTTAGGGGAATGATGAATGTTTCTCTCACCGGATTTCACTTGAGGAGGGAGTAATAACACACTCAATGAGGTACCTTACTCCACAGGAAAGTAAGGGAAGAGGCTAAAAGTGGGCATGATAGAAGGGAGGGTAGATGGTGTAGGGGTAATCAAAGCAAAATTGTGAAAAGGGACCAGGTCCAGTGAGAAAGTTGAGTAATGGGAGACATGTTAGGATGGAAGGAATATAGTTAAACTTTCACAACATGAGTATTGTGAAACTGTTTTACATAATGATATATGAGTGACCAATGTTGAATTGCTTGCCTTCCTAAGGAGGGAGTGAGAAGGGAAGAGGAGAGAGAATTTGAAAATCAAAGTTTTAAAACGTATGCTCAAAAACATTTGTTTTCGCATGCATCTGGGAAACAAGATATATAGGGAATGGTGCATAGAAATCTATCCTGCCCTACAACAATTAAGAGGAAAGGGATGGTGGTGGAATGGAGTAAATGAAGGGAGGGCTGACCGGGGAATAAGGCAATCAGAATATGCTATATTGCAATGGTGGGAAGAGTAGATGGGGAGAAAATTTGTAACTGAAAATATTGCGGAATCAGTGACAAAACTAAAATATTAATTAAAAATGTTAAAATTAGAAAATATATCTATAAGTTTGTTAGTGAGCAATCTAATTTCCAAATGAATCTCACCATTCCCTTGCCCAGTAAGGCATCCCTTCGATCAGAGAATCAAAAGGATAAAAGACCAAAATATTATAGAAATTAACAAAAGCCTAGTCTCCCAGAATATGAAACTGAACATTTTTTCCAAAAATTTCAAACCATCTGAAACCACTGTAAAGCTTGATTGTAATCATTAATTATAATATGATTGTAAATGAAAACAACCCTGAAGTTATAATTCTCAAACATGAAAATATTTAAAGATGGATACAGTTTAATTTTGCTGTAAAATAGACATTAAAGTGGCACAGTGCACAGAGTGCTTGGGTTTAGAATGAGAAAGACTCATCTTTACGAACTCAGTTCTGGCCTCAAACTCCTACTATCTTTGTCATCCTGGGCAAGTCAGTTCCTCATCTGTATAAAGAGTTGGAGAAGGAAAGGGCAAACTACTCCAGTATGTTTGCCAAGTAAAATCTAAATGGAATCATAAGGAGTCAGACACATCTGAAAGGACTGAATAACACCAGGAAGACAGACACATTTATGCAGTTTCAGTCAAGCTGGGAACCTGTCCACAAATTTTTACAAAATAATTTGGAATTAACAAGGAGTACTTAATAACTTGTTTATATCCATTTTCTCAGTCTCACTACTTAGCATATAGGTCAACAAGGTGAAATTCAGAAGGAACAATCCTATATTTAAAAAGCTTCTTATGACTTTATTTTTAATTTTAGAGAATAACACTTGAAGTGACATAAATGTCCATCCGCTAGAGGATGGCAGAACAAATTTTGATCATATAAATATGGTGAACTATTTATTGAATTATGAGATACGATGGCTGTGATAAATTCAGTGAAGTAGAGGAAAAATTTTGTGGACTAATGTAGAGCGAAATCAGCTGGACTAGGAGAACAGTATGTACAATGACTATGGTAATGTCAATAAAAATCCCAATTGTGCTTAACTGTAATGACCAGTCACAATTTTGGATGATAAGTGATGAATCATTTCTCCTTCAATAGAGAAACTGATAGATAGGTTTTGGCACCCTGACTCTGCTATCCACTTTCTAACAATGGACAATTTAGCTCACCTACTCAGGTTAATGTTCTTTATGTGGAAAATGAGGGGATTGTACTATATGGCCTCTAAAATGCATTTCTACTTTAAGTCTATGAATAAGTTCCTATGAGCTAATGAATCTGGGAGGGGAATGGGCTGTGCCAATTGTCGATGGGATATCAAGAGGAAATGACAGAGGGAAAGCCTCTTCACTTACAGTAGTAATTCCTGATTAGAAGGATTTGGTGAGCAGAATATTTGGAAGAAGGACGAAAGGATACATTAGCTTTGGGGAAGTATCGGTTCAGAACATCAAACACCTAGTTAAGTTTTGGGAAATATTTAAGGAACTGGAGAACAAGGAATGAAGGAGAGAGGTATAGTAGCTGGTCGCATAAAGCCTGGTATCCTCAGGTGACCAAAGAATACATTTTCTGATATTTATGTAGCTTCTCATAGGAGAGGATGGGGCAGGAGGTTTCCTGTACAGTATATGTATCTTGTTATTTCATTTCCGTTATTTTATCCTTCCATTGTGTATTGACCCTATGGCTCATCCCCTGCACTTCAAGAAAGGTAGTGAAAGAACCTGAGTCAAGAACATTTAAATGACCTTTTCAACACAGGATCAAAATAACAGCAAGGAGTCCAGCTTTCTATGTGGGAGTGCAATGAAAACATGGAAGTCTACCATCATTGTAATCACAATATTATATTAGGCATTTATGGGCAAGGTGACTTCCAAGGCTTTGGCAAATTTATATTTGGCAGTACTTTGGGGGCAGGAGTTTTGCAAGCCCTCAAAATAAATCCAACAAAAACTTAAGGACGAGGATGACCTGGACATGAAAATGCCTTCAGAACAGGGAATGAGTGTGACGTTTCAATGAGGATATTTTTTTCTGAGGTCTTTATAAGAGCAGCTTCCCTTGATCCTTGCAGTACAGGCAACATCAACACCATGGCTGCTCCCAAGTGGTTATTGCTCCTTTTCTCAGTAGCCCTGTTGGGGCTCAGTTCTGCTCAATTCAGAGGTGAAGGTAAGTACAGGACACAAAAAATCTTTGATCTTCTTAGGAGGTTGTTGGGGGTTGTGGTTGGGGTATCATTCAATTGAGGTCAATCGGAATTAGCCATCCTCAGTAATTTAGGTATTTTTTGCCTTCCTAGAGGTAGATATATAGGAGGTGGTAGTCTCATTTTCCATGTTCTGTTGACTCATCAAATATGGTGCTAATCGTGGGTTTGAAGCCAAACCCAAACTATTCATTAAACCTACTTTATTGTTTGCTTCAGTCATCTATGCATCTTGCTGTTCCACATGCACAACATTCCATCTTTCCATACTTTTTTCCAGCTCTCTCCCCAACCTGAAAAACATTTGTTACTCATTTCTACCTCTTAGAGTTCCTAGCTATGGTTAAATTTCTGTTTCTGTCTTGTCCTACTGGGAATCCCTGTCCATACGTTTTCTCCACCTAAGAAAATATTAATTTTATTTTGTATATGTCTGTAGTATTTCCAAATAGAATTCAAATTCTTCAACACCAGAAGCTGTATTTTTTTCTGGTTTGGTACCCTCAGAACCTAACAAAGTGACTGTCACATCATAAGCACTTAATATAAACTTAATGAATTGAATTGAACAAATAGGCACAAAATATGATAAGAGAAAAAACAATTCTACTTTTAATCAAATGTTTCCATTAATGGAGCAAGTATTATCTGTACACTAAGAAAAATCAGATGATTGAATTATCTTTTTTACCTTCAGACTTTGACAGTGTATAGACACACAGTTCAATTCTTTCCTTTATTGCATGGACTCCTCCCTTCTTCTCAATGTCTTTATTCAATTCTTGCAAAGTACAGATGATCTCTCTGAGATGGGGCTGCTTAGGCAGAGAGTAAACTGTCCCCTAATGAGTTGTGAATTCCTCCTCAGCCATCAGGCCCTTTGTTCCAGGTCAGCAGAAAAGTACATCATCATAATATTCATAATCAGTCAGTCAACAAGGACTGATTGCTGGGGCTGCAAAATAAAATCCACAAAGCAAAGTTACAGTGAAGCAGTCAGTGCCTTCATGGAGCTGATAATATAAACAAAGATGACACAACAAAGAATTTTTCTAATTGAAGAGATATCCTCATTCTCAAAATGTTATCTAAACATGTCCAAATATATAAATAATTGGCATTCCACCCAACAAAATTAGGCTGTTGGAATGAGATTTTACTATTTCTTTAATCAGAAGTGTTTGGAACATACAGAGTTAGCCTAAGTGGAGCAATGTATCTTTGTCCACCATGTGGGACCTCTGAAATCTTAAGTCACATCAGTGCTGTACCTGTCTCAGAGACACCTGCAATCAATGCCTGAGACCAAAATTCAGTGGGGAACAAACCTGAACTCCTCGCAATGAAGATCAATCTCCTCCTGGTCAACAATTTAGTATCTTGAGAAAGTTTCTCGGAGTACTGAAGTGGTGAGGACAATTTGCCTGTATTCATATGACAACTAGGTGTCTGAAGTAGAATCTGAACCCAGGAGTTTTGAGTCTCAGGCTAAATTTCAACCTATTATGTCATTCTGCCTCCCAATGAGATTCTCATCACCATTTTCTAGATGAAGATACTCAGGGTCAGGAACTTTAAATGACTTTCCCCCTGGCATGTTTGGCTAGGAGTATGAAAGCTATGACCTGAACCCAAATTCCTTGACTCTAAAGCTAACTCTCTAGGGAAAGGCAATGTGTTGTGTTACTAGATCAAAAATCTTAGATTAAATTGCCAGTATGACCTTGAGTAAGTCACAGTGCCTAGCACAAGGGTAAGTGGTTATTAAAGCTTGTGGACCATGTTCCTTCAATTCCTTCAGTTTTTTATTACTAAATGAAAGAGTTCCAGTAGATTATCTTTAAGGTGTCAGGACTTTTGCTTCATGTAGTTTTTCTATAACTGTTCTGTCTCCTCTTAGAAGATGAACAAAATTCAGAAGATCCAGTAGCTGTGCAAGCACCAAATGATGCAAAACAGAATGATCAGAACCCTGGCTAGCAACAAGGTGGTAACCAAAAAGGTGGGCCTCCAGGTGGACAGCAGGGAGATCAACAAGGTAGTCAGCAAGGAGGTCAAGCAGGTGGTTAACAAGGAGGTGATCCAGGTGGCCATTAGGGAGGCAGTCAAGGTGGCCAAAAAGGAGGATGCCCAAGTGGACATCAAGGAGTTCAACAAGGTAGTCAGCAAGGAGGTCAACAAGGTGGCCAGCAGGGAGGCTGCCAAGGTGGACAGCAAGGAGGTCAACAAGGTGGTCAGCAAGGAGGTCAACAAGGTGGCCAGCAGGAAGGTCGTCAAGGTGGACGGCAAGGAGGTCAACAAGGTGGTCAGCAGGGAGGCCATCCAAGTGGCCAGCAGCGAGTTCGTCCAAGTGCACAGTAAAGATGTCATCCACTCTCCCAACCCCAAGGTATTTCATTGTTTCTCTCAGCGAACGAATGTCCATTTGTTATCATATACTGGCTGGAAACTGACATCAAAGCTGTACCAAAATTTTTAGAGCCATTTTCTATTAGCCTGACTCTTCATCACTCCTCTTTATTCCCTACTATTTGCTCATCTGTGATTATTTCTGCACCATTTCCCCTGATAGAGGCTAAAATAGACAAAGAGGAAAAGAGACAGAGAAAATGAGAGGTAGGTAGAATCAGAGACAAAAATATAGAGAGGGAATTAGTGAGGGGGGAAAGAAGGGGAGGGAGGATAGAAGGGAGAGGAAGAGATATCAAAACTTCATCTATTCTTTTTCCACTCCCCATTATTCCACTTATCCTTATCCCCTCCCAGGGTGTTCTAGCAAATTTTGTTTTGTTTGTTTTTAAATTTCAGTAGTGTATGACTTTGTCGTTGCCATTAGCCAAGGGACCAACTCAAGCACAGTGAATGTCCTCTAAACTCCTTCTTCTTTCAGTGTATAAAAAGGAAGATGCACATTCAGGAGGCACCCTTGAAGTCCTCATGTGGACCTGGAAATTGGGCCATGGCTCTTGATCTACTCCATCATGTCTTTACAATACCAATAAATGCACTAAGAATTAAACATTGACTCCTGCTTCACTTTATGGCATCTCTCAACTTTCAGCATACTGGGTTCCCCATATAGGGACAGGGTATGTTCCCTAGCTACTCAGTGCTTGACTGATTCCAGATCATACTCTGGATGCACAGCACTGACCTGCATTTAGTGGCTTAGTCCTGAGTTCCCAAAGTTCACCTTGCTGAAGGTTGGGGTCCATGCATAAAAATATTTTTGAGCCCCTGTAAAGTTCATATTACTTGAATGATATAAAAAAAGAAGAATGTTCAGAGTTCCTCAAACTCTTGTATATTCTTTAATCGTTTCCTTGGAATAGAGTCTGATGTTCTCTCTTTCCTATATTACTGAACAGAGCTAAAAACCTAGGAGTAAATGTGATGATGCCCCAAAGGACTGTTAAGTCAATGAGCATTTAGTACATCCCTACGATGATGTCAGACACTGTGGCCACCCTTACATGTAGAAAAAGGCAGAAAATAAAGAAAAATACCCCAAAATGAAAATCTCTACTCTCAAGAAGTTGACAGTCTTGTGGTGGAGACATAATTCAACTAAATACGTCAAAAGAATTTACAATATAGTCCCACGTACACTGGTCTTTAACTTGGGAATACCCACAGTGTAACAGACTAGGCAAGAGGCAGCTGTGTTGGGAATGAAGTACTGGTTTAATTACTTTCATAGTGAGGAGGACAATTTTCCCTGTGGAAGTCTCCCTCAGGAGAAAGTCTTCTCTTTCTGTTTGAAGGTAGGCTCTATACACCAAAAAAAACCAAACAAAAACACAAAAAATAAAACCTTGCAAGCAGATGGATCACAACACAATCATTCTTAATTCTTGAAAAAGCTCCCATGTCAGACTCATGCCTGCCGGCATTTTAGGGAGAATACAGGTGCTCTTGAGTTTTGTGGGAACAGTTCTCAGATTGATTGTCCCAAGACTTATGTGTCAATGAGTTTTCTGATTGTTCAGTGGGTGTACAGAACCAGTGTTAGCATGATGAGAACAGGACTGCAGTAGGCTCTGGTTCAGTTCACTTGGCAGTTAAAACCTCAGAAATTTATCACTTTCTGTTGTAACGAGTTGGCTGTAGCTATGTCTCACAATCCAAAATCTCTGGGAAATATGGGAGTTCCAACCAATCTAGATAGCCTAATCTTTATAACATATCATATTAATTTATATGAGAATGACAAATCCCCTGACATTTCTTCTTTCCGGTCAAAGGATTAGATGGCACTGGAGACCAAAGGGACACAGGCACTTGAAACATGATTCTGATTTTGAGTAACGAGGGAGTGAATAGGTGAGATATAAGAGGAATACCATGATAGACTGCAAGGCAAATAAGGAGAAGAAACTTCAGAGCAGGGAGGGCAGAGGGGGAATGCTGCCAAGATTTAAGAAATTATGAAAGAAAGCTGTCTTAATATCTTGGAACCAGAAAGGAAAATATACTTCGTAAAATCTACTGATCACCTCAAGAAAGTGATCCAAAAATAAAAACTCCATGAAATATTACAGCAGAATTAAAGAAAAAGCAGGTCAAAAGAAAAATTGTACAAAAAATGAAGTGATGTCAATACTGAACACACATGCATGAATTGCTACAGCATCCAAGTTCTTAAAGGAAAACCTACTTGAGTAACAGTTTCATGACCAAACAAGACAAAGGGATAATTATGAAATGTAGAATACATTATTTGATTATATTAAATTAATAGATTTGTATAAATCAAACCAATGCAACCAAGATTAAAAAGAAAGCAGACAGCTGGGAAATAATCTGTCTCTGATAACGTGTCTCTGATAAAGGCTTCATTTCTCAAATATATAGAAAACGGAGTCAAATATATAAGAATACATGCCATTCACATATGGGTACAAAAACATTTACAGCAGCTCTTTTGTGGTAGCAAATAATTGTAAATTGTGGAGATGCATATCAGTTGGGGAATGTTTGAAGAAGTTGTGGTATGTGAGTGTAATGGAAAACTATTATTTTCAAAGATATGATGAGTAGACAGATTTCAGAAAGAACAGGAAAGAGTAATGTGATGTGAACCCAGAGAACCTTTTACCCAGTAAGAGCAACATTGCACAATGATCAAATAAGAGAGACTTACCTCTTCTTAGCAATGCAATGATTCAAGAAAAATGTAAAAGATTCATAATGGAAAGTGCTGTCCCATCCCGAAAAAGAACTATGTATTCTGAATGCATTTTGAAGCAGAATCTTTGGACTTTTTTGGTGTTTTTGTTCTAATGGTTTTGTCTTTTGTTCTGTTGCTTCTTTTACAAGGTGACTATCGGGAAAATACATTGAATAGGAATGTATAGGTAGAGGCCATATCTGATTGCCTGCTGACTTGGGGTGTCAATGGGAAGGGTCTGAGGTAGAAAAATTTGGAGCTCAAAATCTTACAAAAATGAAATTAAAATTATCTTTGCATGTAATTGGTAACAAATTAAAGATTATTAAGTGCAAAAGATTGCTGCAGTCAAATATAGTACAGTAAAAACAAAAGAATACAAGTCATTCCCCAACTGATAAATGGCCAATGGTTATGAACGGGAGATTTCAGAGGAAGAAATCAAAGTAATCTATAAGCATAAGAAAAAATGCTCTAAATCACTTTTGTTTAGAGAAATGCAAATAGCAAACAACTCCAGTTACAACCTCACACCTATCATTTGGGCTAATATGAGAAAAGAAATATAATAAATGTTGGAGAGAATGTGAGAAAAATGCGAGACTAACACACTGTTAGTGGAGTTGTGGACTGTTCCAACCATTCTCTAGAGCAATGTTGAACTATGTCCAAAGGACAACCCAATTATGCATACCCTTTGATTGAGCAATACTATACTAGTTCTGTATACTAAAGAGGCCGTATAAAGAGGAAAGGACCTGTTTATAGCAGACCTTTTTGTTGTGGAACATTATTGGAAATGGAGGAGATGGTCATCAATTGGAGAATTGCTGAACAAGCTCTGGTACATGAATGTAACGGACCACTACTATGTGGTAAGAAATGATGAACAGTCAGGTTTCAGAAAAGCCAGGAAAGAATTGTATGAATTCATGCAAAGTGATATGAACAGAATCAATAAATACTGTATTAGCAATGTTGTATATTGACCAACTATGAAAGACTCAGGTCTTCTCAGCAATGCAATGATCCAAGGCAAGTATAAATAAGACACAAAATAAAATGCTCTCCAGGTCCAGATAAAGAACTGATGCACTCTGAATGCGATTGAAGCATACTTTTTCAGTTTCTCCTTGTCATGGTTTTTTCTCCATTTCATCTGTTTATTTTCTTTTACAACTTTGACTAATATGGACATGTGTTTTACATTATAGCAGATGCATAACCTATATTAAATTACCAAGCATTTTTTGAAGACAGGAGGGGAGGGAAGGAGGGAAAAAAATGGAACTTAAAATTTCGTAAAAATTCATGCTGAAAATTTTCTGGATATGTATTGGCAGGAGAACAAGATACTATTGAAAAAACAGTTATGTATTAAATATGTATAATATATTTAATTTATATATATTTATCTTGTAGATTATCCTCCTACATGGGGATTTGTGGATCTCAGGTAAATAATTCAGTCTGTCTAGTCTAGGAAATAAGGGTCCACAAAGTTTAATTGGGATTTCCAAGATCATACGAGAATCTGGGTCTACTAGGTTTTGTTTTTGGACCAGATTCCTGATTTTGGTGGTATAAGGATTTCCCAGGTGGGGAATAAACCTGTCTGTATCAATGCAAATGAGGTAATATTTGGTAATGGTCTTAGGGAGTGGCCTGAAAGACCCTATGAGGTTTAATGATTTGACCAGAGTTGGCACACAGACTTCCTGCCTTTTGACTCTATGGTCCTTCTATCACATCAGCTTCTCCTCATTAATCCACACTTAGAAAGCAATGACTTGATACTCACGTTTCTGCTGTCCTGATGTTATATGTATTTTCACTGGAGCACAGATTTAAAGATAATGACTTCTGGGGCTATAAGGTTAAATTCCATCATTTTAAATTTCAATGAGGGACAAGGCCTTATCCCAAAGGAACAAAATAGCAAAATTTGGAGTGTAGGGCACTAAAACAATGGATCTATTTGAATAGGAAAGACATTGCTCTATTTCCTAGGTCACACCAATTTTGCATTGGGTTTGACTAGCTCCTTGCCCTCAAAAACCTTAATTAGCATTTTGTGGTTATCCTAGCATTTATGCTTTTCCTTTGTGTTTCATATGGATTTTCATGCTAATGGGACAGGTGGTGAGTTATCTAGGAACAACTTTATTCAGAAAGTCCAAGTCTGCACCAAGGATCTTCCTGGTATGAGCGGTGTGTGCACTTGAGCACATCACTTAAACTGTTAACTTTGTATTTCTCACCAATATAACACTTATATGAGCAGGACCCTTAGTTGGTAGAGTGGAAAGAGTCATAGAGTTAGCATTAGGAAGACCTGACTTTGAATGCTACCTAAGTTATTCACACTCTAATCCTTTGACTCCTCAACACTTTCCCAGATATCACCTGTACACTAGACATTCTCTCTTTTCTCCATCTTGACCCGTTGATGAATCAATTCAATTTTTCAGTTCCCTTTAGTCCCTGGACCATTAATCATATTACTGATTATCTATTGGCACTAATCCACCTTATCATTCACTACCTTTACTCCTTCACAATTGCTTCTGAGTCTAGGTGGAGAAAATCATGCAACCCTGATGACTGGGGACATCACCATTTTATGTTATACAGCCTCAACTGGGCCTTCTTTGCCACCAGGCAATCCTACTATCTGTACAACCTGCTTCAACTCACTATCTCACTCTCCGAGGGAATCCGCATCACTTCCAAACTTTTTCATCTTTTCTAAAATTTCCTATGTATCCTGCTCCCCCTACTCACTTTGCCTCATGGTTTACAATAAAAAAAACTGAAGTCATTTGCCATGAGTTCCTTATTACTCTACCTTCTTCCTTTTTATCACTCAGATGTCTCCTCCCACTATGTTCTTTTCATTGCTATGTCAAATTAATTGGTAATCTTACTTCTTATCAAGGCTCACCCCTCTGCCTTCACATGTGTCCCTACTCCATCTCATTTCCTCCAATAGATCACTCCCTCTGTCTTTCCTACTTAGTATTTATCTTCTATCCTTCCTTATCTATGGGATCCTTCCCTCTGCCTACAAATATGCCCATGTCATACACTCTCCTCCAAAAGACACACCTTTGATCATTTCATCCTCAGTAACTTATCCTATATTTCTCTGGTTATTTGTGTCCAAACTCCTTGAAAAATCCAATTATAATAAGCGTGTCTCCTTTCGCTCCTCTCATTCACTTCTTCACTCCATTTAATTTAGATCCCAACCTCATTATTCTGTCAATTCCATAGCTCCCTCCCAAGTTACAAATGATCTCACATTTTATCTTCTCCTCCCCCATGCCTGGAATGTCCTTCCTCCTCATACCCACTGGCTCCCTTCATTTCTCACAAGCCTCTATTAATATCACATTCTGAAGGAAGAATTTCTCCACAATAATTAATTCTAGTTTTCCAGAAATATCTTATTCCTAATTTCTAACCCGTGATACTTTCAATCATTCCTGTTTTCTGATATAAAGCTTGTTTGTAACTCTTTGTTTGAATGTAGTCAATGCCATTAGATTCTGAGCTCCTTGAGGGCCAGAACTGTCTTTTACATGTTTTTGTAGTCCCAGAACACAGAACAGCACGTCATGCTTAGAAAGTACTTAATAAATGTTTATTGATTTACTATTTGGCCCTAGGACACTCACTACATTCTTCTTCCTTAAATTCCTTGGTTGTAAATTGGAGATCACGATTGTTGTGGGTGTCTAAAGAGATGTCACATGGAAATAATTTTGCAATCCTTCAAGTAATACATGACAAGGAAAACACTTTGTAAAGTTAGAAGATATGTGAGAATGTAAGTTACATAAACAAGAGTCACAGGCAGAAGAGATTGGCATTTAAAAATTCAAGGGAACTGGTTCCAGATTCTATATTATGTATATGTTTTTTGAACATTACATTAATTTTTTTCTCCAATTACTTGTAAAGATACTTTTCAACATTTGTTTTTGGGCAATTTAACTTACAAATCATTTCTCCTTCTCTTCCTCATGCCCAAGACAGGAAGGAATCTCATATAAGTTATAAATGGCAAGCAAGTAAACATCTTTCAACTTTAGTCATGTCGTGAAAGAAGCTGAACAAAAGGAAAAACAGTGAGATAAAAACAAAAAACAAAGTTAGTAAAAAAAAAAAAAACAACTATGCTTCCATCTGTATTCAGATTCCATAGTTCTTTCTTTGGGTATGTATAGCATTTTCTGCAATAAGTCTTTTGGAATTGTCTTGGATCATATATTGCTGAGAAGAGCTAAGTGGATCTTTTGTTTGATAACAATTCTTCCCTTCTCTGAAGATCTGACAGCTACACTTCCTTGCTATCCTAATTTACTTATGGTGAAACCTTTTATGTCTAAGTCCTGTACTCATTTGACCTTATCTTGCTTTGTATGTAGTGTGACATTTTGGTTTATACCTAGTTTCTGCCATATTGCTTTCCATTTTTCCCAGAAGTTTTGTGAAATAGTGAGTTCTTATCCCAGGACATGGAGTCTTTGGGTTTAT
The DNA here is from genome assembly GCF_011100635.1 of Trichosurus vulpecula. NCBI lineage: Eukaryota > Metazoa > Chordata > Mammalia > Diprotodontia > Phalangeridae > Trichosurus > Trichosurus vulpecula. Next base: position 368,502,128 of record NC_050576.1, read on the forward strand.
GAATCAGTAGTTTCTATACTTACTTACTACTTGATCTTCTGTACCTAACCTATATCACTGATACACCACTCTATTTCTTAGCCAATACTAAATGGTTTAGATGATTGTAGCTTTATAAGAAACTTTCAGATTTGATCAGGATATGCCACCAGTCTTTATTTTTTCATCAATTTCATTGGTAGTCTTGACCATTTGGTGTTCCTTACTAATTTCATTTTTAGTTTTTCTAGGTCAATTAAATAATATTTTGTTCAGTTGATTGGTGTTGCACTGAACAAGTAAATTAGTTTAGTTAGAACTTTCATTTTTATTATATTAGCTCAGCCTACTTGTAAGCAAATTATTTTTCCCATTGCTTATATCTGCCATTATTTTGTCAAAAATGTTTTTAATTTTGTTCATGTACTTTCTCAGTTTGCTTGGCAAGTACACTCTCAAATGTTTTACATTGTGTATAGTTATTTTAAATGGAATTTCTCTTTCTATTATTTCCTGCTGAGTTTTTTTGAGGAGTACATAGAAATGTTGACGATGTAATTGATTTACTTTATATCCCAGGACTTTGCTATAGTTATTAATTATTTCAAGCAGTTTTCAATTGATGTTTTAGAATTCTTTTAATTTTAATTTTAATTCATTCGTTTATGTATTTTTAGTTTTCAACATTCACTTCCATAAAATTTTGAGTTCTAAAATTTCTGTCCCTCCTTCCCTTTCACCTCTCCTCAAGACAGCATGCACTTTTATATAAGTTCTATAAACATTCATATTAAACTTATTTGCACATTGGTAATATGTTAAAGAAGAATTAGAAACCATGGAGGAATCACCAGAATTAAGAAACAAAAAACTGAGAAAGAGAGGGAGCAAATAGAATGCTTTGAACCAAATTCAGACTCAATAACCATTTCTGGATGTGGATAGCATTTTCAATCATGAATCTTTTAGAGTTTTTTTAGATCCTTGCATTACTGAGAAGAGCTAAGTCTATGAAAGTTAGTCATCTCAAAACTGTCATTACTACATAGAAAGTTAACCTGGTATTATTCACTTTGCTCAACATTAGTTCATGTATGTTTTTCCAGTTTTTTTCTGAAATCCATCTCCTTAGCATTGCTTTTAACACAATAGCATTTCATTGCATTATATACCACAAATGGTCCAGCATTTCCCAATTAATTGGCATGCCCTCAATTTCCAATTCTTAGCCACCACAAAAAGAGCTGTTCTAAAATATTTTTTACATGTAGTTTGCTGGTTTTTTCTCATTTGTATGATCTCTTTGGGATACGGTCTTACAAGAAGTATTGCTGGGTCCAATTGTATGCACAGTTTGATATCCCTTTGGGAATAGTTCCAAATTGCTTTCGGAATTGGTGAACAGTTCTGAAATCTACGAATAGTACCTTAGTGTCCCAATTTTTGCATGTCTTCAATTGGATTCATTTTCCATTTCCTTTCCATTTCATTTCCTCCCACCTGGAGGAAGCCCAGGTGGACAGCAAGGCGGTCAACAAGGTGGTCAACAAGGAGGTCAACAAGGTGGTCAGCAAGGAGGTCAACAAGTTGGCCAGCTGGGAGTCCGTCAAGGTGGCCAGCAGGGAAGCCGTCAAGGTGGACAACAAGGAGGTCAACGAGGTGGTCAGCAAGGAGGTCAACAAGGTGGTCAGCAAGGAGGTCAAGCAGGTGGTCAACAAGGAGGTAGTCCAGGTGGCCAGCAGGGAGGCAGTCAAGGTGGCCAGCAGGGAGGACGCCCAGGTGGACAGCAAGGCGGTCAACAAGGTGGTCAGCAAGGAGGTCAACAAGTTGGCCAGCAGGGAGGTCGTCCAGGTGGCCAGCAGCGAGGTGCACAGTAAAGACGTCATCCACTCTCCCCACCCCAAGGTATTTCATTGTCTGTCTCAGTGAACCAATGGCCATTTCTTATTATATACTGGCTGGAAACTGACATCAAATGTGTCCCAAAATTTGTTAGAGCCTTTCCCCTTTTCTATTAACCTGACTCTTCATCGCTCCTTTTTTTCCTGACTTTGCTCATCTGTGATTATCTCTGCACCATTTCCCCTGATGGAGACTAAGAGAGACAAAGAAGCAAAGAGACAGAGAAAATGAGAGGCAGACAAAATCAGAGATAAAGATATAGAGGGGGAAGTAGTGAGAGGGGGAAAGAAGGGGAGGGAGGATAGGAGAGAGAGGGAGAGATATCAAAACTTCATCTATTCTTTTTCCACTCCCCGTTATTCCACTTATCCTTATCCACGCCCAGGGTGTCCTAGCAAATTTTGTTTTGTTTTGTTTTTAAATTTCAGTAGTGCATGACTTTGTCATTGCCATTAGCCAAGGGACCAACTCAAGCACAGTGAATGTCCTCTAAACCTCTTCCTTTCTTCTTTCAGTGTATAAAAAGGAAGATGCACATTCAGGAGGCACCCTTGAAGTCCTCATGTGGACCTGGAAGTTGGGCCATGGCTCTTGATCTACTCCATCATGTCTTTACAATACCAATAAATGCAATAATAATTAAAATTGACTCCTGCTTCACTTTATGGCATCTCTCAACTATCAGCATACTGGGTTCCCCACATAGGGACAGGAGTATGTTCCCCAGCTACTCAGTGATGGACTGATTCCAGATCATTCTCTAGATGCACAGCACTGACCGAGATTTAGTGGCTTCGTCCTGAGTCCCCAAACTTCACCTTGTTGAAGGTTGGTATCCATGCATATAACAAATATTTTTGAGCCCCTGTAAAGTTCATATTACTTGAGGGATAAAAGAGAAGAATGTTCACAGTTCCTCAAACTCCTGTACAATCTTTAATCATTTCCTTGGAATAGAGTCTGATGTTCCTATATTTCCTATTACTGAACAGAGGTAAAAACCTAAGAGCAATATGCTGATGCCCCAAAGGACTGTTAAGTCAATGAGCATTTAGTACATGCCTACAATGGTGTCAGACACTGTGGCCAAAGCTTCCATATAGAAAAAGGCAGAAAATAAAGAAAAATACCCCAAAACCAGAAATCTCTGCTCTCAAGAAGTTGACAGTTTCATGGGGAGACACATTCAACTACATATGTGAAAAGAGTTTAAAATGTAGTCCAAGGTACAGTGGTCTTTAACCTAGGAATACCCAGAGTGTAACAGACTAGGCAAGAGGCAGCTGTGTTGGGAATCAAGTAATGGTTTAATTACTTTCATAGGGAGGAGGACAATTTTGCCTATGGAAGCCTCCCTCAGGTGCAGGTTTTCTCTTCCTGTGTGAAGGTAGGCTCTATACACCAAAGGGACACAGGCACTTGAAACACGATTTTGATTTTATGTAACAAGGGTGTTAATAGGTGAGATATAGAATGAATACCATGATAGACAGCAAGGCAAACAAGGAAAGAAACTTCAGAGCAGAGAGGGTAGAGGGGAGAATGCTGCCAAGGTTTAAGAAATTATGAAAGAAAGCTTCTTAGTATCTTGGAACCAGAGAGGAAAATATACATCGTAAAATCCACTGATCACCTCAAGAAAGTGATCCAAAATAAAAACTCCATGAAATATTACAGCCGAATTCAAGAAAAAGCAGGTCAACAGACAAACAGTACATAACAATGAAGTGATGTCAATACTGAACACATATGCATGAATTGCTATAGTATCCAAGTTCTCAAAGGAGAAGCTTGCTGAGTAACAATTTCATGACCAAACAAGACAAAGGGACAATTATGAAATGTAAAATACATTATTTTGATTATATTAAATTAATAGATTTTGCATAAACCAATCCAATGTAACCAAGATTAAAAAGAAAGTAGACAGCTGGCAAATAAACTGTCTCTGATGTCTCTGATAAAGGCTCCATTTCTCAAATTATAGAAAACAGAGTCAAATATATAAGAATACATGCCATTCACATACGTGTACAAAAACATTTACAGCAGCTCTTTTTGTGGTAGCAAATAATTGTACATTGTGGAGATGCATATCAGTTGGGGAATGTTTCAAGAAGTTGTGGTATGTGAGTGTAATGGAACACTATTATTTAAAAGATCTAATGAGTAGACAGATTTCAGAAAAGAACAGGGAAGACTCACATGAACTGATGCTGAGTAAAGTGATGTGAACCCAGAGAACTTTGTACCAGAAGAGCAACATTGCACAATGAACAAATAAGAGAGACTTACCTCTTCTCAGCAATACAATGATTCTAGAAAACTGCAAAAGATTCAAGGTGGAAAGTGCTGTCCCATCCCGAAAAAGAACTATGTATTCTGAATGCATTTTGAAGCAGAATCTTTTGACTTTTTCTGTTTGTGTTTTTGTTCTAATGGTTTTGTCTTTTGTTCTGATGCTTCTTTTACAAGGTGCCTATTGGGAAAATACATTGAATAGGAATGTATGGGTAGAGGCCATATCTGATTGCCTGCTGACTTGGGGTGTCAATGGGAAGGGTCTGAGGTAGAAAAATTTGGAGCTCAAAATCTTACAAAAATGAAATTAAAATTATCTTTGCATGTAATTGGTAACAAATTAAAGACTATTAAGAGCAAAAGATTGCTGCAGTCAAAAATACTACAGTAAAAAATGAAAAGAATACAAGTCATTCCCCAATTGATAAGTGGCCAATGGATATGAACAGGGAGATTTCAGAGGAAGAAATCACAGCAATCTATAAGCATAAGAAAAAATGCTCTAAATCACTTGTTTTAGAGAAATGCAAATAGAAAACAAGTCCAGGTACCACGCCACACTTATCAGCTTGGTTAATATGACAGAAAAGAAATCTAATAAATGCTGGAGAGGATGTGAGAAAATTGGGAGACAAGCACACTGTTAGTGGAGTTGTGGACTGATGCAACCGTTCTGCAGATCAATTTTGAACTATGTCTAACGGGCAACCAAACTGTGCATACCCTTTCATTCAGCAATATCACTACTAGATCTTTATCGCAAAGAGATTGTAAAATGGGGAAAGGACCTACATATACAAAAATAATTATAGCAGACCTTTTGTTGTGGAACAATATTTTAATCTGAGGAGATGGTCATCATTTGGAGAATGGATGAACAAGCTCTGGTATGTGATAGATGTGGTGTCTAACTCTATCAATAGTAGAAACAGAAATCTGAGTGTTTAGCAGAATTTCTAAGCAGCTCCCATCCCTTGATGATACCAGTAGCTGTTGTTTCAATGAAGAGAAAAAAGGAAAGGATGCTCAGACCTTTGATTCCTGTTCCAGAAAAGTAATCCTTATTGGTAGAGTACCTATGGCTCTTGGGTTACTTCCCATCTCTTCCTTTATAACTCTCAATTTCAGCAACTCATTCAGACCTGTTCACCCTGGATTTAACTTACACTGTTAACCTATCTCTTGCATACGTTGCCTCCTCCCCAACCCTTTTCAAAATTTAACTTTTATCATGGTCTCACAAGGATGTCTCAGCTGCGTCTGAGATACAAAAAGATCACAGGACCATCCCTTGTACAGGTAGAAGGAAACCTCAAATCCACCTAGTACAGGGGTTCTTAACCTGCTTTCTCTCTTCCATGGACCCCTTCAGCAGTCTGGCAAAACCTTAAGTAAAAATATTTCTCATGTTTTTAAATGCAAAAAAGTAGAACACAATAAAATACACAGGATTAAAAAGGGAACTAACTGTATTAAAATAGAGATGTAGGTTTTTTTTTCACCATCTCAGTTCATGGACCTCCTGTAGCTTATCCTCCTCCATGGGGATCTGTGGATCTCAGGTAAATTACTGAATCTGTCTAGTCTATTCCTTCATTTTATACATGAAGAAATAAGGGTCCAAAAAGTTTAAGTGGGGTTTCCAAGATCATACTAGAGCCTGGGTCGACCAAGTTTGGTTTTTTTGGACCACACTCCAGATTTTGGTGGTACAAGGATTTCCCAGGTGGGGAAAAAAAAACACCTGTCTGTATCAATGCAAATGAGGTAATATTTGGTAATGGTCTTAGGGAGTGGCCTGAAAGACCCTATGAGGTTTAATGATTTGACCAGAGTTGGCAGACAGACTTCCTGCTTTTTGACTCTATGGTCCTTCTATCACATCAGCTTCTCCTCATTAATCCACACTCAGAAGGTAATGATTGGATACTCACATTTCTGCTGTGCTGATGTTATATGCATTTTCACTGGAGCATAGATTTAAAGATAACGACTTGAGGGGCTATAAAGCTAAATTCCCTCTTTTTAAATTTCAATGAGGGACAATGCCTTAACCCAAAGAAGAAGAAAACAGTAAAATTTGGGGTGCAGGGCAATATGACAATGGAGCTATTTGAACAGGGAACACGTTCCTCTATTCCCTAGGTCATGCCAAGTTTACACTGGGTTTGACTAGCTCCTTGTCCTCAAAATCCTTAATTAGCATTTTGTGGTTATCCTAGCATTTATGCTTTTCCTTTGTGTTTCATATGGATTTTTGCTCTAATGGGAGGGGTGGTGAGTTATCTAGGAACAACTTTATTCAGAAAGTCCAAGTCTGCACCAAGGATCTTCCTGGTATAGCTGTGTGTGCACTTGAGCACGTCACTTAAACTGTTAACATGGTATTTCTCACCAATAAAATAAAATGAGAAGACTTGTATGAGCTAGACCCTTACTTGGTAGAGTGGAAAGAGTCATAGTGTTAGCATTAGGAAGACCTGACTTTAAATGCTACCTAAGTTATTCACACTCTAATCCTTTGACTCTTCAACTCTTTCCCAGATATCACCTGTACACTAGTCATTCTCTCTTTTCTCCATCTTGACCCCTTGATGAATCAATTCAATTCTTCAATTCCCTTTAGTCCCTGGACCATTAATCGTATCACTGATTGTCTCTTGCCGCTAATCCACCTGGGATGACCCTTATCATTCACTACCTTTACTCCTTCACAATTGCTTCTGAGTCTAGGTGGAGAAAATCATGCAACCCTGATGACTGGGGACATCACCATTTTATGTTATAGCCTCAACTGGGCCTTCTTCGCAACTAGGCAATCCCACTATCTATACACCCTGCTTCAACTCACTATCTCACTCTCCATGGGAATCCACATCACTTCCAAACTTTTTCATCTTTTCTAAAATTTCTTATGCATCCTGCTCCCCCTACTCACTTTTCCTCATGGTTTACTATAAAAAAAACTGAAGTCATTTGCCATGAGTTCCTTATTATTCTATCCTCTTCCTTTTGATCACTCAGATCTCCTCCCACTATGTTCTCTTTCATTGCTATGTCAAATTAATTGATAATCTTACTTCTTACCAGGGCCCACCCCTCAGCCTTCACAAGTGGCCCCACTCTGTCTCATTTCCTCCAATAGATCACTCCCTCGTCTTTCCTACTTAGTATTTATCTTCTATCCTTCCTTGTCTATGGGATCCTTCCATCTGCCTACCAACATGCCCATGTCATACCCTCTCCTCAAAAAGACCCACCTTTGATCATTTCATCCTCACAACTTATCCTATATTTCTCTGGTTATTTGTGTCCAAACTCCTTGAAAAATCCCATTACAATAAGCGTGTCTCCTTTCTCTCCTCTCACTCACTTCTTCACTCTATATAATCTAGATCACAACCTCATTAGTCCATCAATTCCATAGCTCCGTCCCAAGTTACAAATGATCTCACCTTTTATCTTCTCCTCCCCCATGCCTGGAATGTCCTTCCTCCTCATACCCACTGGCTCCCTTCATTTCTTACAAGCCTTATCAATATCACATCTTCTGAAGGAAGACTTTCCCCACCCTTCTTCATTCTAGTTTTGCAGAAATTTCTTATTCCTCATTTCTAACCCTTGGTACTTTTAATACTTTAATACTATTTTCTGATATGAAGCTTGTTTGTAACTCTTTGTTTGAATGTCGTCTGTGCCATTAGATTCTGAGCTCCTTGAGGGCCAGAACTGTCTTTTACATGTTTTTGTAGTCCCAGAACACAGAACAGCATGTCATGCTTAGAATGTACTTAATAAAGGTTTATTGACTTACTGTATGGCCCTGGGACACTCCCTACATTCTCTCTTGCTTAGATTCCTTGGTTGTAAATTGGAGTTCAAGATTGTTGTGGGTATCTATAGACATGTCACATGGAAATAATTTTGCAATCCTTCAAGTAATACATGAGAAGGAAAGCACTTTGTAAAGTTAGAGGATATGTGGGAATGTAAGTTACATAAACCAGAGTCACAAGCAGAAGAGATTGGCATTTAAAAATTCAAGGCACCTGGTTCCAGATTCTATATTATGTATATGTTTTTGACATTACATTAATTTTTTTTCCAATTACTTGTAAAGATAGTTTTCAACATTTGGTTTTGTGCAATGTGACTTACAAATCGTTTCTCCTCCTCTTCTTCATGCCCAAGACAGCACGCAATCTCATATAAGTTATAAATGGCAAGCAAGTAAACATCTTTCCACTTTAGTCATGTTGTGAAAGAAGCTGAACAAAAGGAAAAACAGTGAGATATAAACAAAAAACAAAGTTAGTAAAAAAAAAAAAAACAAAACTATGCTTCCATCTGTATTCAGATTCCATAGTTCTTTCTTTGGGTATGTATAGCATTTTCTGCCATGAGTCTTTTGGAATTGTCTGGATCAATATATTGCTGAGAAGAGCTAAGTGGATCTTTTGTTTGATAACAAATTCTTCCCTTCTCTGAAGATCTGACAGCTACACTATTCCTTGCTATCCTAATTTACTTATGGTGAAACCCTTTATGTCTAAGTCCTGCACTCATTTTGACCTTATCTTGGTATGTATGCAGTGTGAGATTTTGGTTTATACCTAGTTTCTGCCATATTGCTTTCCATTTTTCCCAGACGTTTTGTGAAATAGTGAGTTCTTATCCCAGAAGATGGAGCCTTTGGGTTTATGAATCAGTAGTTTTCTAGACTTACTTACTACTTGATCTTCTGTACCTAACCTATACCACTGATACACCACTCTATTTCTTAGCCAATACTAAATGGTTTAGATGACTGTAGCTTTATAAGAAACTTTCAGATTTGATGTGGCTATGCCACCAGTCTTTATTTTTCATCAATTTCATTGGCAGTCTTGACATTTTGGTCTTCCACATTAATTTCATATTTAGTTTTTCTAGCTCAGTGAAATAATATTTTGTTCGGTTAATTGGTGTTGCACTGAATAAGTAAATTAATTTAGGTAGAGCTTTCATTTTTATTATATTAGCTCAGCCTACTCATAAGCAAATGATATTTTTCCCATTGCTTATATCTGCCATTATTTTGTCAAAAAAGTTTTGTAATTTTGTTCATATACATTCTCAGTTTGGTTAGCAAGTGGACTCTCAAATATTTTACATTGGCTATAGATATTTTAAATGGAATTTCTCTTTCTATTACCTCCTGCTGAGTTTTTTGGGTAGTACATAGAAATGTTGACGATGTAATTGAGTTCACTTTATATCCTAGGACTTTGCTAAAGTTATTCATTATTTCAAGTACTTTTTCCATTGATTTTTTAAAATTCTTTTAATTTTATTTCATTTATTTATATTTTTAGTTTTCAACAATCCTCTTCCATAAAATTTTGAGTTCTAAAATTTCTGTCTCTCCTTCCCTTCCCCTTTTCTCAAGACAGCATGCAATTTGATATAGGTTCTATATAAACATTCACATTAACATATTTCCACATTCAAGTATTTAAAGAAGAATTAGAACCAATGGAGGAACCACCAGAAAGAAGAAAACAAAAAAATGAGAAGGAGAGGGAGCAATAGAATGCTTTGATCCAGTTCAGAATCAAAACCCTTTTCTGGATGTGGATAGCATTTTCATTCATGAATCTTTTTGAGTTTTCTTAGATCCTTGCATTACTGAGAAGAGCTAAGTCTATCAAAGTTAGTCATCTCACAATGTTGTTACTACATAAATATTTATCCTGGTTTCATTCACTTCACTCAACTCAGTTCATGTAAGTTTGCCAGGTTTTTTTTTTTCTGAAATCCATTTTCTTAGCATTGCTTTTAACACAATAGCATTTCATTGCTTTATATACCACAAAATGGTCCAGCATTTCCCAATTAATTGGCATGCCCTCAATTTCCAATTCTTAGCCACCACAAAAAGAGCTCTTCTATAATATTTTTATTACATGTCATTTGTTTGTTTTTTTCCTCATTTGTATGATCTCTTTGGGATACGGTCCTAGAAGAAGTATTGATGAGTCCAATGGTATGCACAGTTTGATACCCCTTTGGGAATAGTTCCAAATTGCTTTCAGAATTGGTGGAACAGTTCTGAAATCTACCAATACTACATTAATGTCCCAATTTTTCCCATGCCTTCAATGTTATTCATTTCCATTTTTTGTATTGTTAGCCAATATGATTGGTGTGATATCATACTTCAGAATTATTTTATTTGCATTTCTCTATTCAATAGTGATCTATAGCATTTTTCATATGACCACAGATAGCTTTAATTTCTTTGACTAAATCCTGCATGTTCAAACTCTTTGACGATTTATCATTGTGGAATGATTTATCTTCTTGTAAATTTAATGAATTTCGATGGAAATGCTGATGATTTTGTGTTTTACATTGTATCATGAGACCTTGCTAAAGTCCTTGAATATTTCAAGTAGTTTTTAATCGATTTTCTAGCATTCTTTAAGTATACATCCTTCATCTGCAAAAGTGATGGCTTTGGTTGATGGCCAAGATGACCCCATGAAAACAGCATCTTGCTGGAGCCCTCTCATAGATTCTGTCAGATACCAGTAAAAAAGGAAATCTGAGTAGATTTGTGAGACTTTGAAGCCACTAGTGCAATTTTCAAGCCAGGACAGGGACAACAGGATGATTCTGGAGGTGGGGAGAGCACCTGGAAAGCAGAGCTGCACCAGACCACATCAAAGCTGAAGCAGCTGTGGAGCTCAGCCCTATTCAGGCTGGGCCTGAACCGGTGGTGATCCCCAGGTCTCCCAGCCCAGGACTGGAATCTGTTGGAGTACAGGAAGCAGCAGTACAGAGCATGTGGTCACTAGAATGACTACTCCTGATACTTGCAGGCCACAGTCTAAAGATTTGACACTCGCCTTCTTGAAATTCTAGGACACATGATGATGAAATTAAATGACTCTCATCCTCCATTTCACATAGATAATATCCCAATGGGAAAAACCTGAAAGAGATGAGCCAGAAGTGGCATTCACATGCCAAAAGTGGGAAATTCCAGGGCCCAGGTCAGGGGAGCCAGCAAGGGTCACACCCGGAAACCGGAGGTGACTTCTCACAGCAGGGGAAGTGGCAGACTCTAGAACAGACAATGGCTGAGACCAACCCTCCCCTATACTGCATGAAACCAGAGGACATAGCACACAAATCCAATAAGTAAGCCTACAATTCCCAGAAGATGAAGCTGGACAGAGGCCCCTGAGCCCCAGAAGCAGATATCCACTTTAAAACCAGGAAAAATGTTAAGCAACAAGAATACCACTCAATCAAACTGAGGACTATTAATTCTTATTATGGAAACAGAGAAGATCAAATACCAATTAGGAAGAGGACGGCATGGACAACATATCCACTCTGAAACCTCAAAGGGAAGGTTAATTGATCTCAAGACCAAAAAGCATTTCTGGGAAAGCTCAAGGACGATTTGAAAAACCAAATTGAGAAGTAAAAAATGGAAAAATCACACTGATGAGAACAATCTTTAAAAGTAAATTGGAGAAATGCTAAGCAGATTCAAAATCGAATTAGAGAAATAATGCCCCGAAAAGCAAAATTACCAAAATAGAAAAGGAGAAACTGAAGCAAAATGAAGATACCAATTAATTGAAAATTAGAATTGAGCATATAGAACTTATGATTCTATGAGGCATCAAGATAGTCAAACAAACCTAAAGAATGAAAAAAACAAAGAAACTGTGAGATATCTGATTGAAAAAACAACTGACCAGGAAAATAAGCCTGGGAGAGACAATGTAAGAATTGTTGGTCTACCAGAAAGCCATGATGAAAACAAGAGCCTGGACAGAATCTTCCAAGAAATCATCAAGGATAAGTGCCCTGATGTCCTAGAATCAGAGGGCAAAGAAAGCAGTGAAGAATCAATCAATCACCCCCGAAAGTGATCCCAAATTGAAAACTCTAAGAAAAATTATAGTCAAGTACCAGAATTATCATATTAAGGAGCAATTACTGCAAGCAGCCAGAAAGAAATAATTCAAATATTGTGGAACTCCAGTCAGCATCTCCCAGGATCTTTCAGCTTCTACTTTACAAGGTCCACCACATTGGAAAAAGATATTCCAAAGGCAAGGCTTGAACTACAAGCAAGGATCACCTACCCAGCAAAATTGAGCATAATTGGTGGAGTCAAAGTGGCAGCTGGAAAGCGGGCACTTGATTAAGCTCTCCCCCAAATCCTTCCAAACACCTATAAAAGTGGCTTTGAACAAATTCTAGAGCTGCAGAACCACAAACATAGCATAGCAGAGCAGTCTCCAACCCAGATGGCCTACAACGTCACTGGGAAGGGTATATCACAGTGTACTATGAGCAAAGCACAGCCCAGGGTGGGCAGCACCAGAAGACCAGAAGAGGACTGAACGAGAGCAGACGTTATTCCCTGAATCATTGAGCTGTGGCAATTACCAGACTTCTCAACCCACAACGCCAAAGACCAGGGAGCAGGCTAGTGGGCAAAATGCTAGATCGAGTTAGAGAGCCATGCAGCCACCAGCTTAAGGGTTACAGAGGTGGCACGGCAGTGGAGTTCCAGCATCAGCTGCTTTCAGAGCCCCTGGCTCAAACAGTGGGAGGAATCAAGTGGCAGAGCAGAGCTACAGTGCAGGGCTTGCTTTTTCCTGCTTGGATCTGGGTCAGAATCCTGGTTTGGTTCTTGGGGGAGGAGCGCTGCTGTGGCAGAGCTTGCAGTTTCAGGGGAATAAAGTAGCTCTGAAAAGAGCAACAGTCCCTCAAGCTTTAGACAAAGCACTCTCTACTCTAAAAGCATCATATCCTGACAAAAAGCTCAAAGGTCAAGTAATTGGCTGGGAAAACGGACAGGCAGTGAAAAAGGATACAGACTCAGACTCAGCCTCAACTCTAGAATCATTTTTGGTGACAAGAAGATGAAACATACACCTAGAAGAAGTCAACAAAGTCAAAGAGCCTACATCAAAAGCCTCCAAGAAAAATATGAATTGGTGTCAGGCCATGGAAGAGCTCAAAAGGATTTGGACAAGTAAGTTAGAGAAGTAGAGGAAAAATTGGTAAGAAAATGAGAGTGATGCAAGAAACCATGAATCATAACTCAATGACTTGCTGAAAGAGGCCCCCAAAATACTGAAGAAATAACACCTTGCAAAAAGAATAACCCAAATGCAAAAGAGCTACAAAAATCAATGAGGAAAGAATGCCTTGAAAGAAAGAATTAGCCAAATGGAAAAGGAGGCCCAAAAGACCACTGAAGGAAATACCAACTTAAAAATTAGATTGGAGCAAGTGGAAGCGTGTGAATTTATGGGAAATCAAGATAGTATAGAACAGAACCAAAGGAATGAAAAATGGAAGACCATGTGAAATAACTCATTGGAAAACCACTGACCTGGAGAATAGATCCAGGAGATAATTTAAAAATTATTGGACTACCTGAAAGGTATGATCAAAAAAAAGCCTACCCATCATCTTTGAAGAAATTTTCAAGAAAAACTGGATGTGTATTGTGGAACCAGAGGGTAAAATAGAAATTGAAAGAATCCACCAATTGCCTCCTGAAAAAGATCCCAAAAAGAAAACTCCTAGGAATATGGTCACGAAATTCCAGAGTTTGTAGGTCAAGGAAACATTATTGAAAGCAGCCAGAAACAAACAATTTGAATATTGTGGAAACACAATCAGGATAACACAAGATCTAGCAGCTTCTACATTAAGGGATCACGGGCCAGAATATGATAATCTGAAGGTCAAAGGAGTAAGGATTAAAACCAAGAATCACCTACCTACCAAAACTGAGTATCATGCTCCAAGGCAAAATATGAATTTTCATGAAAATAGAGGACTTTTAAGCTTTCTCAGTGAAAAGACCAGAGCTGAATAGAAAATTTGACTTTAAAATACATGAATCAAGAGAAGCATGACAAGGTAACAGAAAGAGAATTCATAAGGGACTTACTAAAGTTGAACAATTTGTTTTTACATATGTGATATGTGTAATTCCTGAGACCTTTCTCAGTATTAGGGGAGTTGAAGGGAATATACGCATACATATATATACATATATATATATATATATATATATATATATATAGATATATAAGAGAGAGAGAGAGAGAGAGAGAGAGAGAGGGAGAGAGAGAGGGCACAGGTGTTGAATATGAAGGGATGATAACTAAAAATAAAATAAAATTAAGGGGTGAGAGAGGAATAGATTGAGAGAAGTAGAAAGGGAGAGATAGAATGGGGTAAATTATCTCACACAGAAAAGTGGCAAGAAATAGCAGTTCTACTGGAAGGGAAGAGGGCAGTGAGGGGGAATGAGTGAATGTTGCTCTCATTGGATTTCACTTGAGGAGGGAATAACATACACACTCAATGAGGCATCTTACTCCACAGGAAGTAAGGGGAAGGGGATAAAAAGTGGGCACGACAGAAGGGAGGGTAGATGGTGTAGGGGATGATCCAAAGCAAACAGTTTTGAAAAGGGACCGTGTCAAGGGAAAGTTGAATAATGGGAGACAGGATAGCATGGAAGAAAATACAGTTAGCTTTCATAACATGAGTATTGTGAAACTGTTTTACATAACGATATATGAGTGACCTATGTTGAATTGCTTGCCTTCTTAAGGAGGGTGGGTGGGAAGGGAAGAGAGATTTTGAAATCGAAGCTTTAAAAGCATATGCTCAAAAACATTTGTTTTTGTATGCATCTGGGAAACAAGGTATGTAGGGAATGGTGCACAGAAATCTATCCCGCCCTACAAAAGTTAAAGGAAAGGGGATGGGGGTGGAATGGAGTGAATGAAGGAAGGGCTGACCGGGGAATAGGCAATCAGAATATATGCTGTCTTACAATGGTGGAGAGTAGAAATGGGGAGAAAATTTGTAACTCAAAATTTGTGGAAATCAGTGTTAAAGCTAAAATATTAAAAAAAGATAAAATTTAAAAAAAATGTATGCATCTACAGGTTTTGTTAGTGAGCAATCTATTTTCCAAATGAATCTCACCATTCCCTTGCCCATAGGCATCCCTTTGAACAGAGAATCAAAAAGATAAAAGACCAAAATAGTATAGAAATTAACAAAAGCCTAGTCTCCCAGAATATGAAACTGATTATTTCTTCCAAAAATTTCAAATCATCTAAAACCACGGTAAAGCTTGTTTGTAATTATCAATTATATATGATTGTAAATGAAGCAACCCTGAAGTTATAATTCTCAAAAAAGAAATATTTAAAGATGGATAGAGTTTAATTTTGCTGTAAATAGGCATTAAAGTGGTACAGTGCATAGTGTGCTGGGGATTAGAATCGGAAAGACTCATCTTCACGAGGTCAGTTCTGGCCTCAAACTCTTACTATCTTTGTCATCCTGGGCAAGTCAGTTCTTCATCTGTATAAAGAGCTGGAGAAGGAAAGGGAAAACGTCTCCAGTATGTTTGCCAAGAAAAATCCAAATGGGATCATAAGGAGTCAGACACATCTGAATGGACTCAATAACACCAGGAAGACGGAAACATTTATGCAGTTTCAGTCAAGCTGGGAATGTGTCCACATATTTTCCCAAAATAATTTGGAATTAACAAGGAGTACTTAATAACTTGTTTATATCCATTTTCTCAGTCTCACTACTTAGCATATAGGGCAACAAGGTCAAATTCAGAAGGAACAATCCTATATATAAAAAGCTACTTATAACTTTATTTTTAATTTTAGAAAATAACACTTGAAGTGATATAAATGTCAATCTGCTAGAGGATGGCAGAACAAATTTTGATCATATAAATATGATGAACTATGTATTGAATTATCAGATAGGATGACTATGATAAATTCAGTGAAACAGGAAAAATTTTGTGGACTAATGTAGAGGAAATCAGCTGAACTAGGAGAACAGTATGTACAATGACTATGGTATATCAATAAAAATCCCAATTGTGCTAATTGCAATGATCAGTCTCAATTTTGGATGATAAGTGATGAATCATTTCTCCCTCATAGAGAAACTGATAGATAAGTGTTGGCACCCTGCCTTTGCTATACTTTCTGACCGTGGACAATTTAGCTCACCTACTCAGGTTCATGTTCTTTATATGGAAAATGAGGGGATTGGACTATATGGCCTATAAATGCATTCCACTTTAAGTCTATGAACGAGTTCGTATGAGCTAATGAATCTGGGAAGGGAATGGACTGAGTCAATTGTCGATGGGATATCAAAAGGAAATGACAGAGGGAAACCCTCTTCACTTACAGTAGTAATTCCTGATTAGAAAGATTTGGTGAGCAGAATATTTGGAAGAAGGATGACGGATAGATTAGCTTTGGGGAAGAATGGGTTTGGAGTATAAAATACCTAGTTAAGTTTTGGGAAATATTTCAGAAATTGAGAAGGAATGATGGAGAGATGTATGGTAGCTGGTCCATAAGCCTGGTATCTTCATGTGACCAAAGAGTACAGTTTTTGATGTTTATGTAGCTTCTCATAGGAGGGATGGAGCAGGAGGTTTCCTGTACAGTATATGTATCTTGTTATTTCATTTCCGTTATTTTATCCTTCCATTGTGTATTGACCCTATGGCTCATCCCCTGCACTTCAAGAAAGGTAGTGAAAGAACCCAAGTCAATGACATTTAAATAGCCCTTCTCAATACAGGATATCAAAACACCCTTGAGGAGTCTGGCTCTCTGTATGGAGGGCAATCACAACGTGGAAGACTACCCATCATTGTAATCACAATATTATATTGGCCTTTATGGGCAAGGTGACTTACAGGGCTTTGGCAAATTATATTTGGCAGTTCTTTGGGGGCAGGAGTTTAGCCAGCCTCAAAATAATCCAACCAAAACTTAAAGATGAGGATGATCTGGATGTGAAAAATGCCTTCAGAACAGGCAATGAGTGTGATGTTTTCAATGAGGATATTGTTTTCTGAGGTCTTTATAAGAGCACCTTCCCTTGATCCTTGCAGTACAGGCAACATCAACACCATGGCTGCTCCCAAGTGGTTATTGCTCCTTTTCTCATTGGTCCTGTTGGGCCTGAGCTCTGCTCACTTTTCAGATGAACGTAAGTATGGACACAAAACATCTTTGATCTTGTTAGGAGGTTGTTGGGGTTGTGGCCAGGGTATCATTCAATTGAGGTCATTTGGAATTAACCATCCTCAGTAATTTAGGTAATTTTGCCTTCCTAGAGTTCGATAAAGAGGAGGTGGTATTCTCCTTTTCCATGTTCTGTTGACTCATCAAATCTGGCGTCAATCGTGGGTTTGAAGCCAAACCCAAACTATTCATTAAACCTACTTTCTTGTTTGCTTCAGTCCATCTACACATCTTGCTCTTCCACATGCACAACATTTTATCCTTCCGTACTTTTTTCCCGGCTGTCTCCCCCACATGAAAAACATTTGATACTCATTTCTACCTCTACAATCCTAGCTTCTGTTAAATTTCTGTTTCTGTCTTGTCCTACTGGGAATCCCTGTGCATACATCTCCTCCACCTAAGAAAATATTATTTTCTACATGTTTTGCATTTTATTTTCTATATATCTTTTGTATTTCCAAATAGAAGTCAAATTCTTCAACATCAGTAGCTGTTTTTTTTCTCTTTTTTGTACACTCAGAACCTAACAAGTGACTGTCACATCATAAGCACTTATATAAACTTAAGGAATTGAATTGAACAGATAGGCAACAAATATGGATAAGAGAAGAAAAAAATTCTACCTTTAATGAAATGTTTCCACTAATGGAGCAAGTAATATCTGTACACTCAGAAACAATCAGATGATGAATTTATCTTTTTTTCCCTTCAGACTTGACAGTGTATAGACACACAGTTCAATTCTTTCCTTTATTGCATGGACTCCTCCCTTCTTCTCAATGTCTTTATTCAATTCTTGCAAAGTACAGATGATCTCTCTGAGATGGGGCTGCTTAGGCAGAGAGTAAACTGTCCCCTAATGAGTTGTGAATTCCACCTCAGCCATCAGGCCCTTTGTTCCAGGTCAGCAGAAAGGTACATCTTCATAATATCCATAATCAGTCACTCAACAAGCACTGATTGCTGGGCCTGCAAAATAAAATCCACAAAGCAAAATTACAAGGAAGGAGTCAGTGCCTTCATGGAGCTGATAATCTAAATAGAGATGACACAACAAAGAATTTTTTCTCATTGAAGAGATATCCTCATCTCAAAACGTTATCTAAACATGTCCTAATATATAAATAATTGCATTCCACCCAACAAAATTAAGCTGTTGGAATGGGATTTTATTATTTTTTTAATCAGAAGTGTTTGCAACATACAGAGTAAGCCTCAGTGGAGCAATGTATTTTTGTCCACCATATGGGACCTCTGGAATCTTAAGGCACATCAGTGCTGTACCTGTCTCAGAGATAACTATACTCAATGCATGGACCAAAATTCAGTGGGGAGCAAACCTGAAACTCCTCCCAATGCAGATCAATCTCCTCCTGCTCAACAATTTAATGTCTAAGAGAGTTTCTCGGAGTACTGAAGTGGTAAGGACAATTTGCCTATGTTTATATGACAATAGGTGTCTGAGGTAGACTCTGAACCCAGGATTTTTGAGTCTCAGGCTAAATTTCAACCTATTATGTCATTCTGCCTCTCAGTGAGATTCTCATCACCATTTTCCAGATGAAGATAGTCAGGGTCAGAGACTTTAAATGACTTTTCCTCTAGCATATTTGGCTAGGAGTGTGAAAGCAATGACCTGAACCCAACGTCCTTGACTCTAAGGCTAGCTCTCTAGGAAAGGCAACATGTTATGTTACTAGGTCGAAAGACTTAGACTAAATGGCCAGTATGACCTTGAGTAAGTTACAGTGCCTAGCACAAAGGTAACTGGTTATTAAAGCTTGTGGACCATGTTCCTTCAATTCCTCCAGTTTTCTAATTACTAAATGAAAGAGTTCCAGTAGATTATCTTTAAGGTGTCAGGACTTTTTCTTCATGTAATTTTTCTATAATTGTTCTGTCTCCCCTTAGAAAATGAACAAAATTCAGAAGGTCCAGTAGCTGTACAAGCACCAAACGACTCCAACCAGAATGATCAGAACCCTGGCCAGCAACAAGGTGGTAACCAAAAAGGTGGGCCTCCAGGTGGACAGCAGGGAGGTCAACAAGGTAGTCAGCAAGGAGGTCAAACAGGTGGTCAACCAGGAGGTCGTCCAAGTGGCCAGCAGGGAGGCAGTCAAGGTGGCCAGCAGGGAGGAAGCCCAGGTGGACAGCAAGGCAGTCAACAAGGTGGTCAACAAGGAGGTCAACAAGGTGGTCAGCAAGGAGGTCAACAAGTTGGCCAGCTGGGAGTCCGTCAAGGTGGCCAGCAGGGAAGCCGTCAAGGTGGACAACAAGGAGGTCAACGAGGTGGTCAGCAAGGAGGTCAACAAGGTGGTCAGCAAGGAGGTCAAGCAGGTGGTCAACAAGGAGGTAGTCCAGGTGGCCAGCAGGGAGGCAGTCAAGGTGGCCAGCAGGGAGGACGCCCAGGTGGACAGCAAGGCGGTCAACAAGGTGGTCAGCAAGGAGGTCAACAAGTTGGCCAGCAGGGTGGTCGTTCCAGGTGGCCAGCAGCGAGTGTGCACAATAAAGACGTCATCCACTCTCCCCACCCCAAGGTATTTCATTGTCTGTCTCAGTGAACCAATGTCCATTTCTTATTATATACTGGCTGGAAACTGACATCAAATGTGTCCCAAAATTTGTTAGAGCCTTTCCCCTTTTCTATTAACCTGACTCTTCATCGCTCCTTTTTCTTTCTGACTATTTGCTCATCTGTGATTATCTCTGCACCATTTCCCCTGATGGAGACTAAGAGAGACAAAGAAGCAAAGAGACAGAGAAAATGAGAGGCAGACAAATCAGAGATAAGATATAGAGGGGGAAGTAGTGAGAGGGGGAAAGAAGGGGAGGGAGGATAGGAGAGAGAGGGAGAGATATCAAAACTTCATCTATTCTTTTTCCACTCCCCGTTATTCCACTTATCCTTATCCACGCCCAGGGTGTCCTAGCAAATTTTGTTTTGTTTTGTTTTTAAATTTCAGTAGTGCATGACTTTGTCATTGCCATTAGCCAAGGGACCAACTCAAGCACAGTGAATGTCCTCTAAACCTCTTCCTTTCTTCTTTCAGTGTATAAAAAGGAAGATGCACATTCAGGAGGCACCCTTGAAGTCCTCATGTGGACCTGGAAATTGGGCCATGGCTCTTGATCTACTCCATCATGTCTTTTACAATACCAATAAATGCAATAATAATTAAAATTGACTCCTGCTTCACTTTATGGCATCTCTCAACTATCAGCGTACTGGGTTCCCCACATAGGGACAGGAGTATGTTCCCCAGCTACTCAGTGCTTGACTGATTCCAGATCATTCTCTAGATGCACAGCACTGACCGAGATTTAGTGGCTTCGTCCTGAGTCCCCAAACTTCACCTTGTTGAAGGTTGGTATCCATGCATATAACAAATATTTTTGAGCCCCTGTAAAGTTCATATTACTTGAGGGATATAAAAGAGAAGAATGTTCACAGTTCCTCAAACTCCTGTACAATCTTTAATCATTTCCTTGGAATAGAGTCTGATGTTCCTATATTTCCTATATTACTGAACAGAGGTAAAAACCTAAGAGCAAATATGCTGATGCCCCAAAGGACTGTTAAGTCAATGAGCATTTAGTACATGCCTACAATGGTGTCAGACACTGTGGCCAAAGCTTCCATATAGAAAAAGGCAGAAAATAAAGAAAAATACCCCAAAACCAGAAATCTCTGCTCTCAAGAAGTTGACAGTTTCATCGGGGAGACATCATTCAACTACATATGTCAAAAGAGTTTAAAATGTAGTCCAAGGTACAGTGGTCTTTAACCTAGGAATACCCAGAGTGTAACAGACTAGGCAAGAGGCAGCTGTGTTGGGAATCAAGTAATGGTTTAATTACTTTCATAGGGAGGAGGACAATTTTGCCTATGGAAGCCTCCCTCAGGTGCAGGTTTTCTCTTCCTGTGTGAAGGTAGGCTCTATACACCAAAGGGACACAGGCACTTGAAACACGATTTTGATTTTATGTAACAAGGGTGTTAATAGGTGAGATATACAATGAATACCATGATAGACAGCAAGGCAAACAAGGAGAAGAAACTTCAGAGCAGAGAGGGTAGAGGGGAGAATGCTGCCAAGGTTTAAGAAATTATGAAAGAAAGCTGTCTTAGTATCTTGGAACCAGAGAGGAAAATATACATCGTAAAATCCACTGATCACCTCAAGAAAGTGATCCAAAAATAAAAACTCCATGAAATATTACAGCCGAATTCAAGAAAAAGCAGGTCAACAGACAAACAGTACATAACAATGAAGTGATGTCAATACTGAACACATATGCATGAATTGCTATAGTATCCAAGTTCTCAAAGGAGAAGCTTGCTGAGTAACAATTTCATGACCAAACAAGACAAAGGGACAATTATGAAATGTAAAATACATTATTTTGATTATATTAAATTAATAGATTTTGCATAAACCAATCCAATGTAACCAAGATTAAAAAGAAAGTAGACAGCTGGCAAATAAACTGTCTCTGAATGTCTCTGATAAAGGCTACATTTCTCAAATTTATAGAAAACGGAGTCAAATATATAAGAATACATGCCATTCACATACGTGTACAAAAACATTTACAGCAGCTCTTTTTGTGGTAGCAAATAATTGTACATTGTGGAGATGCATATCAGTTGGGGAATGTTTCAAGAAGTTGTGGTATGTGAGTGTAATGGAACACTATTATTTTAAAAGATATAATGAGTAGACAGATTTCAGAAAAGAACAGGGAAGACTAACGTGAACTGATGCTGAGTAAAGTGACGTGAACCCAGAGAACTTTGTACCTAGAAGAGCAACATTGCACAATGATCAAATAAGAGAGACTTACCTCTTCTCAGCAATACAATGATTCTAGAAAACTGCAAAAGATTCAAGGTGGAAAGTGCTGTCCCATCCCGAAAAAGAACTATGTATTCTGAATGCATTTTGAAGCAGAATCTTTTGACTTTTTCTGTTTGTGTTTTTGTTCTAATGGTATTTGTCTTTTGTTCTGATGCTTCTTTTACAAGGTGCCTGTTGGGAAAATACATTGAATAGGAATGTATAGGTAGAGGCCATATCTGATTGCCTGCTGACTTGGGGTGTCAATGGGAAGGGTCTGAGGTAGAAAAATTTGGAGCTCAAAATCTTACAAAATGAAATTAAAATTATCTTTGCATGTAATTGGTAACAAATTAAAGACTATTAAGAGCAAAGATTGCTGCAGTCAAAAATACTACAGTAAAAAATGAAAAGAATACAAGTCATTCCCCAATTGATAAGTGGCCAATGGATATGAACAGGGAGATTTCAGAGGAAGAAATCAAAGCAATCTATAAGCATAAGAAAAAATGCTCTAAATCACTTGTTTTAGAGAAATGCAAATAGAAAACAAGTCCAGGTACCACGCCACACTTATCAGCTTGGTTAATATGACAGAAAAGAAATCTAATAAATGCTGGAGAGGATGTGAGAAAATTGGGAGACAAGCACACCGTTAGTGGAGTTGTGGACTGATGCAACCGTTCTGCAGATCAATTTTGAACTATGTCTAACGGGCAACCAAACTGTGCATACCCTTTCATTCAGCAATATCACTACTAGATCTTTATCGCAAAGAGATTGTAAAATGGGGAAAGGACCTACATATACAAAAATAATTATAGCAGACCTTTTTGTTGTGGAACAATATTTTAATCTGAGGAGATGGTCATCATTTGGAGAATGGATGAACAAGCTCTGGTATGTGATAGATGTGGTGTCTAACCCTATCAATAGTAGAAACAGAAATCTGAGTGTTTAGCAGAATTTCTATGCAGCTCCCATCCCTTGATGATACCAGTAGGTGTTGTTTCAATGAAGAGAAAAAAGGAAAGGATGCTCAGACCTTTGATTCCTGTTCCAGAAAAGTAATCCTTGTTGGTAGAGTACCCATGGCTTTTGGGTTACTTCCCATCTCTTCCTTTATAACTCTCAATTTCAGCAACTCATTCAGACCTGTTCACCCTGGATTAACTTACACTGTTAACCTATCTCTGCATACGTTGCCTCCTCCCCAACCCTTTTCAAAATTTAACTTTCTTTCATCATGGTCTCACAAGGATGTCTCAGCTGCGTCTGAGATACAAAAAGATCACAGGACCATCGTCTTTTACAGGTAGAAGGAAACCTCAAATCCACCTAGTACAGGGGTTCTTAACCTGCTTTCTCTCTTCCATGGACCCCTTCAGCAGTCTGGCAAAACCTTAAGTAAAAATATTTCTCATGTTTTTAAATGCAAAAAAGTAGAACACAATAAAATACACAGGATTAAAAAGGGAACTAACTGTATTAAAATAGAGATGTAGGTTTTTTTTTCACCATCTAAGTTCATGGACCTCCTGTAGCTTATCCTCTACCATGGGGATCTGTGGATCTCAGGTAAATTACTGAATCTGTCTAGTCTATTCCTTTATTTTATACATGAAGAAATAAGGGTCCAAAAAAGTTTAAGTGAGGTTTCCAAGATCATACTAGAGCCTGGGTCGACCAAGTTTGGTTTTTTTGGACCACACTCCAGATTTTGGTGGTACAAGGATTTCCCAGGTGGGGAAAAAAAAAACACCTGTCTGTATCAATGCAAATGAGGTAATATTTGGTAATGGTCTTAGGGAGTGGCCTGAAAGACCCTATGAGGTTTAATGATTTGACCAGAGTTGGCAGACAGACTTCCTGCTTTTTGACTCTGTGGTCCTTCTATCACATCAGCTTCTCCTCATTCATCCACACTCAGAAGGTAATGATTGGATACTCACATTTCTGCTGTGCTGATGTTATATGCATTTTCACTGGAGCATAGATTTAAAGATAACGACTTGAGGGGCTATAAAGGTAAATTCCCTCTTTTTAAATTTCAATGAGGGACAATGCCTTAACCCAAAAGAAGAAAATAGTAAAATTTGGGTGCAGGGCAATATGACAATGGAGCTATTTGAACAGGGAACACATTCCTGTATTCCCTAGGTCATGCCAAGTTTACATTGGGTTTGACTAGCTCCTTGTCCTCAAAATCCTTAATTAGCATTTTGTGGTGATCCTAGCATTTATGCTTTTCCTTTGTGTTTCATATGGATTTTTGCTCTAATGGGAGGGGTGGTGAGTTATCTAGGAACAACTTTATTCAGAAAGTCCAAGTCTGCACCAAGGATCTTCCTGGTATGAGCTGTGTGTGCACTTGAGCACGTCACTTAAACTGTTAACTGTGTATTTCTCACCAATAAAATAAAAATGAGAAGACTTGTATGAGCTAGACCCTTACTTGGTAGAGTGGAAAGAGTCATAGTGTTAGCATTAGGAAGACCTGACTTTAAATGCTCCCTAAGTTATTCACACTCTAATCCTTTGACTCTTCAACTCTTTCCCAGATATCACCTGTACACTAGTCATTCTCTCTTTTCTCCATCTTGACCCCTTGATGAATCAATTCAATTCTTCAGTTCCCCTTAGTCCCTGGACCATTAATCATATCACTGATTGTCTCTTGCCACTAATCCACCTGGGATGACCCTTATCATTCACTACCTTTACTCCTTCACAATTGCTTCTGAGTCTAGGTGGAGAAAATCATGCAACCCTGATGACTGGGGACATCACCATTTTATGTTATACAGCCTCAACTGGGCCTTCTTCGCCACTAGGCAACCCCACTATCTATACACGCTGCCTCAACTCACTATCTCACTCTCCATGGGAATCCACATCACTTCCAAACTTTTTCATCTTTTCTAAAATTTCTTATGCATCCTGCTCCCCCTACTCACTTTTCCTCATGGTTTACTATAAAAAAAACTGAAGTCATTTGCCATGAGTTCCTTATTATTCTATTCTCTTCCTTTTTATCACTCAGATGTTTCCTCCCACTATGTTCTCTTTCATTGCTATGTCAAATTAATTGATAATCTTACTTCTTACCAGGGCCCACCCCTCAGCCTTCACAAGTATCCCCACTCTGTCTCATTTCCTCCAATAGATCACTCCCTCTGTCTTTCCTACTTAGTATTTATCTTCTATCCTTCCTTGTCTATGGGATCCTTCCATCTACCTACCAACATGCCCATGTCATACCCTCTCCTCAAAATGACCCACCTTTGATCATTTCATCCTCACTAACTTATCCTATATTTCTCTGGTTATTTGTGTCCAAACTCCTTGAAAAATCCCATTACAATAAGCGTGTCTCCTTTCTCTCCTCTCACTCACTTCTTCACTCTATATAATCTAGATCACAACCTCATTAGTCCATCAATTCCATAGCTCCGTCCCAAGTTACAAATGATCTCACCTTTTATCTTCTCCTCCCCCATGCCTGGAATGTCCTTCCTCCTCACATCCACTGGCTCCCTTCATTTCTTACAAGCCTCTATTAATATCACATCTTCTGAAGGAAGACTTTCCCCACCCTTCTTCATTCTAGTTTTCCAAAATTTCTTATTCCTCATTTCTAACCCTTGGTACTTTTGATACTTTAATACTATTTTCTGATATAAAGCTTGTTTTTAACTCTTTGTTTGAATGTAGTCTATGCCATTAGATTCTGATCTCCTTGAGGGCCAGAACTGTCTTTTACATGTTTTTGTAGTCCCAGAACACAGAACAGCATGTCATGCTTAGAATGTACTTAATAAAGGTTTATTGACTTACTGTATGGCCCTGGGGACACTCCCTACATTCTCTCTTCCTTAGATTCCTTGGTTGTAAATTGGAGTTCAAGATTGTTGTGGGTATCTATAGACATGTCACATGGAAATAATTTTGCAATCCTTCAAGTAATACATGAGAAGGAAAGCACTTTGTAAAGTTAGAGGATATGTGGGAATGTAAGTTACATAAACCAGAGTCACAAGCAGAAGAGATTGGCATTTAAAAATTCGAGGCAACTGGTTCCAGATTCTATATTATGTATATGTTTTTGAACATTACATTAATTTTTTTTCCAATTACTTGTAAAGATAGTTTTCAACATTTGGTTTTGTGCAATGTGATTTACAAATCGTTTCTCCTCCTCTTCTTCATGCCCAAGACAGCACGCAATCTCATATAAGTTATAAATGGCAAGCAAGTAAACATCTTTCCACTTTAGTCATGTTGTGAAAGAAGCTGAACAAAAGGAAAAACAGTGAGATATAAACAAAAAACAAAGTTAGTAAAAAAAAAAAAAAACAACAACTATGCTTCCATCTGTATTCAGATTCCATAGTTCTTTCTTTGGGTATGTATAGCATTTTCTGCCATGAGTCTTTTGGAATTGTCTGGATCAATATATTGCTTAGAAGAGCTAAGTGGATCTTTTGTTTGATAACAAATTCTTCCCTTCTCTGAAGATCTGACAGCTACACTATTCCTTGCTATCCTAATTTATTTATGGTGAAACCCTTTATGTCTAAGTCCTGCACTCATTTTGACCTTATCTTGGTATGTATGCAGTGTGAGATTTTGGTTTATACCTAGTTTCTGCCATATTGCTTTCCATTTTTCCCAGACATTTTGTGAAATAGTGAGTTCTTATCCCAGAAGATGGAGCCTTTGGGTTTATGAATCAGTAGTTTTCTAGACTTACTTACTACTTGATCTTCTGTACCTAACCTATACCACTGATACACCACTCTATTTCTTAGCCAATACTAAATGGTTTAGATGACTGTAGCTTTATAAGAAACTTTCAGATTTGATGTGGCTATGCCACCAGTCTTTATTTTTTCATCAATTTCATTGGCAGTCTTGACATTTTGGTCTTCCACATTAATTTCATATTTAGTTTTTCTAGCTCAGTGAAATAATATTTTGTTCGGTTAATTGGTGTTGCACTGAATAAGTAAATTAATTTAGGTAGAGCTTTCATTTTTATTATATTAGCTCAGCCTACTCATAAGCAAATGATATTTTTCCCATTGCTTATATCTGCCATTATTTTGTCAAAAAGTTTTGTAATTTTGTTCATATACATTCTCAGTTTGGTTAGCAAGTGGACTCTCAAATATTTTACATTGGCTATAGATATTTTAAATGAATTTCTCTTTCTATTACCTCCTGCTGAGTTTTTTGGGTAGTACATAGAAATGTTGACGATGTAATTGAGTTCACTTTATATCCTAGGACTTTGCTAAAGTTATTCATTATTTCAAGTACTTTTTCCATTGATTTTTTAAAATTCTTTTAATTTTATTTCATTTATTTATATATTTTTAGTTTTCAACAATCCTCTTCCATAAAATTTTGAGTTCTAAAATTTCTGTCTCTCCTTCCCTTCCCCTTTTCCTCAAGACAGCATGCAATTTGATATAGGTTCTATATAAACATTCACATTAAACATATTTCCACATTCAAGTATGTTAAAGAAGAATTAGAACCAATGGAGGAACCACCAGAAAGAAGAAAACAAAAAAATGAGAAGGAGAGGGAGCAAATAGAATGCTTTGATCCAAGTTCAGAATCAATAACCCTTTTCTGGATGTGGATAGCATTTTCATTCATGAATCTTTTTGAGTTTTCTTAGATCCTTGCATTACTGAGAAGAGCTAAGTCTATCAAAGTTAGTCATCTCACAATGTTGTTACTACATAAAATATTATCCTGGTTTCATTCACTTCACTCAACATCAGTTCATGTAAGTTTGCCAGGTTTTTTTTTTTCTGAAATCCATTTTCTTAGCATTGCTTTTAACACAATAGCATTTCATTGCGTTTATATACCACAAATGGTCCAGCATTTCCCAATTAATTGGCATGCCCTCAATTTCCAATTCTTAGCCACCACAAAAAGAGCTCTTCTATAATATTTTATTACATGTCATTTGTTTGTTTTTTTCTCATTTGTATGATCTCTTTGGGATACGGTCCTAGAAGAAGTATTGCTGAGTCCAATGGTATGCACAGTTTGATACCCCTTTGGGAATAGTTCCAAATTGCTTTCAGAATTGGTGGAACAGTTCTGAAATCTACCAATACTACATTAATGTCCCAATTTTCCCATGCCTTCAATGTTATTCATTTTCCATTTTTTGTATTGTTAGCCAATATGATTGGTGTGATATCATACTTCACAATTATTTTATTTGCATTTCTCTATTCAATAGTGATCTATAGCATTTTTCATATGACCATAGATAGCTTTAATTTCTTTGACTAAATCCTGCATGTTCAAACTCTTTGACGATTTATCAATTGTGGAATGATTTATCTTCTTGTAAATTTAATGAATTTCGATGGAAATGCTGATGATTTATGTGGTTTTACATTGTATCATGAGACCTTGCTAAAGTCCTTGAATATTTCAAGTAGTTTTTAATCGATTTTCTAGCATTCTTTAAGTATACCATCCTTCATCTGCAAAAAGTGATGGCTTTGGTTGATGGAGCCAAGATGACCCCATGAAAACAGCATCTTGCTGGAGCCCTCTCATAGATTCTGTCAGATACCAGTAAAAAAGGAAATCTGAGTAGATTTGTGAGACTTTGAAGCCACTAGTGCAAATTTTCAAGCCAGGACAGGGACAACAGGATGATTCTGGAGGTGGGGAGAGCACCTGGAAAGCAGAGCTGCACCAGACCACATCAAAGCTGAAGCAGCTGTGGAACTCAGCCAGATATTCAGGCTGGGCCTGTGAAACCGGTGGTGATCCCCAGGTCTCCCAGCCCAGGACTGGAATCTGTTGGAGTACAGGAAGCAGCAGTACAGAGCATGTGGTCACTAGAATGACTACTCCTGATACTTGCAGGACACAGTCTAAAGATTTGACACTCGCCTTCTTGAAATTCTAGGACACATGATGATGAAATTAAATGACTCTCATCCCTCCATTTCACATAGATAATATCCCAATGGGAGAAAACCTGAAAGAGATGAGCCAGAAGTGGGCATTCACATGCCAAAAAGTGGGAAATTCCAGGGCCCAGGTCAGGGGAGCCAGCAAGGGTCAACACCCGGAAACCGGAGGTGACTTCTCACAGCCAGGGGAAGTGGCAGACTCTAGAACAGACAATGGCTGAGACCAACCCTCCCCTATACTGCATGAAACCAGAGGACATAGCACACAAATCCAATAAGTAAGCCTACAATTCCCAGAAGATGAAGTCTGGGACAGAGGCCCCTGAGCCCCAGAAGCAGATATCCACTTTAAAACCAGGAAAAATGTTAAGCAACAAGAATAACCACTCAATCAAACTGAGGACTATTAATTCTTATTATGGAAACAGAGAAGATCAAAATACCAATTAGGAGGAGGACGGCATGGACAACATATCCACATCTGAAACCTCAAAAGGGAAGGTTAATTGATCTCAAGACCAAAAAGCATTTCTGGGAAAGCTCAAGGACGATTTGAAAAACCAAATTGGAGAAGTAAAAAATGGAAAAAATCACACTGATGAGAACAAATCTTTAAAAAGTAAAATTGGAGAAATGGCTAAGCAGATTCAAAATCGAATTAGAGAAAATGATGCCCCGAAAAGCAAAATTACCAAAATAGAAAAGGAGAAACTGAAGCAAAATGAAGATACCAATTAATTGAAAATTAGAATTGAGCATATAGAAACTTATGATTCTATGAGGCATCAAGAATAAGTCAAACAAAACCTAAAGAATGAAAAAAAAAACAAAGAAACTGTGAGATATCTGATTGAAAAAACAACTGACCAGGAAAATAAGCCTGGGAGAGACAATGTAAGAATTGTTGGTCTACCAGAAAGCCATTATGAAAACAAGAGCCTGGACAGAATCTTCCAAGAAATCATCAAGGATAAGTGCCCTGATGTCCTAGAATCAGAGGGCAAAGAAAGCAGTGAAGAATCAATCAATCACCCCCAAAAGTGATCCCAAATTGAAAACTCTAAGAAAAATTATAGTCAAGTACCAGAATTATCATATTAAGGAGCAAATTACTGCAAGCAGCCAGAAAGAAATAATTCAAATATTGTGGAACTCCAGTCAGCATCTCCCAGGATCTTTCAGCTTCTACTTTACAAGGTCCACCACATTGGAAAAAGATATTCCAAAAGGCAAAGGAGCTTGAACTACAAGCAAGGATCACCTACCCAGCAAAATTGAGCATAATTGGTGGAGTCAAAGTGGCAGCTGGAAAGCGGGCACTTGATTAAGCTCTCCCCCAAATCCTTCCAAACACCTATAAAAGTGGCTTTGAACAAATTCTAGAGCTGCAGAACCACAAACATAGCATAGCAGAGCAGGTCTCCAACCCAGGATGGCCTACAACGTCACTGGGAAGGGTATATCACACTGTACTATGAGCAAAGCACAGCCCAGGGTGGGCAGCACCAAGAAAGACCAGAAGAGGACTTAACGAGAGCAGACGTTATTCCCTGAATCATTGAGCTGTGGCAATTACCAGACTTCTCAACCCACAAACGCCAAAGACCAGGGAGCAGGCTAGTGGGCAAAATGCTAGATCGAGTTAGAGAGCCATGCAGCCACCAGGCTTAAGGGTTACAGAGGTGGCACGGCAGTGGAGTTCCAGCATCAGCTGCTTTCAGAGCCCCTGGCTCAAACAGTGGGAGGAATCAAGTGGCAGAGCAGAGCTACAGTGCAGGGCTTGCTTTTTCCTGCTTGGATCTGGGTCAGAATCCTGGTTTGGTTCTTGGGGGAGGAGGAGCGCTGCTGTGGCAGAGCTTGCAGTTTCAGGGGAATAGAAGTAGCTCTGAAAAGAGCAACACAGTCCCTCAAGCTTTAGACAAAGCACTCTCTACTCTAAAAGCAGTCATATCCTGACAAAAAGCTCAAAGGTCAAGTAATTGGCTGGGAAAACGGACAGGCAGTGAAAAAGGATACAGACTCAGACTCAGCCTCAAACTCTAGAATCATTTTTGGTGACAAGAAGATGAAAACATACACCTAGAAGAAGTCAACAAAGTCAAAGAGCCTACATCAAAAGCCTCCAAGAAAAATATGAATTGGTGTCAGGCCATGGAAGAGCTCAAAAAGGATTTGGACAAGTAAGTTAGAGAAGTAGAGGAAAAATTGGTAAGAAAAATGAGAGTGATGCAAGAAACCATGAATCATAAGTCAATGACTTGCTGAAAGAGGCCCCCAAAATACTGAAGAAAATAACACCTTGCAAAAAGAATAACCCAAATGGCA
The DNA here is from genome assembly GCF_011100635.1 of Trichosurus vulpecula. Lineage (NCBI taxonomy): Eukaryota > Metazoa > Chordata > Mammalia > Diprotodontia > Phalangeridae > Trichosurus > Trichosurus vulpecula. The sequence continues at coordinate 368,533,559 of NC_050576.1, forward strand.
AAAGAGCTACAAAAATCAATGAGGAGAAGAATGCCTTGAAAGAAAGAATTAGCCAAATGGAAAAGGAGGCCCAAAAGACCACTGAAGGAAATACCAACTTAAAAATTAGATTGGAGCAAGTGGAAGCGTGTGAATTTATGGGAAATCAAGATAGTATAGAACAGAACCAAAGGAATGAAAAAATGGAAGACCATGTGAAATAACTCATTGGAAAAACCACTGACCTGGAGAATAGATCCAGGAGAGATAATTTAAAAATTATTGGACTACCTGAAAGGTATGATCAAAAAAAAAAGCCTACCCATCATCTTTGAAGAAATTTTCAAGAAAAACTGGATGTGTATTGTGGAACCAGAGGGTAAAATAGAAATTGAAAGAATCCACCAATTGCCTCCTGAAAAAGATCCCAAAAAGAAAACTCCTAGGAATATGGTCACGAAATTCCAGAGTTTGTAGGTCAAGGAAACATTATTGAAAGCAGCCAGAAACAAACAATTTGAATATTGTGGAAACACAATCAGGATAACACAAGATCTAGCAGCTTCTACATTAAGGGATCAACGGGCCAGAATATGATAATCTGAAGGTCAAAGGAGTGAGGATTAAAACCAAGAATCACCTACCTACCAAAACTGAGTATCATGCTCCAAGGCAAAATATGAATTTTCATGAAAATAGAGGACTTTTAAGCTTTCTCAGTGAAAAGACCAGAGCTGAATAGAAAATTTGACTTTAAAATACATGAATCAAGAGAAGCATGACAAGGTAAACAAGAAAGAGAATTCATAAGGGACTTACTAAAGTTGAACAATTTGTTTTTACATATGTGATATGTGTAATTCCTGAGACCTTTCTCAGTATTAGGGGAGTTGAAGGGAATATACGCATACATATATATACATATATATATATATATATATATATATATATGTATATATATATATATATATATATATATATATATAGAGAGAGAGAGAGAGAGTGTGAGAGAGAGAGAGAGAGGGAGAGAGAGAGAGGGCACAGGGTGTGTTGAATATGAAGGGATGATAACTAAAAATATAAAATAAAATTAAGGGGTGAGAGAGGAATAGATTGAGAGAAGTAGAAAGGGAGAGATAGAATGGGGTAAATTATCTCACACAGAAAAGTGGCAAGAAATAGCAGTTCTACTGGAAGGGAAGAGGGGCAGGTGAGGGGGAATGAGTGAATGTTGCTCTCATTGGATTTCACTTGAGGAGGGAATAACATACACACTCAATGAGGCATCTTACTCCACAGGAAAGTAAGGGGAAGGGGATAAAAAGTGGGCACGACAGAAGGGAGGGTAGATGGTGTAGGGGATGATCCAAAGCAAACAGTTTTGAAAAGGGACCGTGTCAAGGGAGAAAGTTGAATAATGGGAGACAGGATAGCATGGAAGAAAATACAGTTAGTCTTTCATAACATGAGTATTGTGAAACTGTTTTACATAACGATATATGAGTGACCTATGTTGAATTGCTTGCCTTCTTAAGGAGGGTGGGTGGGAAGGGAAGAAGAGAGGATTTGAAAATCGAAGCTTTAAAAGCATATGCTCAAAAACATTTGTTTTTGTATGCATCTGGGAAACAAGGTATGTAGGGAATGGTGCACAGAAATCTATCCCGCCCTACAAAAGTTAAAAGGAAAGGGGATGGGGGTGGAATGGAGTGAATGAAGGAAGGGCTGACCGGGGAATAAGGCAATCAGAATATATGCTGTCTTACAATGGTGGGAGAGTAGAAATGGGGAGAAAATTTGTAACTCAAAATATTGTGGAAATCAGTGTTAAAGCTAAAATATTAAATAAAAAGATAAAATTTAAAAAAAATGTATGCATCTACAGGTTTTGTTAGTGAGCAATCTATTTTCCAAATTAATCTCACCATTCCCTTGCCCAGTAGGGCATCCCTTTGAACAGAGAATCAAAAAGATAAAAGACCAAAATAGTATAGAAATTAACAAAAGCCTAGTCTCCCAGAATATGAAACTGATTATTTCTTCCAAAAATTTCAAATCATCTAAAACCACGGTAAAGCTTGTTTGTAATTATCAATTATAATATGATTGTAAATGAAGCAACCCTGAAGTTATAATTCTCAAACAAGAAAATATTTAAAGATGGATAGAGTTTAATTTTGCTGTAAAATAGGCATTAAAGTGGTACAGTGCATAGTGTGCTGGGGATTAGAATCGGAAAGACTCATCTTCACGAGGTCAGTTCTGGCCTCAAACTCTTACTATCTTTGTCATCCTGGGCAAGTCAGTTCTTCATCTGTATAAAGAGCTGGAGAAGGAAAGGGAAAACGTCTCCAGTATGTTTGCCAAGAAAAATCCAAATGGGATCATAAGGAGTCAGACACATCTGAATGGACTCAATAACACCAGGAAGACGCAAACATGTATGCAGTTTCAGTCAAGCTGGGAATCTGTCCACATATTTTCCCAAAATAATTTGGAATTAACAAGGAGTACTTAATAACTTGTTTATATCCATTTTCTCAGTCTCACTACTTAGCATATAGGTCAACAAGGTCAAATTCAGAAGGAACAATCCTATATATAAAAAGCTACTTATAACTTTATTTTTAATTTTAGAAAATAACACTTGAAGTGATATAAATGTCAATCTGCTAGAGGATAGCAGAACAAATTTTGATCATATAAATATGATGAACTATGTATTGAATTATCAGATAGGATGACTATGATAAATTCAGTGAAACAGGAAAAATTTTGTGGACTAATGTAGAGGGAAATCAGCTGAACTAGGAGAACAGTATGTACAATGACTATGGTACTGTCAATAAAAATCCCAATTGTGCTTAATTGCAATGATCAGTCTCAATTTTGGATGATAAGTGATGAATCATTTCTCCCTCAATAGAGAAACTGATAGATAAGTGTTGGCACCCTGCCTTTGCTATATACTTTCTGACCGTGGACAATTTAGCTCACCTACTCAGGTTCATGTTCTTTATATGGAAAATGAGGGGATTGGACCATATGGCCTTTAAATGCATTTCCACTTTAAGTCTATGAACGAGTTCGTATGAGCTAATGAATCTGGGAAGGGAATGGACTGAGTCAATTGTCGATGGGATATCAAAAGGAAATGACAGAGGGAAACCCTCTTCACTTACAGTAGTAATTCCTGATTAGAAAGATTTGGTGAGCAGAATATTTGGAAGAAGGATGACAGGATAGATTAGCTTTGGGGAAGAATGGGTTTGGAGTATAAAATACCTAGTTAAGTTTTGGGAAATATTTCAGAAATTTGAGAAGGAATGATGGAGAGATGTATGGTAGCTGGTCCCATAAAGCCTGGTATCTTCATGTGACCAAAGAGTACAGTTTTTGATGTTTATGTAGCTTCTCATAGGAGCGGATGGAGCAGGAGGTTTCCTGTACAGTATATGTATCTTGTTATTTCATTTCCGTTATTTTATCCTTCCATTGTGTATTGACCCTATGGCTCATCCCCTGCACTTCAAGAAAGGTAGTGAAAGAACCCAAGTCAATGACATTTAAATAGCCTTCTCAATACAGGATATCAAAACACCCTTGAGGAGTCTGGCTCTCTGTATGGGAGGGCAATCACAACGTGGAAGACTACCCATCATTGTAATCACAATATTATATTTGGCCTTTATGGGCAAGGTGACTTGCAGGGCTTTGGCAAATTTATATTTGGCAGTTCTTTGGGGGCAGGAGTTTTGCCAGCCCTCAAAATAAATCCAACCAAAACTTAAAGATGAGGATGATCTGGATGTGAAAAATGCCTTCAGAACAGGCAATGAGTGTGATGTTTCAATGAGGATATTGTTTTCTGAGGTCTTTATAAGAGCACCTTCCCTTGATCCTTGCAGTACAGGCAACATCAACACCATGGCTGCTCCCAAGTGGTTATTGCTCCTTTTCTCATTGGTCCTGTTGGGCCTGAGCTCTGCTCACTTTTCAGATGAACGTAAGTATGGGACACAAAACATCTTTGATCTTGTTAGGAGGTTGTTGGGGGTTGTGGCCAGGGTATCATTCAATTGAGGTCATTTGGAATTAACCATCCTCAGTAATTTAGGTAATTTTGCCTTCCTAGAGTTCGATAAAGAGGAGGTGGTATTCTCCTTTTCCATGTTCTGTTGACTCATCAAATCTGGCGTCAATCGTGGGTTTGAAGCCAAACCCAAACTATTCATTAAACCTACTTTCTTGTTTGCTTCACTCATCTACACATCTTGCTCTTCCACATGCACAACATTTTATCCTTCCGTACTTTTTTCCGGCTGTCTCCCCCACATGAAAAACATTTGATACTCATTTCTACCTCTTACAATTCCTAGCTTCTGTTAAATTTCTGTTTCTGTCTTGTCCTACTGGGAATCCCTGTGCATACATCTCCTCCACCTAAGAAAATATTATTTTCTACATGTTTTGCATTTTATTTTCTATATATCTTTTGTATTTCCAAATAGAAGTCAAATTCTTCAACATCAGTAGCTGTTTTTTTTCTCTTTTTTTGTACACTCAGAACCTAACAAAGTGACTGTCACATCATAAGCACTTAATATAAACTTAAGGAATTGAATTGAACAGATAGGCAACAAATATGGATAAGAGAAGAAAAAAATTCTACCTTTAATGAAATGTTTCCACTAATGGAGCAAGTAATATCTGTACACTCAGAAACAATCAGATGATTGAATTTATCTTTTTTTCCCTTCAGACTTTGACAGTGTATAGACACACAGTTCAATTCTTTCCTTTATTGCATGGACTCCTCCCTTCTTCTCAATGTCTTTATTCAATTCTTGCAAAGTACAGATGATCTCTCTGAGATGGGGCTGCTTAGGCAGAGAGTAAACTGTCCCCTAATGAGTTGTGAATTCCTCCTCAGCCATCAGGCCCTTTGTTCCAGGTCAGCAGAAAGGTACATCTTCAGAATATCCGTAATCAGTCACTCAACAAGCACTGATTGCTGGGCCTGCAAAATAAAATCCACAAAGCAAAATTACAAGGAAGGAGTCAGTGCCTTCATGGAGCTGATAATCTAAATAGAGATGACACAACAAAGAATTTTTTCTCATTGAAGAGATATCCTCATTCTCAAAACGTTATCTAAACGTGTCCTAATATATAAATAATTGGCATTCCACCCAACAAAATTAAGCTGTTGGAATGGGATTTTATTATTTTTTTAATCAGAAGTGTTTGCAACATACAGAGTTAGCCTCAGTGGAGCAATGTATTTTTGTCCACCATATGGGACCTCTGGAATCTTAGGGCGCATCAGTGCTGTACCTGTCTCAGAAATACCTGTAATCAATGCATGAGATCAAAATTCAGTGGAGAGCAAACCTGAAACTCCTCCCAATGCAGATCAATCTCCTCCTGCTCAACAATTTAATGTCTTAAGAGAGTTTCTTGGAGTACTGAGGTGGTAAGGACAATTTGCCTATGTTTATATGACAACTAGGTGTCTGAGGAAGACTCTGAACCCAGGATTTTTGAGTCTCAGGCTAAATTTCAACCTATTATGTCATTCTGCCTCTCAGTGAGATTCTCATCACCATTTTCCAGATGAAGATAGTCAGGGTCAGAGACTTTAAATGACTTTTCCTCTAGCATATTTGGCTAGGAGTGTGAAAGCAATGACCTGAACCCAACTTCCTTGACTCTAAGGCTAGCTCTCTAGGGAAAGGCAACATGTTATGTTACTAGGTCGAAAGACTTAAACTAAACGGCCAGTATGACCTTGAGTAAGTCACAGTGCCTAGCACAAAGGTAACTGGTTATTAAAGCTTGTGGACCATGTTCCTTGAATTCCTCCAGTTTTCTAATTACTAAATGAAAGAGTTCCAGTAGATTATCTTTAAGGTGTCAGGACTTTTTCTTCATGTAATTTTTCTATAATTGTTCTGTCTCCCCTTAGAAGATGAACAAAATTCAGAAGGTCCAGTAGCTGTACAAGCACCAAACGACTCCAACCAGAATGATCAGAACCCTGGCCAGCAACAAGGTGGTAACCAAAAAGGTGGGCCTCCAGGTGGACAGCAGGGAGGTCAACAAGGTAGTCAGCAAGGAGGTCAAGCAGGTGGTCAACAAGCAGGTCGTCCAAGTGGCCAGCAGGGAGGCAGTCAAGGTGGCCAGCAGGGAGGACGCCCAGGTGGACAGCAAGGCGGTCAACAAGGTGGTCAACAAGTAGGTCAACAAGGTGGTCAGCAAGGAGGTCAACAAGTTGGCCAGCTGGGAGTCCGTCAAGGTGGCCAGCAGGGAAGCCGTCAAGGTGGACAACAAGGAGGTCAACGAGGTGGTCAGCAAGGAGGTCAACAAGGTGGTCAGCAAGGAGGTCAAGCAGGTGGTCAACAAGGAGGTCGTCCAGGTGGCCAGCAGGGAGGCAGTCAAGGTGGCCAGCAGGGAGGACTCCCAGGTGGACAGCAGGGCGGTCAACAAGGTGGTCAGCAAGGAGGTCAACAAGTTGGCCAGCAGGGAGGTAGTCCAGGTGGCCAGCAGCGAGGTGCACAGTAAAGACGTCATCCACTCTCCCCACCCTAAGGTATTTCATTGTTTGTCTCAGTGAACCAATGTCCATTTCTTATTATATACTGGCTGGAAACTGACATCAAATGTGTCCCAAAATTTCTTAGAGCCTTTCCCCTTTTCTATTATCCTGACTCTTCATCGCTCCTTTTTCTTCCTGACTATTTGCTCATCTGTGATTATCTCTGCACCATTTCCCCTGATGGAGACTAAGAGAGACAAAGAAGCAAAGAGACAGAGAAAATGAGAGGCAGACAAAATCAGAGATAAAGATATAGAGGGGGAAGTAGTGAGAGGTGGAAAGAAGGGGAGGGAGGATAGGAGGGAGAGGGAGAGATATCAAAACTTCATCTATTCTTTTTCCACTCCCCGTTATTCCACTTATCCTTATCCACGCCCAGGGTGTCCTAGCAAATTTTGTTTTGTTTTGTTTTTAAATTTCAGTAGTGCATGACTTTGTCATTGCCATTAGCCAAGGGACCAACTCAAGCACAGTGAATGTCCTCTAAACCTCTTCCTTTCTTCTTTCAGTGTATAAAAAGGAAGATGCACATTCAGGAGGCACCCTTGAAGTCCTCATGTGGACCTGGAAATTGGGCCATGGCTCTTGATCTACTCCATCATGTCTTTACAATACCAATAAATGCAATAATAATTAAAATTGACTCCTGCTTCACTTTATGGCATCTCTCAACTATCAGCATACTGGGTTCCCCACATAGGGACAGGAGTATGTTCCCCAGCTACTCAGTGATGGACTGATTCCAGATCATTCTCTAGATGCACAGCACTGACCGAGATTTAGTGGCTTCGTCCTGAGTCCCCAAACTTCACCTTGTTGAAGGTTGGTATCCATGCATATAACAAATATTTTTGAGCCCCTGTAAAGTTCATATTACTTGAGGGATATAAAAGAGAAGAATGTTCACAGTTCCTCAAACTCCTGTACAATCTTTAATCATTTCCTTGGAATAGAGTCTGATGTTCCTATATTTCCTATATTACTGAACAGAGGTAAAAACCTAAGAGCAAATGTGATGATGCCCCAAAGGACTGTTAAGTCAATGAGCATTTAGTACATGCCTACAATGGTGTCAGACACTGTGGCCAAAACTTCCATATAGAAAAAGGCAGAAAATAAAGAAAAATACCCCAAAACCAGAAATCTCTGCTCTCAAGAAGTTGACAGTTTCATGGGGGAGACATCATTCAACTACATATGTCAAAAGAGTTTAAAATGTAGTCCAAGGTACAGTGGTCTTTAACCTGGGAATACCCAGAGTGTAACAGACTAGGCAAGAGGCAGCTGTGTTGGGAATCAAGTAATGGTTTAATTACTTTCATAGGGAGGAGGACAATTTTGCCTATGGAAGCCTCCCTCAGGTGCAGGTTTTCTCTTCCTGTGTGAAGGTAGGCTCTATACACCAAAGGGACACAGGCACTTGAAACACGATTTTGATTTTATGTAACAAGGGAGTTAATAGGTGAGATATAAAATGAATACCATGATAGACAGCAAGGCAAACAAGGAGAAGAAACTTCAGAGCAGAGAGGGTAGAGGGGAGAATGCTGCCAAGGTTTAAGAAATTATGAAAGAAAGCTGTCTTAGTATCTTGGAACCAGAGAGGAAAATATACATCGTAAAATCCACTGATCACCTCAAGAAAGTGATCCAAAAATAAAAACTCCATGAAATATTACAGCCGAATTCAAGAAAAAGCAGGTCAACAGACAAACAGTATATAACAATGAAGTGATGTCAATAGGGAACACATATGCATGAATTGCTATAGTATCCAAGTTCTGAAAGGAGAAGCTTGCTGAGTAACAATTTCATGACCAAACAACACAAAGGGACACTTATGAAATGCAAAATACATTATTTTGATTATATTGAATTAATAGATTTTGCATAAACCAATCCAATGTAACCAAGATTAAAAAGAAAGTAGACAGCTGGCAAATAAACTGTCTCTGATAAAGGCTTCATTTCTCAAATTTATAGAAAACGGAGTCAAATATATAAGAATACATGCCATTCACATACGTGTACAAAAACATTTACAGCAGCTCTTTTTGTGGTAGCAAATAATTGTACATTGTGGAGATGCATATCAGTTGGGGAATGTTTGAAGAAGTTGTGGTATGTGAGTGTAATGGAACACTATTATTTTAAAAGATATAATGAGTAGACAGATTTCAGAAAAGAACAGGGAAGATTAACATGAACTGATGTTGAGTAAAGTGATGTGAACCCAGAGAACTTTGTACCCAGTAAGAGCAACATTGCACAATGATCAAATAAGAGAGACTTACCTCTTCTCAGCAATACAATGATTCTAGAAAACTGCAAAAGATTCAAGGTGGAAAGTGCTGTCCCATCCCGAAAAAGAACTATGTATTCTGGGTGCATTTTGAAGCAGAATCTTTTGACTTTTTCTGTTTGTGTTTTTGTTCTAATGGTTTTTATCTTTTGTTCTGATGCTTCTTTTACAAGGTGCCTATTGGGAAAATACATTGAATAGGAATGTATAGGTAGAGGCCATATCTGATTGCCTGCTGACTTGGGGTGTCAATGGGAAGGGTCTGAGGTAGAAAAATTTGGAGCTCAAAATCTTACAAAAATGAAATTAAAATTATCTTTGCATGTAATTGGTAACAAATTAAAGACTATTAAGAGCAAAAGATTGCTGCAGTCAAAAATACTACAGTAAAAAATGAAAAGAATACAAGTCATTCCCCAATTGATAAGTGGCCAATGGATATGAACAGGGAGATTTCAGAGGAAGAAATCAAAGCAATCTATAAGCATAAGAAAATTTGCTCTAAATCACTTGTTTTAGAGAAATGCAAATAGAAAACAAGTCCAGGTACCACGCCACACTTATCAGCTTGGTTAATATGACAGAAAAGAAATCTAATAAATGCTGGAGAGGATGTGAGAAAATTGGGAGACAAGCACACTGTTAGTGGAGTTGTGGACTGATGCAACCATTCTGCAGATCAATTTTGAACTATGTCCAATGGGCAACTGTATTAGGAGGGCAGAGTTTATAATCTCAAAGAGGATCATAAACATGTCTGAAAGGTTCGGAACCGCCGGATATAAGAAACTCTCAAAGTAGAAGGCAGAAGAATCAAAACATTTATTTAGGCTCCACAGTAACCAACCCATGAACCAGCAACCCCATTTTGATATATTGATCAAAAGCTTCCAGGCCCAATAAGTACGCCTTGAAAGAGTAACCAGGAGGCTACAGAGAAGCATGATTGCGTAAAGCAAAATCATGTTTCCCCCTCTATGGTAATAAGATTACCCACTGGACTGAAGTCTTTGTTCAGCTTTCTCCCGTAGGTCAGCTCTGCTACTGGCAGCTCCTGCTTCAGCTGTGGCTGTGTCTGTAACTGTAGCTGTAACTCTCGCTGTAACTGTCGCTGTAACTGTCGCTGTAACTGTCGTTGTAACTGTCTCTGGCTCCAACCGGAAAAGGAAAAGAGGATCTTCAAGCTGTCCTCTCCTCTCTTATAGAGTTTTTGACATCATCAAGCACCGCCTGAACGACCAGGGCTGATTGGTTCTTTACTTGGCCCCTCCCCCTAGCATAGCCGTTAACACCTCCCCTCAGCCAGCCCCATGACTCATCACACAGGAAGTTGTCTGCTTCCTGGAATGCTCTTTGGGCTTCCTGCCCCGGAAGAGCAAGCCACAGTGTCCAGAGGCTCAATGAGGTAAGCTGAGTCATTCAAAGAAAACAAAGGCCATTCTGGCTACACTCCACCCCTTGTTATAGGATACATAATCTAATCAGCCATGTATCCTAGAACATACATTGTGATCCAATTACAAAGGAAACTAAAACATATCATTCATTATAAAGCAAAACATATCATTTGGTGACATTCCTAAATATTGGTTTACGATTCAAATGTGATCCACCCCTAAATCCTTGTATCCATTACATAGGATCAATAATATCATAACAATAAAACAACACAGCAAGGATAACACAAAATAAGTAAACAGAACACTATCATCATTTCCACCCCCCTTGAACGATTGGGGCTTAAAATCTTGGGGTGAGGGGTGAAGGTCTCATTTTCCATAGCTTCTTCATGCTGAAATTGGATGTAGAGATGGCCCTGCCCCCAAAAAGTCCCATTCCAGAGGTCATTTCTTTAACAAGCTGGCAGGAATTCCAAGAATGCTACATGCTTAGGCAGTCACCGGAAAGTGCAGGGTGCTTAAGCCTGAAGGAAACAAAACTAGCAACAAGGTTAGCCAAAACAAAGGACAAAAAGAATAGACAAGTATGGACTATAATTCTTCAAATAAAATCATCTCAAGTTTGGTTGAGATTTCAGTTATGCAAAGATCCAACATCAGAGCCAAACTCAGGTGGGAAATGTTTCTTTTCAAAAGGAACATAATGAGGAAGCCAAGAGGATCCCACCCTAGATAGAGACTAAGATTGTCCTCCCAGCCTTTCCCCAAATGTACAAGTTTTCATCCGTTAATCACACAAGGTCACCTTCAGTCTGAGTGGCTTGTGGGCTTGCAGGAGCAGTTCTTATTTCCCTATCTCTCCTGTTATCAAGTCCTCTATACATTCTGTATAATTCATTGGTTGGAATTCCATCTATCATTTCAAAACCTACCCCTGCTCTCAATAAAGCAGTAAACATTTCTTTCCTTGTTACTCTCCTTTGGCGCCAAGTTTGCTGGTTATTCACCCTTCTCTCTCGAGGAGATCTATCCCTTCCCCAGTCACCTAAGTCATGTAACTGTAAAATCTTATTTATCACTGTTGTAAGACGGCTCCCTACTTCTCCAAGTAATAAATTCAAAATTAGTTGTTTATATGCAGGGGGAGCTGTCCTAATTATTAAGTTCCTATGAGGCAGTCCCATTGGATCATTGTAATATTTGTCTGCAGTTCCTATCATAATGGCAGTCTTCATTACCTCCTCCTTTAGTCTCATGATACAATCTCTAAGTGAATACCAGGGTCTGTGCTCAGTGGGCCACATAGAATCAGTAGCATATCTCTTATTGCATCCCACAGCGGCTAATGCCAACAGAGTAGTCCTGCTATCACCATCTCCTTGCTGATGATGTTCCCTAAAAGCTTGTTGAACTAGAGGATCATGGCTGATACCTATGAATCTCATGCAGTCTGTCCTATCTACTGATATTCCACTGGCCCCTTGATCACTGAGTCTTACCATCCAAGATATCAATGGTTCTCCTATTCTTTGGCTGAATCTACTCAAAATATCTGTGACCTCTTGCGGTGAGAAATCTTCCTGAATTTCCCTTGTAACTGAATCTTCACCTAGGGTTTCTGTCTTCCTCCTTTGTATGGGTCGAGCCCTTGTCTGATCATTTAACCATCTCCTATTCTCTGTGTGAGGCACATCCTGAACCCCAGTAGTGTTTTGTGCCTCAGCCCCTAACATTGTCTCATTCTCTCCCCACTCACTTCCTCTGCCACCATGGCTAGGACGAAGCAGGCAGTCAGGCTCTTTCTGGGCTGGGTTGAAATGCACTCTGGGCTTTTTTGGTCTCCTGTTGCTCTTAGCCACATTAATAGAAAAGTTCTCATTTGAGTCAGTTTGGTCTCCTGCTATCTGAGATTCCCCTTCTTCCTGTGGGGTAGGAGTGCCCCCATGTCTTTCACTTAATCTCAATCTTTCGTATACTAGCCGGTAGGCTGATAACACTATCCAGCTTTGCCTAGATAGTGATGCCCCTGACTGAATTCCAACTTCTCGTAAACACTTTTCCAAATCCCTAGGATCTCCTCTCCGTAGCTTTGGTTCCCAGTTTTCACAGGGTCCAGCTTTTTTAGCCAATTCTTTTGCTAGGGAGGAATAAAATGGATCCTCCCATCCTGGGATATTCATCTCTTCCTCTGGAATTGTTCTGCTTCTAAATAGAGATCTTATACCTAGCGATCCCATCCTCGTCGCCAAATGTATTAGGAGGGCAGAGTTTATAATCTCAAAGAGGATCATAAACATGTCTGAAAGGTTCGGAACCGCCGGATATAAGAAACTCTCAAAGTAGAAGGCAGAAGAATCAAAACATTTATTTAGGCTCCACAGTAACCAACCCATGAACCAGCAACCCCATTTTGATATATTGATCAAAAGCTTCCAGGCCCAATAAGTACGCCTTGAAAGAGTAACCAGGAGGCTACAGAGAAGCATGATTGCGTAAAGCAAAATCATGTTTCCCCCTCTATGGTAATAAGATTACCCACTGGACTGAAGTCTTTGTTCAGCTTCCTCCCGTAGGTCAGCTCTGCTACTGGCAGCTCCTGCTTCAGCTGTGGCTGTGTCTGTAACTGTAGCTGTAACTGTCGCTGTAACTGTCGCTGTAACTGTCGCTGTAACTGTCGTTGTAACTGTCTCTGGCTCCAACCGGAAAAGGAAAAGAGGATCTTCAAGCTGTCTTCTCCCCTCTTATAGAGTTTTTGACATCATCAAGCACCGCCTGAACGACCAGGGCCGATTGGTTCTTGACTTGGCCCCTCCCCCTAGCATAGCCGTTAATACCTCCCCTCAGCCAGCCCCATGACTCATCACACAGGAAGTTGTCTGCTTCCTGGAATGCTCTTTGGGCTTCCTGCCCCGGAAGAGCAAGCCACAGTGTCCAGAAGCTCAATGAGGTAAGCTGAGTCATTCAAAGAAAACAAAGGCCATTCTGGCTACAGCAACCAAACAGTGCATACCCTTTCATTCAGCAATATCACTACTAGATCTTTATCACAAAGAGATTGTAAAATGGGGAAAGGACCTACATATACAAAAATAATTATAGCAGACCTTTTTGTTGTGGAACAATATTTTAATCTGAGGAGGTGGTCATCATTTGGAGAATGGATGAACAAGCTCTGGTATGTGATAGATGTGGTGTCTAACTCTATCAGTAGTAGAAACAGAAATCTGAGTGTGTAGCAGAATTTCTATGCAGCTCCCATCCCTTGATGATACCAGTAGCTGTTGTTTCAATGAAGAGAAAAAAAGGAAAGGATGCTCAGACCTTTGATTCCTGTTCCAGAAAAGTTATCCTTATTGGTAGAGTACCCATGGCTCTTAGGTTACTTCTCATCTCCTCCTTTATAGCTCTCAATTTCAACAACTCATTCAGACCTGTTCACCCTGGATATAACATACACTGTTAACCTATCTATTGCATACATTGCCTCCTCCCCAACCCTTATCACAATTTAACTTTCTTTCATCATGTTCTCACAAGGATGTCTCAGCTGCGTCTGAGATACAATTAGATCACAGGACCATCCTCTTTTACAGGTAGAAGGAAACCTCAATCCACATAGTACAGGGGTTATTGACCTGCTTTCGGTCTTCCATAGACCCCTTCAGCAGTCTGGCAAAACCTTAAGTAAAAATATTTCTCATGTTTTTAAATGCAAAAAAGTAGAACACAATAAAATACACAGGATTAAAAAGGGAACTAACTGTATTAAAATAGAGATGTAGGTTTTTTTTTTCACCATCTAAGTTCATGGACCTCCTCCATGGGGATCTGTGGATCTCAGGTAAATTACTGAATCTGTCTAGTCTATTCCTTCATTTTATACATGAAGAAATAAGGGTCCAAAAAGTTTAAGTGAGGTTTCCAAGATCATACTAGAGCCTGGGTCGACCAAGTTTGGTTTTTTTGGACCACACTCCAGATTTCGGTGGTGCAAAGATTTCCCAGGTGGGGAAAAAAACCTGTCTGTATCAATGCAAATGAGGTCATATTTGGTAATGGTCTTAGGAAGTGGCCTGAAAGACCCTATGAGGTTTAATGATTTGACCAGAGTTGGCAGACAGACTTCCTGCTTTTTGACTCTGTGGTCCTTCTATCACATCAGCTTCTCCTCATTAATCCACACTCAGAAGGTAATGATTGGATACTCACATTTCTGCTGTGCTGATGTTATACGCATTTTCACTGGAGCATAGATTTAAAGATAACGACTTGAGGGGCTATAAAGCTAAATTCCCTCTTTTTAAATTTCAATGAGGGACAATGCCTTAACCCAAAGGAAGAAAACAGTAAAATTTTGGGTGCAGGGCAATACGACAATGGAGCTATTTGAACAGGGAACACGTTCCTCTATTCCCTAGGTCATGCCAAGTTTACATTGGGTTTGACTAGCTCCTTGCCCTCAAAATCCTTAATTAGCATTTTGTGGTGATCCTAGCATTTATGCTTTTCCTTTGTGTTTCATATGGATTTTTGCTCTAATGGGAGGGGTGGTGAGTTATCTAGGAACAACTTTATTCAGAAAGTCCACGTCTGCACCTAGGATCTTCCTGGTAGGAGCTGTGTGTGCACTTGAGCACGTCACTTAAACTGTTAACTTTGTATTTCTCACCAATAAAATAGAAATTATAAGACTTGTATGAGCTAGACCCTTACTTGGTAGAGTGGAAAGAGTCATAGTGTTAGCATTAGGAAGACCTGACTTTAAATGCTACCTAAGTTATTCACACTCTAATCCTTTGACTCTTCAACTCTTTCCCAGATATCACCTGTACACTAGTCATTCTCTCTTTTCTCCATCTTGACCCCTTGATGAATCAATTCAATTATTCAGTTCCCTTTAGTCCCTGGACCATTAATCATATCACTGATTGTCTCTTGCCACTAATCCACCTTGGATGACCCTTATCATTCACTACCTTTACTCCTTCACAATTGCCTCTGAGTCTAGGTGGAGAAAATCATGCAACCCTGATGAGTGGAGACATCACCATTTTATGTTATACAGCCTCAACTGGGCCTTCTTTGCCACTAGGCAATCCTACTATCTATACAACCTGCTTCTACTCACTATCTCACTGTCCATGGGAATCCGCATCACTTCCAAACTTTTTCATCTTTTCTAAAATTTCCTATGGATCCTGCTCCCCCTACTCACTTTTCTTCATTGTTTACTATAAAAAAAAACAACTGAAGTCATTTGCCATGAGTTCCTTATTATTTTATCTTCTACCTTTTTATCACTCAGATGTCTCCTCCCACTATATTCTCTTTCATTGCTATGTCAAAGTAATTGGTAATCTTACTTCTTACCAAGGCCCACCCCTCTGCATCACAAGTGACCCCACTCTGTCTCATTTCCTCCAATAGATCACTCCCTCTGTCTTTCCTACTTAGTATTTATCTTCCATCCTTTCTTGTCTATGGGATCCTTCCATCTGCCTACAAATATGCCCATGTCATACCCTCTCCTCAAAAAGACCCACCTTTGATCAGTTCATCCTCACTAACATATCCTATATTTCTCTGGTTATTTGTGCCCAAACTCCTTGAAAAATCCAATTACAATAAGCGTGTCTCCTTTCTCTCCTCTCACTCACTTCTTCACTCCATATAATCTACATCCCAACCTCATTATTCCGTCAATTCCACAGTTCCCTCCCAAGTTACAAATGATCTCACATTTTATCTTCTCCTCCCCCATGCCTGGAATGTCCTTCCTCCTCATACCCACTGGCTCCCTTCATTTCTTACAAGCCTCTGTTAATATCACATCATCTGAAGGAAGACTTTCCCTACCCTTCTTCATTCTAGTTTTCCAGAAATATCTTATTCCTCATTTCTAACCCTTGGTACTTTTAATCATTCCTATTTTCTGATATAAAGCTTGTTTGTACCTCTTTGTTTGAATGTAGTCTATGCCATTGCATTCTAAGCTCCTCGAGGGCCAGAACTGTCTTTTACATGTTTTTGTAGTCCCAGAACACAGAACATGTCATACATAGAAGGCACTAAATAAATGTTCATTGACTTACTGTATGTCCCTGGGACATTCACCACATTTTCTCTTAATTTCCTTGATTATAAGTTGGGGTTATTAATGATAACACATATATCATAAGATTGTTGTGGGGACCTAAAGAGATGACACATTTATTTTTTCATTAATTTCATTGGTGTTGTTGACCTTTTCGTCTTCCACATTAATTTTATTTTTAGTTTTTTAGCTCTATCAAATAATATTTTCATAGGTTGGTTGGTATTGCACTGAATAAGTAAATTAATTTAGGTAGAATTTTCATTTTTATTATATTATCTCAGCCTACTCATAAGCAAATGATATTTTGCCCATTGCCTATATCTGACATTGTTTGGTCAAAAATGTTTTGTATTTCTTTGTAATGATTATTTCAAGTAGTTTTGCAGTTGATTCCTTAGGATTCTCTTTTTTTAATTTTAATTCAGTTATTTATGTATTTTGAAATTTCAACATTCACTTCCATAAAATTTTGAGTTCTAAAATTTCTGTCCTTCCTTCCCTCCCCCCCTACTTAAGACAGCATGCTATCTGATATATGTTTTATATAAACATTCATATTAAACGTAATTTCACTTTGGTAATATGTTAAAGAAGAATTCGAACCAATGCAGGAACCACCAGAAAGAAGAAACAAAAAAAAATGAGAGAGGGAGGGAGCAAATAGAATGCTTTGATCCAAGTTCAGATTCCATAACTCTTTTTCTTGATGTGGATACTATTTTCCATCATGAATCTTTTTCAGTCACCTTAGATCCTAGCATTGCTGAGAAGAGCTATGTCTATCAGAGTTAGTCATCACACAATGTTGTTACTATGTAGAAAGTTCTCCTGGTTCTACTCACTTCTCTCAGCATCAGTTCATGTAAGGTTTTCCAGGTTTCTTTTTCCTGGTATCCATCTGCTTAGCATTTCTGTTAACACAATAGCATTTCATTGCATTTATATACCACAAATGGTGGAGCATTTCCCCAATTGATTGGCATCCACTCAATTTACAATTCTTGGCCACCTCAAAAGACCTGTTCTAAAATATATTTTTACATGTTGATTCTTTTCTCATTTGTATGATCTCTTTGGGATATGGTCCTAGAAGTGGTATTGCTAGTCAAATGGAATGCAGTTTTATACCCCTTTGGGAATAGTTCCAAATTGCTCTCCAGAATGGCTGAAACAGTTCTCAAATCCACCAACAATGCATTAGTGTCCCGATTTTCCCATATCTTCAACATTATTTATTTTTCTTTTTTGTCTTATTAGCCAATATGATTGGTGCGATGTTGTATTTCAGAGTTGTTTTGATTTGCGTTTCTCCAATCAATAGTGATTTGTAGCAATTTTTCATGTGACTGTAGATTGCTTTAATTTCTTCATCTAAATCCTGCTTATTCATATCCTTGGACCACTTATCAACTGGGGAATGACTTATCTTCTTATAAATTTAGCAAATTTCTATAGAAATGCTGATGATTTATGTGGGTTTACTTTGTATCATGAGACCTTGCTAAAGTCTTAGTATATTTCAAGTGGTTTTTAATTGATTTTCTAGGATTCTTTAAGTATACCATCATATCATCTGCAAAGAGTGATACCTGTGGGGGATGGAGCTGAGATGGCCCTGTGAAAACAGCATCTTACTGGAGCTGTCTCAAGGTTCTGTCAGATACCACTAAAAATTGAATCTGAGAAGATTTGCAAGAGTTTGAAGCCACTACTGGAATATTGGGGCAAATTTTCAAGACAGGTATTTTAACAATTGGGCTGGCAGCTCCTGTGGGGGCGTAAGATCTCCCCACAGCCAGCACCCAGGAGGCTGCTGGCATGCCAGGAAAGCACAGGTTCTTTTTATCTGCTTAAACAAGGAAAGCACCGTAAAGGGGTTGACCAGGTTACTTTAATCCAGCATTCAGTTAGCATACAGACAACATTCATTTAGTTCAGGGGAAAAAACGCCAGCATTCAGTTAGTTTAGGGGAGCATACAGGCAAGCATCCACAAACAGGCCAAATACAGATTACAGTCAGCTAGTTCAGGGGAACAAACAACCAGTACCCTGAAGTTCAGAACATTCAATTAGTTCCAGGGAAAACAAAACCAGCACCACGAACTTTAGAACTAAAAAACAAACAAATTACAAATAGCCACAGACAGACCCAATACAATTCATAGTTACCAACATCTGGGCTCAGCCCAAGAGCAAGGCCTGGCCCAGATTCACACTTGCCGCTGCTCCCACACCAACTGGAAAAGGAAAAAGAGCTCTTCAAGCTGTCCTCTCCCTTCTTATAGAGATTTTGACATCATGAAGTGCCGCCTGAATGACCAGAGCCGATTGGTTCTTGAGTTGGCCCCTTCCCCTAGGTTAACACCCAATAGGGCGTGACTCTAGAGTCAACACCTCCCCTCAGCCAGCCCCATGACTCATCACACAGGAAGTTCTCTGCTTCCAGGCATGCACTGGGCTTCCTGCGCTGGAAGAGAAGCCCCAGCACCCTGCAAGGCTCAATGAAGTAAGCTGAGTCATTCAAAGAAAACAAGGCCATTCTGGCCACACCAGGAGAGACCACAGGGACAAGAGGATGATTCTGTATGTAGGAGAGCACCCAGTAAGCAGAGCTGCACCAGACCACACCAAAGCTGAAGCAGCTGACATACTCAGGCAGCTATCCAGGCTGGGCATGTGAAACTGGTGGTGATCCCAAGGCCTCTCAGCCTAGGACTGGAATTTGTTGGAGCTACAGGGAGCAGCAGCATAGGGCCTGTGGCCATGAGAATGACTAGTCCTGAGGCTTGCAGGCCACAGTCTAAAGATTTGAAACTCAACTCTTTGAACTTCTGGGACACATGATGATGAAAGAAAATTGCTCTCATCCCTCCATTTCACATAGATACTATCCCTATGGGAGAAAACCTGAAAGAGAGGAGACAGATGTGGGGCTTCAGTTGGCAAACAGATGGAATTCCTGAGCCCCAGGTCAGTGGAGCCAGCAAAGGGCAACTCCAGGAACCCATAGGTTCCTTCACACAGCCAAGGGAAGTGGCAGACACCAGGACAGACAATGGCTGAGACCACCCCTCCCCTATACCTCATGAAATGTGAGGCCATAGCACAGAAAGCCAGTAACTAGGCCTACAGTTCCCAGAACAAGAAGCCTGGGACAGAGCCCCCTGAGCCCCAGAAGCAGAAATCCACTTTAAAGCCAGGAAAAAGTTAACCAACAAGAAGAAGCACTCCGGGAAACTGAGGACCATTGATTTTTTTTTTTTTTTTATGGAGAGAGAGAAGATCAAAATACCAATTAGGAAGAGGACAGCATGGACACTATACCCACATCTGAAACGTCAAAATGGAAAGTGAAGTGGTCTGAAGCCCAAAAAACATTTCTGGAAGAGCTCAAGGAGGATTTTAAAAATCAAATTACAGAGGTAAAAGAAAAATTCAAAACAAATTCACTGATGAGAACAAATCTTTAAAAGGTAACATTGGTGAAAAGGCTAAGGAGATTCAGAATCCAATTAGAGAAAATAGTGCCCTGAAAAGCAAAATTAACAAAATGGAAAAAGAAACAGAGAATCAAAATAAAGATACCAATTAATTAAAAATTAGAATTGACCAAATAGAAGCTAATGACTCTATGAGGTATCTAGAATCAGTCAAACAAAATCTAAAGAATGAAAAAAATGGAAGAAAATGTGAAATATCTGATTGAAAAAACAACTGACCAGGAAAATATGCCCGGGAGAGACAATCAAAAAACTATTGGTCTACTAGAAAGCCATGATGAAAACAAGAGCCTGTACAGTATCTTCCAAGAAATCATCGAGGATAAGTGCCCTGAGGTCCTAGAACCTAAGGGTAAAACAGTCATTGAAATAATCCACCAATCACCCCCTGAAAGAGATCCCAAATTGAAAACTCCAAGAAATATTGTAGCCAAATTCCAGAATTATCATGTAAAGGAGCAAATACTGCAAGCAGCTAGAAAGAAACAATTTAAATATCACAGAGAGCTACAGTCAGGAACACGCAGGATCTTTTAGCTTCTACATTAAAAGGTCAGCAGGATTGTAATATGATATTTCAAAAGACCTCAAACTACACCCAAGGATCACCTACTGAGCACAATTGAGCATAATTGGCAGAGCCAATATGGCAGCTGGAAAGCAAGGACTTGCTTAAGCTCTCCCCCAAATAACTCCAAACCCCTGTAAAAAATGGCTCTGAACAAATTCTAGAGCTGCAGAACCCATGAAATAGCAGAGGGAAGCATGTCTACAGCCCATGACAGCCTGGATGGTCACTGAGGATGGTCTATCACATGGTGCTGGGAGCAGAGCACATCCCAGCATGGGCTGTACCAGGACAGACCAGACCAGGAGTGAAGCAGAGCAGGACTTAGGGTCATGAATCGTTGAGCTTTGGCAGCTACCAGACTTCTCAACCCAGAAGCACCAAAGACCATGGAGCAGGCAAGTGGGTAAACTGCTAGATCGTGTTAGAGAATGGTCCAGCCACCAACCATAGGGGTGTCAGAGGTGATGCAGCAGTGGAGCTCCAGCATCAGCTGCTTCTGAAATTCCTGGCTCACAGAGTGGGAGGAATTAAGTGGCAGAGCAGAGCCAGAGTGCAGGGCTTGCTTTGTCCGTCTTGGATATGTATCACAACCCTGTTTGGTGATTCATGGGGGAGGAGGATCACTACTGGTGCAGAGCTTGCAGTGACAGTGTAATAGAAGTAGTTCTGCAAAGAGCAGGGCAGCCCCTAAAGCTTGCAACAAAGCACTCTCTACTCTACAATCAGCCATACCCTAACAAAAAGCTCAAGGGTCAAATAGTTGGCTGGGAACATGGCCAGGCAGGGAAAAAGAATACAGACTCAGACTCAAACTCAGAATCTAGAATCTCTTTTGGTGACAAAGAAGATCAAAACATACAGCCAGAAGAAGTCAACAAAGTCAAAGAGCCTACATCAAAAGCCTCCAAGAAAAGTGAGAATTGGTGTCGGGCCATGGAAGGGCTCAAAAACCATTTGGAAAAGTAAGTAGGAACTAGAGGAAGAATTGGTAAGAAAAATGAGAGTGATGTAAGAAAACCATGAAAAACAAGTCAACGACTTGCTAAAGGAGACCCCCCTAAATACTGAAGAAAATAACACCTTACAAATAGACTAAAACAAATGGCAAAAGAGCTCAAAAAGTCAATGAGGGGAAGAATGCCTTGAAAGGCAGAATTAGCCAAATGGAAAAGGCAGTCCAAAAGACCACGGAAGAAAATACCACCTTAAAAATTAGATTGGAGCAAGTGGAACCTAGTGACTTTATGGGAAATCAAGATAATATAGAAGAGAACCAATGGAATGAAAAAATGGAGGGCGGTATGAAATATGTCATTGGAAAAACCACTGACCTGGAGAATAGATCCTGAAGAGATAATTTAAAAATTATTAGACTACCTGAAACTCATGATCAAAAAAAGAGCCTAGACATCATCTTTCAAGAAATTGTCAAGGAAAACTGCCCTGATATTCTAGAACCAGAGGGTAAAACAGCAATTGAAAGAATCCACCAATCACCTCTTGAAAATGATCCCAAAAAGAAAACTCCTAGGAATGTTTTTGCCACATTGCAGAGTCCCAGGTCAAGGAGAAAATACTGCAAGCAGCCAGAAAGAACAATTTGAATATTCTGGAAACACAACTAGGATAACACAATATATAGCAGCTTCTACATTAAGGGATGGAAGGGCCTGGAATATGATATTCTGGAGGTCAAAGGAGCTAGGATTAAAACCAAGAATCACCTACCCAGAAAAACTGCGTATCAAGCTCCAAGGCAAAATATGGATTTTCAAGACAAGAGAGAACTCAAGCTTTCTCAATGAAAAGAACACAGCTATATAGAAAATTTGATTTTCAAATACAAGAATCAAAGAAGTGTGACCAAGTAAACAAGAAAGAGAATTCATAGGGACTTACTAAAGTTGAACTGTTTTGTTCACATTCTTATATGGAAAGATGATGTGTGTAATTCCTGAGACCTTATCTCAGTATTAGGGGAGTTGAAGGGAATATACATATGTATATATATATATATATATATATATATATATATATATATACACACACACATATATAGAAAGAGGGCACAGGGTGAGTTGAATATGAAGAGATGATATCTAAAAAATAAAATAATATTAATGGGTGAGAGAGGAATATATTGAGAGAAGGAGAAAGGGAGAGATAGAATGGGATAAATTATCTCACATAAATGTGGCAAGAAAAAGTAGTTCTGTTGAAAGGGAAGAGGGGGCATGTGACGGGGAATGAGTGAATCATGCTCTCATCTGATTTGACTTGAGGAAGGAATAACATACACACTCAATGAGGTATCTTACTCCACAGGAAAGTAAGGGGAATGGGATAAAAAGGGTGATGATAGAAGGGAGGGAAGATAGGGGGAGGAGGTTATGAAAAACAAACATCTGTGAAAAGGGACAGGGTCAAGGGAGAAAACTGAATAATGGGAGTTAGGAGAGGATGGAAGGAAATATAGTTATCCTTTCACAACATGAGTATTGTGGAAGTGTTTTCCATACTGATATATGTGTGACCTATGTTGCCTTGCTTACTTTCCTAAAGAGGATAGGTGGGAAGAGAGAATTTGGAGCTCAAAGTTTTAAAAGCAGATTTTCAAAAAAACAGTTTTTTTTCATGCAGCTGGGAAACAAGATATATAGCTAATGGGGCATAGAAATCTATCTGCCCCTACAAAAATTGAGGGGAAACAATTTGGGGGTAAGTGGGTTGACAGAAGGGACAGCTGACTGAGAAATGAAACAATCAGAATATATGCTATCTTGGAATGGGGGGAGCTGTAGGAATGGGGAGAGTATTTGTAATTCAAAGTCTTGTGGAAGTAAGTGTTGAAAACTAAAATATTAAACAAAAATGATAAAATCCAAAAAAATTATAGTTTTTGTTTTTGAGCAATCTAATTTCTAAATGAATCTCACCATTACCTTGCCCAGTAAGGCATCCCTTCTTACAGAGAATCCAAAAGATAAAAGACAAAAATATTAGTTCAGTGGAAATGAACAACAGCCTAGTCTCCCAGAATATGAAACTGAATATCTTTTTTTCCAAAATTTTCAACCATCTAAAACCACTATAAAGCTTGTTTGTGATCATTAATTATAAGATGATTGCAAATCAAAACAACCCTGAAGTCATAATTCTCAAATATGAAAATATTTAAAGATAGATACAGTTTACTTTTGCTGTACAATAGGCATTAAAGTGGTACAATGCATGGAGTGCTGTGGTTTGGAACCAAAAAAAACCTCATCTTCATGAGTTCAGTTCTGGCCTCAAACACCTACTATCTCTGTCATCCTGGGCAAGTCATTTGACCGTGATTGCTTCAGTTCCTCATCTGTATAATGAGCTGGAGAAAGAAATGACAAACTACTCCAGTATCTTTACCAAGAAAAACCCAAATGGGATCATAAAGAGTCAGACACATCTGAAAGGACTGAACAACAACAGGAAGACAGACATATTTATCCAGTTTTAGTCAAGCTGGGAACATGTCCACATAGTTTTCCAAAATAATTTGGAAATAACAAAGAGGAGTTAATAATTTGCTTATATAATTTTTCTCAATTTTGCTACTTAGCATATAGTTCAAGGAGGTCAAATTCAGAAGGAACAATCCTATATATAAAAAGCTATTTATACATTTACTTTTAATTGTAGAAAATAACACTTGAAGTGACATAAATGTCCATCTACTAGAAGATGGCAGAACAAATTTTAATCATACAAATATGGTGAACTGTTTATTGAATTATCAGATATGATGACAATGATAAATTCAGAGAAACAGAGGAAAAATGTGTCAACTAATGTAGAAGGAAATAAGCTGAACTAGGAGAACAGTGTGTACAATGACTATGGTAATGTCAATAAAAATCCCAATTATGCTTAATCGTAAAAACCAGTCTCAATTTCGGATGACAATTGATGAAACATTTCTCCCTCAACAGAGAAACTGATAAATAAGTGTTGGCACCCTGCCTTTGCTATATACTTTCTGACCATGGACAATTTAGCTCACGTACTCAAATTCATGTTCTTTATGTGGAAAATGGAGGGATTGGACTATATGGCCTCTAAAATCCATTTCCACTTTAAGTCTATGAACTAGTTCCTTTGAGCTAATGAATCTGGAAAGGGTATGAGCTGAGTCAATTGTCGATGGGATAGCAAAAAGAAATGACAGAGGGAAAGCCTCTTTACCTACAGCAGTAATTCCTGATTAGAAGGATTTGGTGAGCAGAATTTTTGGATGAAGGATGAAGGGATACATTAACGTTTGGGTAGAATAGGTTTGGAACATCAAACACCTACTTAAGTTTTGGGAAATAATTAAGGAATTGGAGAAGAAGCAATGATGGAGGGAGGTATGGTAGCTGGTCCCATAAAGCCTGGAATCCTCATGTGACCAAATAGTACAGCTGTTGATGTTCATGTAGCTTCACATGTCCTGTACAGTTTGTGTATCTTGTTATTTCATTTCCGTTATTTTATCCTTCCATTGTGTATTGACCCTATGGCTCATCCCCTCCACTTCAAGAAAGGTAGTGAAAGAACCCAAGTCAATGACATTTAAATGACCTTTTCGACACAGGATATCAAAATAACAGCAAGGAGTCCAGCTTTCTATATAGGAGGGGAATCACAGCATGGAAGGCCACCCATCATTGCAATCACAACATTATATTTGAGTTTTTTGGGCAAGGTGGCTTCCAAGGCTTTGGTAAATTTATATCTGGCAGTACGTTGGGGGCAGGAGTTTTGCAAGCCCTCAAAATAAATCCAACCAAAACATAAGGATGAGGATGATCTGGATGTGAAAAATGCCTTCAGAACACGGAATGTGACATTTCAATGAGGATATTGTTTTCTGAGGTCTGTATAAGAGCAGCTTCCCTTGATCCATGCAGTACAGGCAACATCAACACCATGGCTGCTACCAAGTGGTTATTGCTCCTTTTCTCAGTAGCCCTGTTGGGCCTGAGCTCTGCTCAATTCACAGATGAACGTAATTATGGCACACAAAGAATCTTTGATCACGTTAGGAGGTTGTTGGGGGTTGTGGCCAGGGTATCATTCAATTGAGGTCATTTGAAATTAGCCATCCTAAGTAATTTAGATATTTTTGCCTTCCTAGAGTTAGATAAACAGGAGGTGGTATTCTCATTTTCCATGTTCTGATGGCTCATCAAATCTGCTGTCAATCATGGGTTTGAAGCAAAACCCAAACTATTCATTAAACCTACTTTATTGTTTGCTTCAGTCATCTATGCATCTTGCTGTTCCACATGCACAACATTCCATCTTTCCATACTTTTATCCAGCTGTCTCCCCAGCCTGCAAAGCATTTGCTACTCCTTTCAGCCTCTTAGAATTTCTAGCTTCTGCTAAATTTCTGTTTCTCTCTTATCCTACTGGGAATCTAAGTTGAATAACTGCCTTACTCCCTGTCCATACGTTTCCTCCACCTAAGAAAATATTATTTTTTTACGTGTTTTGCATTTTATTTTCTATATGTCTTTTGTATTTCCAAAAAAGAATTCAAATTCTTCAACATCAGGAGCTGTTTCTTCTTTTTCTGTACACTCAGAACCTAACAGAGTGACTGTCACATCATAAGCACTTAATACAAACTTACTGAGTTGAATTGGACAATTAGGCATGAAATATAAATAAGAGAATAAAAAAATCTACCTTTAATGATACATTTCCATCAATGAAGCAAGTAATATCTGTACACTCAGAAATAATCAGATGATTGAATTTATCTTTTTTTTCCTTCAGACTTAGTGTATAGACATTCAATTTAATTCTTTCTTTTATTGCATGGACTCCTCCCTTCTTGTCAATGTGTTTATTCAATTCTTGCAAAGCACAGATGATCTCTCTGATATGGGGCTGCTCAGGCACAGAGTAAAATGTGCCCTAATGAGTTTTGAATTCCTCCTCAGCCATCAACCCCTTTATTCCAGGTCAGCAGATCAGTACATCTTCATAATATCCATAATCAGTCACTCAACAAGCACTGATTGCTGGGGACAGAATATAAAATCCATAAAGCAAAATTATAGTGAAGCAGTCAGTGCCTTCATGGACCTGATAATCTAAACAGAGATGACACAACAAAGATTTTTTTTTCTAATTGAAGACATATCCTCATTCTCAAAATCTCATCTAAACATTTCCAAATATATAAATATTAGACATTCCACCCAATTAAATTAGACTGTTGGTTTGAGATTTTACTATTTTTTTTAATCAGAAGTGTTTGCAACATACAGAGTTAGCCTAAGTGGAGCAATGTAATTTTGTCCACCATATATGACCTCTGGAATCTTAAGTCACATCAGTACTGTACCTGTCTCAGAGATACCTCTAATCAATGCATGAGACTACAATTCAGAGGGGAGTAAATCTGAAACTCCTCCAAATGCAGATCAATCTCCTCCTGCTCAACAACTTAGTGTCTTAAAAGAGTTTCTTGGAGTACCTAGGTGGTAAGGGCAATTTACCTATGTTTATATGACAACTAGGTGTCTGAGGTAGACTCTGAACCCAGGATTTTTGAGTCTCAGGCTAAATTTCAACCTATTATGTCATTCTGCCTCTCAGTGAGATTCTCATTACCATTTTCCAGATGAAGATAGTCAGGGTCAGGGACTTTAAATGACTTTTCCTCTGGCATATTTGGCTGGAACTGTGAAAGCTATGACACGATACCGAATTCCTCAACTTTAAGGCTAGCTCTGTAGGGAGAGGCAACATGTTGGGTTATGAGGAAAGTCTTTGAAGCCAAAAGACCTAGATTAAACTTCTGCCTTTGCCAGTATGACCTTGAGTAACTCACAGTGCCTAGCACAAGGGTAAGTGTTTATTAAAGCTTGTGGACCATGTTCTTTGAATTCCTCCAGTTTTCTGTTTATTAAATCAAAGAGTTCCAGTAGATGATCTTTAAGGTATCAGGCCTTTTGCTTCATGTAATTTTTCTATAACTGTGCTGTCTCTTCTTAGAAGATGAACAAAATTCAGAAGATCCAGTAGCTGTACAAGCACAAAATGACTCCAAGCAGAATGATCAGAACCCTGGGCAGCAACAAGATGGTAACCAAAAACATGGGCCTCCAGGTGGACAGCAAGGAGGTCAACAAAGTGGTCAGCAAGGAGGTCAAGCAGGTGGTCAATAAGTAGGTCGTCCAGGTGGCCAGCAGGGAGGACATCCAGGTGGCTAAAAGGGAGACAGTCAAGATGGCCAGCGGGGAGGCTGTCCAGGTAGACAGCAGGAAGGATGTCATGGTGGCCAGCAGGGAGTCCATCCAGGTGGACACCAAGGTGGACACCAAGGAGGTCAACAAGGTTGTCAACAAGGAAGTAAACAAGGTGTGGTCAGCAAGGAGTTCAACAAGGTGGTCAGCAAGGAGGTCAGCAAGGTGGCTAGCAGGTAGGTCATTCAGGTGGCAAACAGGGAGGTTGTCCAAGTGCATAGTGAAGATGTCATCCACTCTCCCCACCCCAAGGTATTTCATTGTTTCTCTCAGTGAACCAATGTCCATTTCTTATTATATATTGGTTGGAAACTGACATCAAATGTGTCCTAAAATTTTTTAGAGCCTTTCCACTTTTCTATCAACCTGACTCTTCATCACTCCTCTTTCTTCCCAAATATTTGCTCATCTGTGATTATCTCTGCACCATTTCTCCTGATAGAGACTAAAAGAGAGAAAGAGACAAAGATACAGAGAAAATGAGAGGCAGGTAGAATCAGAGATAAAGATATAGAGAGGGAAGTAGTGAGAGGGGGAGAGAAGGGGAGGGAGGATAGGAGGGAGAGGGAGAGATATCAAAACTTCATCTATTCTTTTTCCACTCCCCGTTATTCCACTTATCCTTATCCACGCCCAGGGTGTCCTAGCAAATTTTGTTTTGTTTTCTTTTTAAATTTCAGTAGTGCATGACTTTGTCATTGCCATTAGCCAAGGGACCAACTCAAGCACAGTGAATGTCCTCTAAACCTCTTCCTTTCTTCTTTCAGTGTATAAAAAGGAAGATGCACATTCAGGAGGCACCCTTGAAGTCCTCATGTGGACCTGGAAATTGGGCCATGGCTCTTGATCTACTCCATCATGTCTTTACAATACCAATAAATGAACTAATAATTAAAATTGACTCCTGCTTCACTTTATGGCATCTCTCAACTATCAGCATACTGGGTTCCCCATATAGGGACAGGAGTATGTTCCCCAGCTACTCAGTGATGGACTGATTCCAGATCATTCTCTAGATGCACAGCACTGACCTCGACTTAGTGGCTTCGTCCTGAGTCCCTAAAGTTCCCCTTGTTGAAGGTTGGATGAAGACCATGCATATAACAAATATTTTTGAGCCCCTGTAAAGTTCATATTACTTGAAGGATATAAAAAAAGAAGAATGTTCACAGTTCCTCAGACTCTTTAATCATTTCTTTGGAATAGAGTCTGATGTTCTCTCTTTGCCTATATTACTGAACAGAGCTAAAAATTTAAGAGTAAATGTGATGATGCCCCAAAAGACTCTTAGTCAGTCAATGAGCATTTAGCACATGCCTACTATGGTGTCAGACACTGTGGCAAACCCTTATGTAGAGAAAAAGGCAGAAAACAAAGAAAAATACCCCAAAATTAGAAATCTCTTCTCTCAAGAACTTGACAGTCTAGTGGTAGAGACATCATTCAAATACATACGTCAAAAAAATTTTAAATGTATTCCCAAGAATACTGGTCTTTAACCTGGGAATACTCAGAGTATAACAGACTAGGCAAGAGGCAGGTGTGTCAGGAATCAAGTACTGGTTTAATTGCTTTCATAGTGACGAGGACAATTTTGCCTATGGAAGTCTTCCTCTGGAGAAGTTCTTCTCTTGCTGCACAAAGGTAGGCCCTATACACCAAAAACAAAAACAAAACCCAATAAAACAACTTGCAAGCTGAAGGATCACAACACAATCATTCTTAGGTCTTGAAACAGTTCCCATGGCAGATTCATGCCTGAAGGCATTTTAGGGACAATGTAGGTGCTCTTGAGTTTTGTAGAAACAGTTCTTAAATTGATTGTCCCAAGACTCGTGTCTCAATGTGTTCTCTGATTGCTCAATGGGTGTACAGAACCCGTGTTAGCGTGATGAGAATAGCACTGCAGTACACTGTTTCAGTTCACTTGGCAGTTAAAAGCTCCAAAATTTATCACTTTCTGTTGCAATGTGTTGGCTGTAGCTATGGCTCACAATCCAAAATCTCTGGGAAATACGGGAGTTCCAACAAATCTCGATAACATAATCTTTACAACATATCATGTTGATTTATATGAGAATGACAAATCCCCTGACATTCCTTCTTTCTGGTCAAAGGCTTAGATGGCACTGGAGACCAAAGGGACACAGTCACTTGAAAGATCAGTTTGCTTCTATGTGACACAGGAGTGAATGGGTGAGATATAAGATGAATACCATGATAGACAGCAAGGCAAATAAAGAGGAGAAACTTCAGAGCAGAGAGGGCAGAGGGGAGAATGCTGCCAAGGTTTGAGAAATTATGAAAGAAAAATGCCCTAATATTTTGGAACCAGAGAGGAAAATATACATTGTAAAATCCACAGATCACCTCAAGAAAGTGATCCAAAAATAAAAACTCCATGAAACATTATAGCCAAAGGAAAGAAAAAGCAAGTCAAGGAAAAATAGCACAAGACAATGAAGTGATGTCAATACTTAACACATATGCATACATTGGTATAGCTTGCAAATTCCTGAAAGTAAAGCTAGCTCTGTAACTGGTTAATGACCAAACAAGAGAAAGAGAATATTATGAAATGTGAAATACATTATTTGGATTACATTAAATTAATAGATTTTGCATAAATCAGACCAATGCAACCAAGATTAAAAATAAAGTAGACAGCTGGGAAATAATCTTTCTCTGATAAAGTGTCTTGGATAAAGGCTTCATTTCCCAAATATATAGAAAACTGAGTCCAATATATAAGAATACATGCCCTTCACACACGTGTACAAAAACATTTATAGACACTCTTTTTGTGGTAGAAAATAATTGTAAATTGTGGGAATACATATCAGTTGGGGAATGTCTGAACAAGTTGTGGTATATGAATGTGACAGAACGCTATTAAAAGAAATGGTGAGCAGACAGATTTCAGAAAAGAACAGGGAAGACTAACATGAACTGATGCTGAGTAAAGTGATGTGAACTGAGAGAACATTGTACCCAGTAAGAGCAACATTGCACAATGATCAGATTAGAGAGACTTACCTCTTCTCAGCAATATAATGATTCAAGAAAACTCCAAAAGACTCATGATGGAAAATGCTATCCCATCCAGAAAAAGAACTATGGAGTCTGAATGCAATTTGAAGCAGACTCTTTTTCTTTTTTTGTATGTGTTTTTGTTCTAATGGTTTTTGTCTTTTGTTCTGATGCTGCTTTTACAAAGTGACTACTGTGAAAATACATTGAATAGGAATGTATAGGTAGGGCCCATATCTGATTGCTTGCTGAGTTGGGGTGACAATGGGAAGGATCTGAGGGACAAAAATTTGGAGCTCAAAATCTTACAAAAATGAAATTAAAATTATCTTTATATCTAATTGGTACCAAATTGAAGATTATCCAGGGCAAATGATTGCTGCAGTCGAAATTATTACTGTAAAACAGAAAAGAATACAATGCAGAGTTCCACCAGACCACACCACAGCTGAAGCAGCTGCAAAACTCAGCCAGCTACCCAGGCTTGGTGCAAAACTGGTGGTGATCCCCAAGCCTCCTAACCTAGGACTGAACTCTGTTGGAGTTATGGAAGGCAGCAGCATTGCGCCTGTGGACTTCAGAATGACTACTCCTGAGGCATGAAGCCCACAGTCTAAAGTGTGAAACTCACCTTCTTCTTTTAAATTTATTTAATATATTTAGTTCTCAGCATTGATTTTCACAAGAGTTTAAATTACATATTCTCTCCCCATTTCTGCCCTCCCACACATTCCAAGATGCCATATCTTCTGGTTACCCTGTTCCCCAATCAGACCTCACTTCTATCACCCCAATCTCCTCCCATCCCCTTTTCCCTTATTTTCTCGTAGGGCAAGGTAAATTTCTATGCCCTATTGCCTGTGTATTTTTTTTAATTACAGAATTTTTTTTTTATTTTTAGTTTACAACACTTGGTTCTACATAATTTTGAGTTCCAGATTTTCTCCCCTCCCTCCCCCCCTTCCCCAGACAGCATGGAATCCCATATAGCTTCCACGTATAACTTCACATTGAATTAATTTCGACACTAGTCAAGTTATAGAGAAGAGCTGTGATCAATGAAATGAATCATGGGAAAGAAGAAAGAGGACCAAAAAAAAAACCAACCGAAAAACAAAAACAATAGAGAGGAAAAGGAAAAATAAAGGGGGAGAAAAATGACTAACATGAAGTGTGCCTCAATCTGCATTCATACTTCATAGTTCTTTCTCTGGATGTAGATAGCATTCTCCATCGTGAGTCCTTTGGAGTTATCTTTGTACCTTGTGTTGCTGAGAAGAGCAAAGTCTGTCAGGGTTGGTCCTCACAGAATCCATATATCTGTGGTTGTGTATAATATTCTCCTAGTTCTGCGCCGCTCACTCAGCATTAGGTTGTGTAGGCTTTTCCAGGTTGTTATGCAGTCCGTATCATCCCCATTTCTTACAGCACAATAGTATTCCATTATCTTCATATATCACAGCTTCTTCAGCCATTCCCCAATTGATGGGCATCGCTTTGATTTCCAATTCTTACCTACCACAAAAAGAGCCGCTATAAATATTTTTGTACGTATGTGTCCTTTTCCCACTTGTGTGATCTCTTTGGGATAAAATCCCAGAAGTGGTATTGCTGGGTCAAAGGGTATGAAGATTTTTAGAGCCCTTTGGGCATAGTTCCAAATTGCTCTGCAAAATGGCTGGATCAGTTCACAACTCCACCAGCAATGTAACAATGTCCCAATTTTCCCACATTCTCTCCACCATTTATCATTTTCCTGTTTTGTTATTTTAGCCAATCTGACGGAAGAGATGTGGTATCTAAGAGTTGTTTTGATTTGCATTTCTCTAATCAGTAGTGATTTAGAGCATTTTTTTCATATGCCTATAGATATCTTTAATTTCTTCCTCTGAAAACTGTCTGTTCATATCTTTGACCATTTTTCAATTGGGGAATGACTTATATTCCTATATATTTGGCTCAGTTCCCTGTATATTTTAGAAATGAGGCCTTTATCAGAGACACTACTTGTATAGATTTTCTCCCAATTTTCTGCTTCCCTCCTTATTTTTGTTGCATTGGCTTTTTTTCTACAAAAACATTTCAATTTAACATAATCAAAATTATCCATTTTGCATTTTGTAATGCTTTCTATCTCTTGTTGGGTCATGAATTCTTTTCTTTTCCATAAATCTGATAAGTAAACTATTCCTTGCTCTCCCAAATTACTTATAGTATCAGCCTTTACTCCTAAATCATGAGCCCATTTTGACTTTATTTTAGTATATGGTGTAAGATTTTAGTCTATGCCCAGTTTCTGCCCTACATTTTCCAATTTTCCCAACAGTTTTTGTGAAATAGTGAATTATTAGCCCAGAAGCTGGCCTCATTGGGTTTATCAAAGAGTAGATTACAATAGTTGTTGACTTCTCCATCTTGTGTTCCTATCCTATTCCACTGATCCACAACTCTGTTTCTTAGCCAGTACCATGCAGTTTTGATGAGTGCTGCTCTATAGTACAGTTTAATATCTGGTATGGGTAGGCAACCTTCTCTAGCATTTCTTTTCATCAATACCTTAGATATTCCAGAACTCTTGTTCTTACAGATGAATTTTATTAATATTTTATCCAGGTCTGTAAAATAATTTTTTGATAGTTCAATTGTTATGGCACTGAATAGATAGGTTAATTTAGGTAAAATTGTCATTTTTATTATATTAGCTCAGCCTAACTATGAGCAACTGATATTTTTCCATTTATTTAGATCTGACTTTATTCACATGAAAGCTGTTTCATAATTATGTTCATTCTAATTCCTTCAATTTCTTTTTCTTCTCTTATGGCTACAGCTAATGTTTCTAGTACCAAATTGAATAGTAGTGGTGATAATGGACATCCTTGTTTCACCCCTGATCGTATTGGGAATGCATCTAGCTTATCCCCATTACAAATAATGCTTCTTGATGGTTTTAGGTAGATGCTATTTATAATTTTAAGGAAGGCTCCATTTATTACTATACTTTCTATTGTTTTTAATAGGAATGGGTGTTGTATTTTGTCAAAGGCTTTTTCTGCGTCTATTGAGATGATCATATGGTTTCTTCTAGTTTTGTTATTGATATGGTCAATTATGCTAATAGTTTTCCTAATATTGAACCAGCCTTGCATTCCTGGAATAAATCCTTCCTGGTCATAGTGTATTATTCTCATGTTAAGTTGTTGCAGTCTTTTTCCTAATATTTTATTTAAATTTTTTGCATCAATATTCATTAGGGAAATTGGTCTATCATTTTCTTTCTTTGTTTTGGCTCTGCTTGGTTTGGGTATTACTACCATAATTGTGTCATAAAAGGAATTTGGTAGGACTCCTTCTTCACCTATTTTCCAAAATAGTCTACAAAGTATAGGAATTAGTTATTCTTTAAATGATTGATAGAATTCACATGTAAAACCATCTGGCCCTGGAGATTTTTTCCAAGGGAGTTCATTGATGGCTTGCTCAGTTTCTTTTTCTGAGATGTGGTTATTTAGAAATTTTACTTCCTTTTCTGTTAACCTGGGCAATTTATGTTTTTGTAGATATTCATCCATATCTCCAAGGTCGTCAAATTTATGGGCATACAATTGGGCAAAATAATTCCTAATTATTGTTTTGATTTCCTCTTCACCCTTTTCATTTTTTATACTGGTAATTTGATTTTCTTCTTTCTTTTTTTTAAACAAATTAACCAAAGGTTTATGAATTTTATTGTTTTTTTTTCATAGAACTAGCTCTTTGTTTTATTTATTAATTCAATAGTTTTCTTGGTTTCAATTTTATCAATCTCTCCTTTGATTTTCAGTATTTCTAATTTGGTATTTAATTGGGGATTTTCAATTGGCTCTTTTTCTAGCTTTTTCAGCTGTATGCCCAGATCATTGATCTCCTTTGACCCTATTTTATTCATGAAAGCATTTAGGGATATAAAACTTCCCCTAAGAACTGCTTTTGCTGCATCCCATAAATTTTTGTATGTTGTTTCATTATTGTCATTCTCTTGAATGAAGTTATTAATTATTTCTCTGATTTGTTCTTTGGCCCACTCATTCTTTAGAATTAGATTATTTATTTTCCAATTAATTTTTGGCTTATTTTTCCATGGTCCTTTGTTACAAATAATTCTTATTGCATCATGATCTGAAAAGTAGGCTTTGAAAACTTCTGCCTTTCTGCACTGGATTGTGAGGTTGTTATGCCCTAGTACATGGTCAATTTTTGAGTATGTGCCATGTACCACTGAGAAGAAAGTATATTCCTTTTTATCCCCATTCGGTTTTCTCCAGAGGTCTATCATATCTGCCTTTTCTAAAATTCTGTTTATCTCCGTAACTACTTTCTTATTTATTTTGAGGTTAGATTTATCAAGTTCAGAAAGGGGGAGATTGAGGTCTCCCAATATTATAGTTTTGCTGTCTATTTCTTCCTGTAACTCCGTTAACCTCACCTCTAAGAATTTGTATGCCATACCACTTGGTGCATATATGTTAAACAATGATATTGCTTCATTGTTTATGGTGCCTTTTAGCAGGATGTAATGTCCTTCCTTATCTCTTTTAATTCAATCTATCTTTACTTTTGCTTTGTCTGAGATTAGGATTGCTATGCCTGCTTTTTTTTTTACTTTAGCTGAGGCACAATATATTTTGCTCCAGCCTTTTACCTTTACCCTGTGTGTATCCCCCTCTTTCAAATATGTTTCTTGAAAGCAGCATATTGTAGGATTATGGTTTTTAATCCATTCTGCTATCTGCTTCCATTTTATGGGAGAGTTCATCCCATTCATGTTCACAGTTATGATTTCTATCTGTGTCTTTTTCTCCATCCTATTTCCTCCTGTTTATGCTTTTATTTCTCCCTTTCCCCTTACCCTCCTCAACATAGTTTTGCTTTTGACTACCGCCTTCCTCAGTTTACCCTCCCTCTTTATTCCCCTCCCTTATCTTGTCATTTCCCACTTGCTACTTCTCCCCTCCCTTCTCACCACTCCCCTCCCTTTTTCCCCCCTTCCCCTCCTACTTCCTGTAGGACAAGTTAGATTTCTAAACTTATCAGGGTATGTTATTCCCTTCTTGAACTAGATCAGATGACATTAAAGCTCACATACTGCTCTTCTCCCTCCTTTCTTTCCCTCTACTATAATATGTTTATGTGCCTCTTCATTTGGTGTAATTTACCCTTTTCTACTACCTCCTTACTTCTCTCCTAGCCCTCCCTTTACATCTCTTAGTTATGGTTTTTATCCTTCTGTCAGTTATTTTATACAGGCATTCACAATCTATGGGTATCCCTTTCAATTGTCATAATAGCTGTACTAGTCTCAAGACTGACATATATATGTATGTATGTATATATGTGTATATATATATACATATATAAGATGATATAATCCTATATAAAGATACAAATAATTTGTCGTTATTGATTAATAAGGTTTGTGGGGGTTTTCCCCCATTTACCTTTTTATGTCTCTCTTGAGTTTTGTATTTGGAAATCAAATTTTCCATTGAGTTCTGGCCTTTTCATGAGGAAGGTCTGGAATACCCTTATTTCCTTGAATGTCCATCTCCTTGCCTGAAAAAAATATGCTTAATTTTGCTGGGTAGTTCATCCTTGGTTGTAGTCCCAGCTCCTTTACCTTTTGGAATATCATATTCCAATTTCTCCTGTCTTTTAATGTGGAAGCTGAGAGATCCTGCGTGATCCTGACTGTAGTTCCACGATATTTGAAATGTTTCTTTTAGGCTGCTTGCAATATTTTCTCCCTGACTTTGTAGTTCTGAAATTTGGCTATAATATTTCTTGGTGTTTTCAGTTTGGGATCTCTTTCAGGGGGTGATCAGTGAATTCTTTCAATGACTATTTTGCCCTCTGCTTCTAGGGCCTCTGAGCAGTTGTCTTTGATAATTTCTTTGAAAATACTGTCAAGGCTCTTTTTTTCATCATGGATTTCTGGTAGACCAATAACTCTTAAATTGTCTCTCCTGGATCTATTTTCCTGGTCAGTTGTTTTCCCAATCAAATATTTCACATTTTTTTCTATTTTTTTCATTCTTTACATTTTGTTTTACTACTTCTTGTTGCCTCATAGATTCATTAGCTTCCACTTGCTCAACTCTAATTTTTAATGAGTTAGTGTTTTCATTTTGCTTTTGAGCAAAATGACCTCTCAGGGTGTCATTTTCTCTATTTAGATTCTGAATCTCCATGGCCCTTTCACCAATCTAATTCTTTAGGGACTTGATTTCATCAGTGGATTTTTTTCCATTTTTTCTATTACCTCCCTAATTTGCTTTTAACGTCCTCCTTCAGCTCTTCCAGCAATACTTTTTGGCCTGGAGATCAGTTCACATTACCTTTTGAGGTATCAGATGTATCTCTAGTGTCATTCCTGTCCACTTCCAAATTGGAATTTTGATTATGCCTGTCTCCATAAAAAGAATCTATGGTCCTCGGTTGTTTTGTGTTTTTCTTCATGTTGGTTAGCCTTTTCCTGGCTTTACAACAAATATCTGCTTTTGGGACTCAGGGCTCTCTGTCCCAGCTTTCTTATTCTGAGGATTGTGAGTCTAGTTGTTGTCTTTGTAAATTATAGCCTTCAGGTTCCTGAGGTGTGGGGGAGGGGTCTGGCTCCCTGATGTCTATCTCCCTAGGGGTGCTCTCCAGCACTGTTGCTCTTCAGCAATGGTCTCAACTCTTTATAGTTTGAGCTGGTCTGGTTACTTCCCCTAGGGGAGCAAGATTACATCTGGGCTCCTGGTGTTGACCCCAGCAGGCACTGCCCCTCTGGGACTAATGAACTTCTAGTATTTGTCCACTGAAGCCCCACTTCTATCTCCTCTGTTCCAGCCTTCTTTTTTATTTTCTTCCGAGGAATTCTCCAGGTGAGGCGGGGGGGGGGGGGGGGGGGATTCGGGTCATTTACCTGGCCATTATGTCTCCCAGAAGTTCAAGAAGCCGAGTTTCATACCTTTGGGCGGCAAGACTCAGGAATCGATGTTTCATGGCCAGTGGTGTAGCGCTGCCTCTCCTCACTTCCACAGACTGCTGTCCTATGTTGGGAAGCCTGGGGATCTCCACTGGTTTTGGGCACCCAGCTTTCTCCCAGCCTGTCTCCCACGTGGGTTTCCCAGCCAGCTGCTTCTGCTTTCGTCTGGAGCAGCTCTGCATGCTGAGCACTCTCCGAGCCTACAGATTCATGCCTTCGGCCTTTCAGACTCTCCCAGCTTGGAAACTTGCCCCACTCAGACTGCTCGTGGTTTCTAACTCTCTCAAATGTGCTCGAATTCACTTTTTCATAGGAATCTGACATATGTTGTGAGAGAGCACATTACTCCAGTAATGTGCTGTTTTCATGCAGCCATCTTGGCTCCGCCCCCGTCTGTGTATCTTATTTCCTAGTTGCATGCAAAAGCTTCTTTTGTTTTTAAATATCTTTTTTAAACTTGTGAGGTCCAAATTCTCTCTGCTCTTCCTTCCCCACCCACACTCCCTAAGAAGGCAAGCAATTCAACATAGGTCAAATGTATATCATTATGTAAAACCCTTCCACAATACTCGTCTTGTGAAAGACTAACAATATTTTGCTACTTCCTAACCTGTCCTCCTTTACTGAATTTTCTCCCTTGACCCTTTTTGAAAGTGTTTGTTGTTGATAACCTCCTCACCCTATCTGCCCTCCCTTCTATCATCCTCCCTTTTTTATCTTCTTCCTCCTTCTTTCCTGTGGGGTAAGATATCTAATTGATTGTGTATGGTATTCCCTCCTCAGGTCAAATTCAATGAAAACAAGATTCACTCATTCCCCCTCACCTGCCCCCTCTTCCCTTCCTACAGAACTGCTTTTTCTTGCCACTGTTATGTGAAATAATTTACCCCAATCTATCTCTCCCTTTCTCCCTCTCTCAATATATTCCTCTAACATCCCTTAATTTGATTTTATTTTTTAGATATAACTCACCCTTTGCCCTGCCTATCTCTCTCTCTCTCTCTCTCTCTCTCTCTCTCTCTCTCTCTCTCTCTGTGTGTATATATATATATATATATATATATATATATATATATATATATGTACACACACACACACACACATATATATATATACACACACACATATATACATATACACACACACATATATATGTGTGTATATATATGTGTATACACACACATATATATATATATGTGTGTGTGTGTGTGTGTGTGTGTGTGTGTGTATATATATATATATATATGTATATATATATATATGTATATATATGTATATTCCCTTCAGCTACCCTAATACTGAGGTCTCATGAATCATACATATCATGTTTCCATGTAGGAATGTCACAAAACAGTTCAACTTTAGTAATTCCCTTCTGATTTCTCTTTCTTGCTTACTTTTGCATCCTTCTCTTGATTCTTGTGTTTGAAAGTCAAATTTTCTATTCAGCTGTGGTCTTTTCACTGAGAAAGCTTGAAAGTCCTCTATTTTATTGAGAATCCATATTTTGTCTTTGAGCATGATACTCACTTTTGCTGGGTAGGTGATTCTTGGTTTTAATCCTAGCTCCACTGACCTCCGAAATATCTTATTCAAATACCTTTGATCCCTTAATGTACAAGCTGCGAGATCTTTGATATTCTGATTATGTTTCCACAATACTCAAATTGTTTCCTTCTGGCTGCTTGCAGTATTTTCTCCTTGATCTGGGACCTCTGGAATTTGGCGATAATATTTCTAGGAGTTTTCTTTTTGGGATCTGTTTTAGGAGGTGATTTGTGGATTCTTTTAATCTCTATTTTACCCTCTGGCTCTAGAATATTAGGGCAGTTCTCCTTGATTTCTTGAAAGATCATATCTAGGATATTTTTTTGATCATGATTTTCTGGTAGTCCAATAATTTTTGAATTATCTCTCCTGGATGTATTTTCCAGGTCAGTGCTTTTTCCAATGAGATATGTCACATTGTCTTCCACTTTTTCATTCCTTTGGTTCTGTTTTATAATATCTTGATTTCTCATAAAGTCACCAGCTTCTACTTGCTCCAATCTAATTTTTAAGGTGGTATTTTCTTCAGTGGTCTTTTGGACATCCTTTTTCATTTGGGTAATTCTGCCTTTCAAGGCATTCTTCTCCTCTTTGGCTTTTGGGAGCTCTTTTGCCATTTGGGTTAGTCTGTTTTTTTGAGGTTTTGTTTTATTCAGTATTTTCTTCAGGTTTTTTTTTTTTGGTTCTCCTTTAGCAAGTCATTGACTTGTTTTTCATGGTTTTCTCACATCATTCTCATTTCTCTTCCCAATTTTTCCTCTACTTCTCTAACTTGCTTTTCCAAATCCTTTTTGAGCTCTTCCATGGCCTGAGTCCAGTTCATGTTTTTCTTGAAGGCTTTTGATGTAGGCTCTTTGACTTTCTTGACTTCTTCTGGCTGTATGTTTTGGTCTTCTTTGTCACCAAAGAAAGATTCCAAAGTCTGAGACTGAATCTGAGTGCATTTTTGTTGCCTGGCCATGTTCCCAGCCAACTTCCTTGACCCTTGAGTTTTTCATCAGGGTATGACTGCTTGTAGAGCAAAGAGTATTTTGTTCCAAGCTTGAAAGGATGCGCCCTTGATTTCAGAGCTATTTTTGTACTGCCAGCTCTGCCACACCAGCATTCCTCCTTCCCCAAGAACCGCCAACCAGGACTGGAAGCAAATCTTAAGCAGGCTCTTCACTCCTGCTCTGATCCACCACTTAATTCCTCCCACCAGGTGGGGCTGGGGCTAGAAGCAAATGCAGCTGTTGTTCTTTAGCTGCACCACCCCCTCTGCCCTTGGGGCGGTGGCCGAACTGTCAAACTCTGTGCCCCACAATTTTTCCTACTAACCTTCTCTGTTGTCTTTGGTGTTTGTGGCTTGAGAAGTCTGGTAACTGCCACAGCTCACTGATTTAGGATGCTAGGGCCTGTTCTGCCTGGCTCCTGGTCTGGTTGGTCCTGCCACCACCCACCCTGAGCTCTGCTCCCTGTGGGATAAACCTCATGCAGCAACCATCCAAGCTGTCCTGGGTTAGATCCCTGCTGCCCTCTGCTATTTTGTGGGTTCTTCAGTTCTAGAATTTGTTCAGAGCCATTTTTGTAGGTTTTTGGAGGGACCTGATGGGGAGTTCAAACAAGTCCCTGCTTTCCAGCTCCCATTTTTATTTTTAAAGAATTATTTTCTTCAATTAGTTTTTGAATCTCCTTTTCCATTTGTCCAGTTCTACTTTTAAAGGAGTCATTTTCTTCAATCAATTTCTGTACTTCTTTTTCTAAGCTAGACTCATTTTTATGATTCTCTTGCTTAGCTCTCATTACTTTCCCCCACTTTTCTTCTACATCTATTATTTGATTTTTAAAATCCTTTTTGAGCTTGTACAAGAGGAAATGTTGGGATTGAGACAAATTCATATTTCCCTTTGTGTCTTTGCATGTGCATATTTTGACACTGGTGTTCTCTTCTGTGTTTGTGTTTTAATATTCCCCATCTCTATCATAGCTTTATATGGCCAGGACACTTTCTTTTGTTTTTTCGTTCCCTTTTTAAGCAGTTTCTTGACTTTTCAATTTGAGTTCTGCTCTGTAGGTACCAGGGTACTGTCCGACCTTCTTGTGCTGAGGTCTAGGTACTTGGTTACTGGATTTCTGCTCCAGGGCCTCTGGGGCTGATGGCTCACTCACATTGCTGCAGTAGGCCTGCCTACTCTTGCCTCTTGTGCACTGTGTTCTGGGCCTAGAAGTTTGCCTGCTGCACTGGTGATGGAAGACTCACATGGCATGCTATGCCACTGGCCTGTGGAGCCCAAACTCTCGGCATTAGTTGCTGATCTGTGCTATGCCTAAGAATCTGATGTTGGCCCAGACAACACCTGTGCCTTTGACACAAGTAAGACCGGCTTTTCCCGAAGTCCTTCTAAGTTTTCTTGGGCTAGAAAATTTTTTTCCTCTGTCTTTGTGTGGGATTTCTTGCTCCAGAATTCCTTTAGAGGCTTGATTTAATGTTATTTTTGAGGCAAACTGAGGAGAGCTCAGGCACCTTCCTGGCTTCTCTCCAGCATCTTGACTCCACTTCAATATTATGAATTTTTTTTAACAAAGTATAATCCATGGAAGACATATGAAAAGATATCCCCAGTCACTCTTTTTGAGGTAGAAGTTCCATGAATGAGGTATATTCTTTATATTTTTGACTTTTTAAATATATTGATCAGATTTGATGTTTTCCCCTTATTCTTTCATGTATTTTTCACTAAACCATTATTTATTATATGAAAGGGCTCTCACAGAAGGAAATCGATACTGGGAGAAATGATTTTGTTGATATCAAAAGCAAAATAGTTTAATAAATTATATTTTCATATTCCAAAACAGACTGAAAGAAGCTAAGAACAAACAAGCAATATGACATCTTTTAATGTTCCATGTTAAATTTATTATGTATCCATGTAACATGTATGTGTGTGTCTGTAAGTGTAAAGCAAGTTGTACCTAATAGGTATATTTATTTTCACATACTACCTTCTTTTTTTTCTTTTCTACCTTGTATGAGGCAATAGGTTGTGTTTTATTGTTAAGAATAATTTTTTTAATTTCAAAGGACAAAAAATAATCACTATTTGTAGAAGACATGATGGTTTTCTTAGGAATGCCAGACACTCATCAGAGAAAGTGGCAACTTTTGCAGTTTTAGTAAAGGAAAAGGATATAAAATAAGTACCTAAAAGTAACCATTCATATACAGTAATAAAAAATATAGGGAAATTATAGAAAAGCAAAGTCTGCTCAATATATGTATATAATACACAAGATATTCTGAAGCTAACCTACAAACACACATATAGGTTTTATATAGCTACCAACAGAAAAAATTCTTTATGGACAAAATGAAGAAAAATAATTAAAGACATTTATTATTACATATAAGAGCATGTCGATTTGATGAAAATGGCTTTAGTATTTAAATTAATTGACACATTTAGTGACTTAAAAATTAAACAACCAAGAGGTTGCTTGTTAGAAATAGAAAAAATAGGGGGCGGAGCCAAGATGGCGGCTGGTAAGCACGGACTAGAGGGAGCTCCGTACCCGAGTCCCTCCAAAAACCTATAAAAATGGCTCTGAACCAGTTCTAGAACGGCAGAACCCACAGAACAGCGGAGGGAGGCAGGGCTCCAGCCCAGGACAGCCCGGATGGTCTCTGGGTGGGCTCTATTCCACACGGAGCTGGGAGCTGGGAGCTGGGAGCTGGGAACGGAGTGGAGCAGAGCCCAGCCTGAGCGGCGTGGACGATCTGGACCAGAAGCCGGGCGGAGGGGGCCCTAGCGCTCTGAATACGGGAGCAGTTACCAGACCCCTCGACCCACAAACACCAAAGACTGCGGAGAAGGTTAGTGGGAAAAGCTGCGGGAGTGGAAGGAGTTCGCGGTTCGGCTTCCAGCCCCGGGGGCAGCGGAGGTGGGGCAGCTACAGCTGTTGTTACTTCCGGCTCCAGGCCCACCTGGTGGGGGGAAATAAGTGGCGGATCACAGCAGGGGTGCACAGCCTGCCGAAGATCTGAGCCCAGTCTGGACTGGGGGTCCTTGGGGAAGGAGGAGTGCGGCTCTGACAGAGCTGGCACCTCCCCCCCAAACGTAGAACATAGAACTCTGTAATCTACAAGCAGTCATACCCCACTGAAAAACTCAAGGGTCAAGTTAGTTGGTTGGGAATATGGCCAGGACGCGAAAACGCGCCCAGATTCAGTCTCAGACTTTGGATTCTTTCTTTGGTGACAAAGAAGACCAAAACATACAGCCTAAAGAAGACAGCAAAGTCATAGAGCCTACAACCAAAGCCTCCAAGAAAAACATGAACTGGCCCCAGACCATAGAAGAACTCAAAAAGGATTTGGAAAAGCAAGTTAGAGAAGTAGAGGAAAAATTGGGAAGAGAAATAAGAAGGATGCGAGAAAACCATGAAAAACAAGTCAATGACTTGCTAAAGGAGACCCAAAAAAATACTGAAAAATACACTGAAGAAAACAACACCTTACAAAATAGACTAACTCAAATGGCAAAAGAGCTCCAAAAAGCCAATGAGGAGAAGAATTCCTTGAAAGGCAGAATTAGCCAAATGGAAAAGGAGGTCCAAAAGACCACTGAAGAAAATACTACTTTAAAAATTAGATTGGAGCAAGTGGAAGCTAGTGACTTTATGAGAAATCAGGATATTATAAAACAGAACCAGAGGAATGAAAAAATGGAAGACAAGGTGAAATATCTCCTTGGAAAAACCACTGACCTGGAAAATAGATCCAGGAGAGATAATTTAAAAATTATTGGACTACCTGAAAGCCATGATCAAAAAAAGAGCCTAGATACCATCTTTCAGGAAATTATCAAGGAGAATTGCCCTGATATTCTAGAGCCACAGGGCAAAATAGAAATTGAAAGAATCTATCGATCGCCTCCGCAAATAGATCCCAAAAAGAAATCTCCTAGGAATATTGTTGCCAAATTCCAGAGCTCCCAGATCAAGGAGAAAATACTGCAAGCAGCCAGAAAGAAACAATTTGAATATTGTGGAAACCCAATCAGAATAA
This sequence comes from Trichosurus vulpecula, assembly GCF_011100635.1. Lineage (NCBI taxonomy): Eukaryota > Metazoa > Chordata > Mammalia > Diprotodontia > Phalangeridae > Trichosurus > Trichosurus vulpecula. Next base: position 368,577,918 of record NC_050576.1, read on the forward strand.
CCCAAGACCTGGCAGCTTCTACATTAAGAGATCGAAGGGCTTGGAATGCGATATTCCGGAGGTCAATGGAGCTAGGATTAAAACCTAGAATCACCTACCCAGCAAAACTGAGTATCATGTTCCAAGGCAAAATATGGACTTTCAATAAAATGGAGGACTTTCAAGCTTTCTCAGTGAAAAGACCAGAACTGAATAGAAAATTTGACTTTCAAACACAAGAATCAAGAGAAGCATGAAAAGGTAATCAAGAAACGGAAATTGCAAGGGACTTACTAAAGTTGAACTGTTTTGTTTACATTCCTACATGGAAAGATGATGAGTACGATTCATGAGACCTCAGTATTAGGGTAGTTGAAGGGAATATGCATATATATATATGCATATATATATGTTTATGTATATATATAAGTGAATGTGTATGTATGCATGTATCTATGTGTATATGTATGTATGTGTATGTATGTGTATATATATAGATATGTAAAAGAGAGAGAGCAGACACAGGGTGAGTTGAGGATGAAGGGAAGATAGCTAAAAGAAATAAAATGAAATTAAGGGATGAGAGAGTAACTTACTGAGAGAGGGAGACAGGGAGAGATAGAATGGGGTGGATTATCTCCCATAAAGGTGGCAAGAGGAAGCAGTTCTAGGAGAGGAGGGGAGTGGGCAGGTGAGGGGGGAATGAGTGAACCTTGCTCTCATCAGATTTGGCCTGAGGGGGAATACCATACATACTCAGTTGGGTATCTTACCCCACAGGAAAGAAGAGGGAGGAAGATAAAAAAAAAAATAAAAGGCAGGGGGATGATGGAGTGGAGGGCAGATGGGGTGGAGGTAATCAAAACAAACACTTTGAAAAGGGGACAGGGTCAAGGAAGAAAATTCAATAAAGTGGGATGGGTTGGGAAGGAGCAAAATGTAGTTAGCCTTTCACAACATGAATATTGTGGAAGGGTTATACATAATAATACATGTGTGGCCTAGGTTGAATTGCTCAACTTCTTAGGGAGGGTGGGTGGGAAGGGAAGAGGGAAGGGAATTTGGAACTCAAAGTTTTAAAATCAGATGTTCAAAAACAAAAAAAACTTTTTGTATGCAACTAAAAAATAAGATACACAGGCAATGGGGCGTAGAAATTTATCTTGCCCTACAAGAAAGGAAGGGAAAAGGGGATGAGAGGGGAGGGGGGTGATAGAGGGGAGGGCTGACTGGGGAACAGGGCAACCAGAATATACGCCATCTTGGAGTGGGGGGGGAGGGCAGAAATGGGGAGAAAATTTGTAATTCAAACTGTTGTGAAAATCAATGCTGAAAACCAAATTTGTTAAATAAATAAATTGCATTAAAAAAAAAATAAAAATAAAAGGAGGGGCATGATAAAAAAAAAAAAAGAAATAGAAAAAATAAAACAATTGTTTAGAGAAACAAAAGGTAATGTATCACAAAGAAATAAAAAGCAAGAATGAAGTTGATCTAGTATAGGATTTCAAGTAATTTTAGGAAGTAAACATTACAAGAAAGCCTCAGGATTGATTAAAACATTTAAAAAGAGATAAACAAAACAGACCAAATAAGCCTACAGTTCATTATTCCGTATATGGAAGAATATAAATATCAGGGAAGGACTGTTTATTCAGTGACAAGAATTGTTACATAAAATGGAAGATAGGCAGAAATTAGTTTTAAAACTAGATATGTCATCAAGTATGACAATAAGGACCAAATGGATGTGTAAGTTAAATGCAAAAAGTTATGGAGGTAAGGAACATAAGAAGGAAGGAAGGAAGAAAGGAAGGAAGGAAGGAAGGAAGGAAGGAAGAAGGAAGGAAGGAAGGAAAGAGGGAAGGAGGAAAGGAAGGAAAGAAGGATGGGTGGAAGAAAGAATGAAAAAAGAAAGGGAAAAAAGAAAATATAAAGAAGGAAGGAAGAAGAACAGAAAGAAATCAAAAAGAAAGGAAGCAGAAAACAAGGAAGGAAAAAAACATAAAGAGTTAAACTTTTCAATTGTGATGACTATGGTGAAATTTTTAATATATAAAATGTAAAGCATTTTACATGTATGATATAAATGCAACTAGAATAAAAAGGCAAAGAATGCAAGAAGAAAATATTTAAAACAAATACCTTTGATAATCTGATATCCAAGTCATATAGGTGACTGAGACCAATATATGGCTACAAATATTCTCCAATAAATAAGTGGCAAAAGAGAATATGAATTGTTTTTAAATATGTTTACATCTTTTGTTTCTATGCAATCTAATTTCTAAATAAATATTGCCATTCCCTTGTTCTGTAGGGCATCCTTTGTAACAGAGAATCAAAAGGAAAAAAAACAGTCTCCAACAATATGAACACTTTTTTCCAAAGAATTTCAAACCATTGGCAACCATTTTAAAAATGTTTTCCAAATCAAGAATTATAAGATGACTATAAATGAAAACAACTCTTAAGTTTCAACTTATAATTCTTGAACAAAAAATTATTTTAAAATGGATGCAGTTTATTTGTGATGGATAATAGGCAGCAAAGTGGTACAGTGGATAGAGTACTGGGGCTTGGAATCAGAAAGAGTCATCTTCATGAGTTCTATTCTGGCCTTTTTGTCACCCTGGGCAAATAGCTTAACTCTGCTTTAGTTCCTCATCTGTATAATGAGCTGGAGAAGGAAATGGCAAACTACTCCTGTATCTTTGCCAAGAAAAACCCAAATGGATCACAAAGAGTCAGACACATCTGAAAGGACAGACCAATAACAATGGGAAGATAGACATATTTATCTAGTTTCAGTCAAGCTATGAATAGGTCCACAAGTTTTCCAAAATAATTTGGAATTAAAGACTAATAGCTTGTTTATATCCTTTTTCTCAATTTCACTACTTGGCATATGTCAAGGAGGTCCAAATAAGAAGGAACGATCCTATACACACACACACACACACACACACACACACACACACGAAGCTATTTATAACTTTATTTTTAATTGTAAAAAAACAACACTTGAAATGACATGAATGCCCATCTCACAGAGGATGGGCTGAACAAAGTATCATCATATAAATATAATGAAATATGTATTGAATTATTAGAAATGATGACTACAATGAATTCAGAGAAACAGAGGGAAAATTCTGTGGACTAATATAGAATGAAATATGCTGAACTAGGAAAACAATATGCACAATGACTATGGCAATGTCAATAAAAATGCCAATTATTCTTAATTGTAATGGCCAATCGAAATTTTGGATGATAATTGATGAACCATTTCTCCATCAATACAGAAGCTGATAGATAAACATTGGCACCCTGGCTCTGCTACCTTCTTTCTGACTGTGGACAAGTCAGCTTACCTACTCAGCCCCATGTTATTTATTTGGAAAATGAGTGGATTAGACTATATGGTCTCTAAAATCCCTTCCTAAGGCAGTGGGGTACAACTAAGATGGCAGAGTAAAAGCAGGGATTTGCTTGACCTCTCCCCTAAGCCCCTCCAAATACCTGTCAAAATAACTCTAAATAAATTCTAGAGCAGCAGAAACCACAAAATGACAGAGTGAAACAAATGTCCAGCCCAAGACAACCTGGAAAGTCTACAGGAAAAATCTGTTGCATTGGTTTGAGAGAAGAGTGCAGTCCAGAGTGGGCCACACTTGCATGGATGGAGTGAAGCAGGTCTCAGGGGACAGAATAACTGTCAGCTGTGGTTGTTTCCATACTTCTCAACCCATAAATGTCAAAGACATCTTAAATGTTCAGTAGGAATGGAGAAATGTCTGGGCCCAGCCCCAGGGTGGTGATGGCAGTAGTTGCTTCCTGAACTCTTGGCCCATACATGGTATTCAGCATCTGATCACAGCAGGATTGTAGACATCTCTTTGCTGGTGCTGAGGCAGGATTCTCTTGCTTTGCCTGTGCTTCAATTTGGGTTGCAGTCTTGGGTGATGGTGCTGGGGTGAGGAGGAGCACTGGCTTGGCAGAGCTTGTAGTGGTGGTGGAGAGGGAATGCTCCTCACAGTTCCCAGGCAGAAAAGAGTGCTTGTGGTCACTCACAGATAAGAGCACAGGCCAGGAGAGGAGTAAACACCTCTCCTTTCATCATACAATTTTGGAAGCAGTGGAAATTTACAGTTCCCTAGAAATATGTCTGAAAACAGCTGCACAAAATGCCTGAAGTTTAGAGCAGTATACCCTGCATGCTGGAAACAGAAATCTACCTTAACAAAGAGCCCAAAAGTCAATTAATTGGCTGGGAAAATGAGCAAACAATGATAAAAAATCAGACTATAGAATCTTACTTTGTGACAAGGAAGAGCAAAACATACCACAAGAGAAGACAACAAAGTCAAAGCTCCTACATCCAAAGCATCCAAGAAAAATATGAATTGGTCATAGGCCATGGAAGAGCACAAAAAGATTTTGAAAATCAAGTAAGAGAAGTAGAGGAAAAATTGGGAGGAGAAATGAGAGTAATGCAAGAAAATCATGAAAAACAAGTCAATAGCTTGCTAAAGGAGACACATAAAAAATGCTGAAGAAAATAACAACGTAAAAAATAGACTAACCCAGATGGCAAAAGAGGTCTTAAGATCTCTTCCCATTCTAGGTCTATGAACTAGTTCCTATGAGCCTATGAATCTGGGATTGGAATGGGCTGAGACAATTTCCAATGGGATATCAAAGGAAATAGAGGGAAAGCCTCTTCATAATAATAATTCATGATTAGAAAGATTTGGTGAGCAGAATATTTGGAAAAAGGATGGAGGGATAGATTAAATTTGGAGTAGAATGGGTTCTTAACATCAAATATTTAGTTAAGTTTTGGGAAGTATTTAAGGAAATGGTGAAGAAGAAATGATGGAGAGAGGTATGGTAGGTTGGTGCCATAAAGCCTGGTATCCCTGGGTGACCAAAGAGTACCACTGCTGATGTTGATTTAGCTTCTAATAGCAGGAAATGGAGCAGGAGCTATCCTGTACAATCATTACTACTAGTGATTTTGTTTCTGCTATTTTAACCTGCCATTGTATATTGACTTCACTGGCTCATCCCCTGCACTTGAAATAAGCTAGCAAAGGACCTGAGTCAATGACATTTAAATGATGGTGCAAAAAAGGATATTAAAACACCCTCAAGGAGTCCAAGTTTCTGTATGGGAGGGGAACCACAGGATGAAAGGCTACAATTATCGTAATCACAAATTTATATTTGGTGGTACTTTTGGGGAAGGAGCTTTTGCCAACCCTCAAACTCAATCCAACAAAACTTAAGGATGGAGGTGATCTGGAAATGAATAATGCATTCAGATTAGGGACTGAGAACGATGTTTCAAGAGCAGTTGACCTTAGTCCACATGTAGAGGTAACATCGACACCATGGCTGCTACCACGTGGTTAGTGCTCCTTTTCTCCTTAGCCCTGGTGGGCCTAAGCAGTGCTCAGTTTACAGATGAGGCTATTAATGGGACAAGGAGAATCTATGATCATGTTAGGAGAGTATTGAGGGTGGCATTTCAGGGTGGCCAGTGTATAACTGAGGTGAGGTCATTTGGAATTAGCCATCTTCAGTAATTCAGGTACTTTTGTCTGCCTACAGTTAGATAAAGAGGAGATGATATTCTTATTTTCCATGTTCTGATGATGTCTCAAATCTGGTGTCAATCATGAGTTGGAAGCCAAACCCAACCTATTAATTATATCTTTTTAATTATATTATTTATATCTCCATACTCCTTGCTGTTACTCATGTACAACATTCCATCTCTCTATACTTTTATCCAGTTATTCCCCCCACCTGAAATATATTTGCTATTCATCTCTACCTCTTAAAATTCCTAGCTTCTGTAAAATTCTTTTTCTGTCATATCTTACAGGAAACATAACTTGATTTCCTGCCCTGCTCCCTGTACAGATGTTCCCTTCACCTAAGAAATTATTATTTTTTTTTCCATTTTGCATTTTATTTTCTTTATTTCTGTTGTATTTCCAAATAGAATATAAGTTCCTCAACATCAGGGACTGTTTCTTCTTTCTACCCAGAGCACCTAATAAAGTGACTGGCACATAATAAGCACTTAATATAATCTTAATGAATGAAAGTGAATCATCAGGCATAAAATATGGATAAAAAAGGAAAAATTTTCTGCTTCTAGTGAAACAATTCCATTAATGCGACAAGAAATGAAACATGAGTGACCAAGATGATACAGAGGGCTAACTCATGCTTCTGATATAGCAAGCTGCCAATGCCTTCTGCTGCTGTTATTATATGAGTCTACGATATGCTTGTTCTGTACCAATTATTAATATGATCATCCATTGTATACTCCCATCCAGGCTAAAAAAGCCTAAAACTTGAAGCAGCTCTGACCCTGAATAACATGTCTGACAGTTTGTTAAATTGAGTGTTTTAGAGAACCCTCATTTGGGGCTTCTAAGTGGGTGGTTTGGGGGGACAAAATGATATTTCTTAAACAATTTAAAGGTGCATGTTTTCTCTTACAGTGGGCTAAGAGAAACTGTTGCTACCTCCTCACCACTCTCACAGCATATCTGTCCTATTTCAAAGTTAAACCCTCAAAAACAATGTTATTACTTAACTAAAGGTACAACCAATCCACAAAGGCAAACAAGGCACCCTACAGTCCCCTGTGGGCCTCAAGGGAACATCAGGACAAGATCAGGTAAATAGCCAGGTCCTGCAGTCACTGGCACAAGAGGCCTGAGGCAGTGACCCTTCCACTCTGGGAGCAGAGTTCAAATTTAAAAGGAAGAGAAAAGGCAAAAAAAGATGAGAAAAAAAACAAGGAATAAAGAATCTGATCTTAGAGTGTTCTTATCATGACAGGGAAGACCAAGACTCAAACTCAGAACATGGCAACAATGTTAAAAATCTTCAAGAAATGCCCCAAAGGAAAATAGTAAATATCCTCAAGCCCAGAAAGAACTCATGGAAGGGCTCAGAAAGCAACTTAAAATCATATGTGAGAGGTCGAAGAAAAATTGAAAAAAATGAGAGTGATGTAAGGGAATTATGAAAACAAGATTCAGCATCTTGGAAAAAGAAAACAGGTACCAAAAAAAAGTACCACTGGGCAAGTGGAAATGGAAGTTCAAAAGCTAAGGGGAAAACAACTCCTTAACAGTTAGAATCAAGCAAGTGGAAACTAATGACTCTATGAGACATCACGGATCAACAAACAAATTCAAAAGAATGAGAAATAAAAGAAAATGTAAAGTACCACATTGAATTGTTATAACATCCAAATTTTTAAAGACGCTAGGTGACTTAACGGTTCATGACCAGACAAGAGGGAGAGAGAGAAAATTATGAAATGTGAAATACATAATTTTGATTATATTAACTGAAAAGCTTTTGCATAAAACAAACCAATGCAACCAATATTAAAAGGAAAGCAGAGCACTGGGAAATAGTCTGTTTCTGATAAAGGGTCTTCAATAAAGGCATCATTTCTAAAATATTTAGAGAACTGAGTCAAATATATAAGAATACTTGCCATTCACTCACATGTACAAAACTATTTATAGCAGCTCTTTTTGTCGTGGCAAAGAATTATAAATTGTGGTGATGCCCATCAGTGGGGGAATGACTGAGCAAGTTGTGGTATATGAATGTCATGGAAAGCTATTGTTTTCAAAGAAATGATGAGCAGACAGATTTCAGAAAAATCTGTAAAGACTAATGTGAAATGATGCTGAGTGAAGTGATCTGAACCAAGAGAACATTGTCTACAACAATAGCAACATTGTGCAATGATCAAGTGTGATAGACTTAGCTCTTCTCAGCAATACAATGATTCAAGAAAATTCCAAAAGACTCATGATGGAATATGATATCCCAATACAGAGAAATAACTATGGAGTCAGAATGCATATTGAAGCAGACTCTTTTCACTTTTTTCGTTCTCATGGTTTTTCCATTTTATTCGGATTCTTCTTTTACAACGCAACCAATATGGAAATATGTTGAATATGAATGTATATGTAGAGCCTATATGTGGTTGCTTGCTCTCTTGGTTTGGCAGTGGGAAGGAATAAAGGGAGAAAAATTTGGAGCTCAAATCTTACAAAAATGAATGTTAAAAACTATCTTCACATGTAATTGTAAATGAAAGACTATTAAGTGCAAAAGATTGCTGCAGTCAATAGTAATAAAGAAAAAACAAAAGAAGACAATACAAACCATTCCGAAATTGATAAATGGGCAAAGGATATGAAAAAGTAGTTTTCAGATGAAGAAGAAAAAGTGTTCTAAACCACTTTTATTTAGAGAAATGCATAAGAAAAATAACCCCAGGTACCGCCTCACACCTATCAGCTTGGCTAATAAGACAGAAAAGAAATATGATAAGTGGTGGAGAGGGTGTGAGAAAATTGGGACATTAACACACTGTTGGCGGAGTTGTGGACTGATACAACAATTCTGCAGAGCAATTTGCAACTATGTCCAAAGGGCAACCAAACTGTTCACACCCTTTGATGTAGCAATAACACTGCTAGATCTGTATCCCAAAGAAATTATAAAACAGGAGAAAGGACCTACATGTGTAAAAATATTTATAGCAGACTTTTTTTACGGAACAATATTGGAAATTCAGGGGATACACATGAATTGGTGAATGGCTGAACAAGACCTAGTGTACTAATGTAATAGAATAATATTGCACTGTAAGAAATGATGAACAAATTTCAGAAAAGCCTGGAAAGACTTGTATGACTTGATCCAAAGTGGTAAGAGCAGAACCAAGAAAGAGCTGTGTATATTATCAGCAACATTGTGTGGTGATCAACTATGAAAGACTCAGCTCTTCTCTGCAATGCATTGATTCAAGGCAAGTACAAAGGATTCACAAAGTATAGTGCTATCCACATCCAGATAAAGAACTGATGTATTCTGAATGCCAATTGAAGCATACTTTTTTTTTCATTTTATTCCTTGTCATGGTTTTTTTCTCATTTTCATCTGTTTATTCTTTCACAACTCTGACTAATATGTTAACATGTTTTACATGACAGCACATGCATAACACATATTAAATTGCCCATCATCTTAGAAAGAGATGAGGGGAGGGTGGGAGGTGAAAAATTTAGACCTCGAGCTTCGCCCCCTCCCTGACCTCTACCTCACTTGTCCCCTCGCCTTCTCTCCGTGTGGGTCTCTCCCCCTTCCCCACTAGGCCAACGTGCCACTTCTCCCTCCCCCACGCGCTCCCGGACTCGCGCCTCGCGGAGCCGTTTACCTGGGAGACCGGCGCTGCCCTGCCCTCCGCCGCCTCCGGCTCCCCGGCCGCCGGGGCTTGGCGAAGCCTCGGGGCCTCCTCCACCGTGGTGAGGCGTCGGGGGATCGTGCCTTCGTGCTGCGCGACAATGCCAAGCAGTGCTTCTGCGAGGACATCACCCAGGACACCAAGTGTACCCTCCAGTTCCGAGTGATTACTGGTGGTCTTTATGATGTAGATTGTTGGTTGGAAGATCCTGGTGGTGTAGTGTTATCCAAAGAAATGAAGAAACAGTATGATAATTTTACCTTCACTGCATCCAGAAATGGAAAATAGAAATTTTGTTTCATTAATGAGCTCTCTACTTTCACTCACAAAACTGTGTACTTTGACTTTCAAGTTGGAGAAGATCCACCATTGTTTCCCAGTGAGAACAGACTCAGTGCACTTACGCAGACGGAATCTGCTTCTGTTTCAATTCACAAATTCTGTCATCTACTACCAGACTCATTTTCGACTAAGAGAAGCTCAAGGACGCAGCCAGGCAGAGCATCTAAATACAAGAGTGGCCTATTGGTCAATTGGAGAAGCCATCATTCTTCTTCTTGTTAGAGTAGGGCAGGTATTTTTTCTGAAAAGCTTTTTCTCAGATAAAAGAACCACTACAACCGGTGTTGGATTATAACTAGTGTTTTGAGAATTGATCCACTATACATCTGTAATGTTGCTGTTCTCCCATTAATAGGAGGCACCAAAGAACTTAATATTGGCAATATTTTAAAAACCTCTTTACCCCCTTACATTGGTTGTGGGGAAATGCAACATATATCCCTAAACCATGGAAAAGGACACCTTTTAATTTGAAAAAGTTGAAAAACTTCAGAACTTGTTTGAAGCTTTTCCTGTTAAATATCCAACCCAAACGTTCTACCCTTTCCATAGTTGTTTGTATTCACTCTTACCACTCTAAACTTTGTCATGTTGATTCTTTTTAATCAGTGAGATTACTTCTGTCATAGGGAACTGATGTTTTAATTCCTTAGTTTGCTTTAAAGATAAGTTACATTATGGAGGAAGAAAATAGCCCTTTCAGTAGTTTAGGCATGAATTTTTGTTTTTTAAACCAGTGTGATGAACTGTAGGCTAAGCCCTGTACTGCACTTTTGATTTGTTAATAAAAAAGAAAAGTCTGCCATAGTTACATAATTTTGATTCGGTTTTGAGTTGATATATCATGGTCCAAATTGTTATTCTTTAATTGCCTGTAGAGTAGCAGGTTTTATGCCCATTCTGTAGTTTATAAAACTATAAAACCTGTGAGTTTTTCAGTAATTGCAGAATTGAAACCTTAGAGATTTTGATTGAAGACACTGAGAGATATTAGACCTCTAGTTAGAGAGAATTTTTGATAACTTTGCCACTAACATCACAGTTTTTATACTGGCATATTCTTTTGTCTTTATAATGACTGGCTTTCTCCATCTGTGGCTACCTCGATTTTAGATATATCAAGTCATTGTAATTCTTTGAGCTATTTAAAATCTAACTTGACATTTTAATTGTTAGCATTACACAATGCTGTACATTTAGTCAGTGTCAGGTAATGATACTTTTTTTTCCCTTGAACTTAGAATGGGAATCACAATTGTTAATATTTGATTGTTGGTCATGAAACGGTAAAAGAAAAGGTTTAAAATGTTTCATGTGTTATTTTTTTCATCCCAGTAAATGGTTTGCATTGGTTTCAAACTTTAGTAGATCTATTACATACTTTTATTGAGCTGCCAAGGGCATTTTTCTTTGAAAAAGGAAAATATTCTCATCATGTGTAAATCGAAACTCTCATTAAGGTTAGTTTCCTCTGTCCTAAAATGGGATCATTTTACTATTCTATAATGCTAAGCCAAAAATTCTACAAATAGTTAAAATATTTTTCTGATGTTAGAAAAAAATGTTGTTTATTCCCCTGTGGCTTTGTATGAGAATGAGTGCTGTACCAAAAATGTGATTGTTGAATCCGTGTGACAACATCTAATACTAAAGAGTACTAATTGGACAGCATTTCTAGTCTTTCAGTTTACCATCACTGACCAGAAATTTTGCCAATTCTTGATTCTGAGAGCTTTTTTAATACAAGGACATTTCCAGCAAGTTTTTCTTTTCTTTTTTTTTCTGAGAGGGGGAAAAGCTGCTGTTGTGGTTAACTTTAAGTACCACAACATAGGAGAAGCATTTGCTAAATGACTCTTGCATGATTTAAATCCTTAAGATTTTTCAGAGCAAAACAGAATTACATGTAACAAGATTTGGACAAAGATCTAAAGTTGTAGATTTGTTCATGAGAAGTGTGGTATGGATATTTAGACTTGATTTGGATTTGATTTCAATCTAGTTAATGTCCTACACATAATATTAATGCAATTGACAAAAGTATAGATGTATTTTAATAGGTCCTTTTCATATTGCTACTCTGCTCTGTCCTTCAGATCTTTTATTAGGTAGTACATGCACACACACACACACACACACACACACACACACACACACGCACACACAGCAGTAAGGTACCAGAATATTTCAGGTTTGTCATAAGACCAGAATCATTTAATCTGGGCTCCTAAAAAATCTCATTGTTTATAATACTGAAATATACTGAATTTCATGAAACCAGTATTTTCTCCTATTATATTTGGAGAACGACAAAATTTAAAGTACTTTTAAGCCAAGATTTGGTCCACAAAATATTTAAGCTAATAAGTTAATTTCTGATGTTTGTTTACTTTCCTGACTTGTGAGTGTATATGTATATTAGAAAATACACATCTCTCTATATAGAAACACATGCTAATCAAATGTTTTTTTTTTCTTCCTCCCATTAATAATGCTTGGTCTGTTGAGTCATAAAGAAAAAAATGAAGCCAGTTCTTTCATCTTTTCAACTTACTCTAATAGTTTGAAAATTCCCAGATGTTTGCTTGGACACATTGCACAGGATGCATATTTAAACATTCATAGTAGTATATATATATTTTTAAGTAGTTAACGGAAAAGGTTTTAATATACAAGTTTATATGATAAAACATCAGCTTGTGAAGTAAACATCTTAAAATATTGTTTTGCTGATAAAATCTAAACATTTTTGTGTTAAAAGAAGATGTGGTAATGGTATGTGATCCAAAAAGGTTACCCAAAGCTTGACAATATTAAACTTTGAATACAATGAACTGAAAAAATGTTTTTAAAAACTCTTCTTTGAAAGATTTGTTTAAATCCTTGTGTATTGTCAGTTCCTGTTTTAGTTTGTAAATGTTTAACATTTATAGTTTGAATGAAACAAAGCAGATCCTTTTAATATTGTTTTGCAAAAATTAAAACAAATTAATATATGAATATGATTTAGTGGCTTTTTTGGGTTTAGCTTGGGACAGGCAAGAACCTATTCTGAATTAAGCAGATATTGTTTCTAAAAAAAATTTGGACCTCAGAGTATTGTAAAAATTCATGCTGAAAATTTTCTTGACATGTATTGTGGAAAAAATAAGTCACTATTTAAAAAAAAAGAAGAAAGTAACAAACAAGCAAGGAAGAAAACAAAATAAGATATACTTTGCAATTTTGTTGAGGAAGGTGAAAATTTTAGCATATAAAATGCAAAACATTTTACATGAATAAAGTAAATGCAACTAAAATAAGAAAAGCAGTGAAACAAGAAAATATTTAGAATAAATATCTTTGATAAGATGATATACAAGTCATCTATCAGATAGAGACCAATAGATGACCTAGAATATTCCCCACTAATTAAGTGGCAAAGGAGAATATGAACTGTTTTCTTTTTTTAAAACTGTATTTATGTCTTTTTGTCAGCAATCTAATTTTCAAATGAATCTCACCATTCCCTTGCTCAGTAGGGCATACTTTCTAACAGAGAATCAAAAAGAAAAAAGACAAAAATATTAATTAAATAAAAATAGCTAATGGTCTAGTCTCCCAGAATATGAAACGCATTTTTCCAAAAATTTCAAACCATCTCCACCCATTGCTCGAAGTCATTAATTATAAGATGATTGTAAATGAAAACAACTCTGAAGTTATAATCCTTAAATATAAAGTTATTTAAAGATTAATCTAGTTTGTTTTTAACAGATAATAGGCAGCAACATGGTGCAGTGGATAGAGTTTTGGGGCATGGAATTAGAAAGACTCATCTTCATGAGTTCTATTCTGGCTTCAGACACCTACTAACTTTGTTACCCTGGGCAAGTTACTTAACCTTGATTGCTTCATTTCTTCATCTGTATAATGAGCTAGAGAAGGAAATGACAAACTACTCCAGTATCTTCACCAAGAAAAATCCAAATAAGATCACAAAGAGTCAGTCACGTCTGAAAGGACTGAACAACAAGTATGGAAAGACAGACATATTTATCCATATTCAGTCAAGCTGTGAATAGATTCATATATTTTCCAAAATAAATTGGAATTAACAAAGAGTAGTTAATAACTGGCTTATATCATTTTCTCAATCTCACTACTTGACATACAGGTCAAGGAGGTCAAAATCAGGAGGAACAATCTTATATATAAAAAGCTACTTATAACTTTATATTTAATTGTGAAAACAACACTTGAAATAGCATAAATCCATATCTACTAGAGGATGGCTGAAAACGTTATGAACATATAAATGTGATGAAATATTTATTTATTTTATAATTTTGTGAACTAATGTAGAATGAAATAAGCTGAACCAGGAGAACAATGTGCACAATGACTATGGTATTGTTAATAAAAATCCCAATAATGCTTAATTGTAATAACCAATTTCATTCCAGATAATAAATGATGAATTATTTCTCCCTCAATAGAGAAACTGATAAATAAGCATTGGCAACCTGGATCTGTTACCTACTTTTTGAACATGGACAGGTTAGTTCACCTACTCAGCTTCATTTTCTTTTTCTGGAAAATGAGGTGGTTGGACTAGATGGCCTCTAAAATACATTCCTACTCTAAGTCTATGAACTAACTCCTATGAGCCAATGAATCTGGGAAGGGAATGGGGTGAGTCAATTGGCAATGGGATATTAAAAGGAAATAACAGAGGGAAAACCTCTTCAACTACAGTAGTAATTCATGATTAGAAGGGTTTGGTGAGCAGAATATTTGGAAGAAGGGTGGAAGCATACTTTAGCTTGGGGGAAGAATAGGTTCTTAACATCAAGCATTTAGTTTTGTTTTAGGAAATATTTAAGGAACTGGAGAAGAAGGCATGATGGAGAGAGATAGGTATGGTAGCTTGATCCCATAAAGCCTGGCATCATCACATAACCAAAGAGTACAGCTGCTGATGTTTATGGAGCTTCTAATAGGAGGGGATTGGGCAGGAGCTTGACTGTACTGTTAAGGCACCTTGTTATTTTGTTTCTGCTATGTTATGCTTCCATTGTATATTGACTTCACTAGCTCATCCCCTGCACTTCAAGAAAGGTAGTGAAAGCACCTGAGTCAATGACATTTAAATAGCTTTTACAACACGGGATATCAAAATACCCTCTAGGAGTCTGGATTTCTGTATGGGAGGGGAATCACAAGAAGTAAAACTACCCATCATTGTAATCATAACATTATATTTGGGGTTTCTGGGCAAGGTGACTTCCAAGGCTTTGGTAAATTTATATTTGGCAGTAATTTGGGGGCAGGAGTTTTGCCAGCCCTCAAAATAAATCCGACCAAAACTTAAGGATGAGGATGATCTGGACATGAACAGTGCTTTCAGATCAGGGACTGAGCGTAATGTTTCAATGGGGATATAGTTTTCTGAGGTCCTTATAAGAGCAGTTTCCCTCGGCCCTTGCAGTACAGGTGACATCAACACCATGGCTGCTACCAAGTGGTTATTGCTCCTTCTCAGTATCCCTGTTGGGCCTGACCTCTGCTCAGTTCACAGATGAGGGTAAGTATGGGACACAGAGAATTTATGATCATGTTAGGAGGTTGTTGGGGATTGTGGCCAGTGTATAATTCAATTGAGGTAATTTGGAATTAGCCATCCTCAGTGATTCAGGTATTTTTGCCTTTCTAGAGTTACATAAAGGGGAGGTGGTTTTCTTATTTTCCATGTTCTGATGACTTATCAAACCTGGTGTCAATCATGGGTTTGAGGTCAAACCCAAACTGTTTATTAAACCTTCTTTATTCTTTACTTCAGTTGTCCATGCTCCTTGTTGTTCCTCATGCATATTTCCATAGATTTATCCAGGTGTTCCCCCACCTACAATGCATTTGTGACTCATCTGTACCTCTTAGACCTAACTTCTATTAAACTTCCATTTTTCTCATCTCCCATAAGCAATCTAATTTGATTTCCTGCCCTACTCCCCATCCAGATGTTTCTTTCACCTAAGAAATTATTATTTTTTAAATGTTTTGAATTTTATTTTCTTTGTGCCTGTTATATTTCTAAATAGAATTAAAATTCCTCAGCATCAGGAATTGTTTCTTCTTTCTTTGTGCACCCAGAACCTAACAAAGTAACTAGCACATAATAATCACTTCATATAATCTTAATGAATTGAATTGAATCATCTGGACAAAAATGTGGATGTTAAAATTTTCTACCTCTAATGAAATATTTCCATTAATGTAGGAAGTAATGTCTGTACATTCAGAAACATACAGACAATCGAATTTCACATTTTCCATTCAGACTTTGACAATGTATAGCCATTCAGTTTAATTTTCCCCTTTATTGCATGGACTCCTTCTTTCTTGCCAATGTGTTTATTCACTTCTTGCAAGACAGAATCTCTCTGAGTTGGGGATGCTCAGGCAGAGACTAATACATTTCCTAAACTGTTGTAACTTATTCCTCAGCTACCAGGCCCTTTATTCTGGGTAAAAAGAAAGCTCCATATTCATAATATCAATAATCAATCACTCTGTAAGCACTGATTGCTGGAGATTCAAAACAAAATTTATGAAGCAAAATTAGACTGTAGCAGTTTCTGCCTTCATGGAGCTGACGCTTGAAGTAGACATGACACAATGAAGAATATTTTTTTCTAATTGAAGAGAGATCCTCATGCCACAAACTCATCTAAACCTTTCTGAATATGCAAATAGTGGGCATCCTGCCCAAGAAAATTAGGAAGTTGGAATGAATTTTTATTATTTTTTTATCAAAAGTGTTTGCAACATACAGAGTTAGTCTAAGATAGCAATGTAAGAATGTCTGCCTTGTGTCATATTGGGAATCTTAAGTCACATTAGTGTTGTACCTATCTCAGAGATAGATGTAATAAAGGTATGGAACCACAGTTCAGCAGGGAATAAATCTGAAACTCCCCCCAATGGAGATCAATTTGCTACTGCTCAACAATTTAATGTTTTAAGAGAGTTGGAGTACTGAGATGGTAAGCAATTTGCCTATGTTCATATGTCCAATAGGTATCAGAGATAGAATCTGAATCCAGGATTTTTGACTCTCAGGCTAGATTTTAATATACTGTGACATTCTGCCTCTCAGTGAGATTTTCATCATCATTTTCCAGATGAAGAAACTCAGAATCAGAGAGGTCAAATGACTCTCTCTGGCATAACTGGCTATAAGTTTGAAAACTATGACCTGAGCCCCAGTTCCTTGACTTTAAGTCTAGTTCTCTAAGGTAAGGCAACATGCTGAGTTAAAAGAAAAGTTGTTGGAGTCAAAGGACCTGGATTAAACTCCTTTTGCCAGTCTGACCTTGGGTAACTCACAGTGCCTGGCACATGGTCAACTGCTTAGTAAAGCTTGTTAACCATCTCTCTTGAGTTAAAGTAGATGATCTTTAAGGTATCCTCCAATTCTAAATTTTATGCTTTCAAATCTTACAAATATTCTGATGGATAAAATGTCTTTTTAGCATGAAGAAATTTAGCTCTCTTGAAATCCTAACAATGCAGAAAGGAGATTATTTCCTTCCCTTTGGAAATGAAGGTATAAGACAAAAGAAAACCTTATCTACATTTAAAGTTATATTGACCCAGAGTGAGGAAAAACCAAACAAAACTTGTGTATTAATGTGACTGGAGAAAAGTTGACCAGTCATTCTTATTTTCTGTTTCCCCTCATAGAACAAGACTCTGTACAGAATACAGGTAAGACTGATGGGTAGAAAATATTCACTTTGACTTTTGTGTTGAAATTATTTCTGTGTGTATCATAAAGTAGAACCTTCCAAGGACTTTTATAACATAAATTGGGGAAGGTAAGGATTGAGCCTCTCCTTACTTTTCATGTATCTCTCACTCAGAGAAGCAGCCCTTTTGGAAGTGTTCCAGGCCAAGGGATGATGCAATTCATGAGAAATTATGCCCCATTTTGGGGGGGAAAACAGCCTCTTCCTGTCCTCAAGTAATACTAGTAGCCTTACTGTGTTCATTTTCAGATTCTTAAGTTGCTAGAATGTCAGAGGCCACTAATAGTTCATTTCGTAATTTTAATGAATCTTTAGAAAGGAGGCTACCAACATTTAAATTCATTCTTTACTTCTCTTTTCTTTATTCCCTCCTTCCCACACTTCTTTCTTCCCTACAACAGCCCATAAAAGCCCTCTCACTCTGGAACACATTTAATCACCCAAAGTTCTAGAAATTTCAAGGGACAGAACCTTCTTTAAACCATAGGCCAAGAAGCTCCACTGACGTGTTTCCCTTTGTACCAGTTAATCATGGGACCTGGAACATTTTAGGAATTAGTAAATATTTACTGATTGACACAGTTTTAACTATGCCAAAAAATGAGTGAGATGGAAAGTAAATACTTTCAGGGTTTCCTGAAGCTCAAATATACTTTCTTTCATTTAAACTAAGTAAAAGAGTGTAACTTTATAGGAAATATATAGGAGGTATGAATATCTAATAATGAGGGGTTGCATATCTAAGAAATACAAGTGACCATGACATATAGAGAGTGATAACTCATGTTTTTTTTATATAACAAGCTGCCAATGCCTTCTACTGCTATTACTGTATGAGTCTATGCCAGGCTTGTTCTCTGACAATCACTTATATGATCATCATCCCATAATCCCATTCAGCCTTACTTTGAGCCTGGGACAAGCTTGAATCTCTTAGATACATTAGACTATTCTTTTATTAGAATATTAGAAATATTAGAATTAATAGAAATTATTAGAAATATTAGAAATCGACCAGGTAAGCCTGGGTCACCCTCATTCAACACTACTGGTAGGAAAGGAAGGGCTCCATCCTTTGGACAATTATCCTATGACACAAACCATTCTGTCTGCATTCACTGCATATCAAGACTTTTTATTCATTTAACTTTTCTATACGTATGCTGTCTCCTGTTAGGTGAACAAAATTGAGAAGATTCAGTAGCTTTACAAGCACCAAACGTCTCCCAGCAGGATGATCAAAACCCTGGCCAGTAACAAGGTAGTAACCAAAAACCTGGGCCTCAAGGTGGTCAACAGGGAGGCCATCCAGGTGGCCAGAAGGGAGGTTGTCCAGGTGGCCAGTAAGGAGGATGTCCACCCTCCCCACCCCAAGGTATTTCATAGCTCCTTTCAGTGAACCAATGTCCGTATTTAAATATGTACTGGCTGTTAACTGACATCAAATCAGTCCACAAAATTTTATACAGGTCTTTTCTGCTTTTTATTAGTCTAACTCTTCCTCATTCTTCTTTTCTCCCAACTACTTTCCCATCTCTGCTTATCTCAGCAATATTCAGAGGGAGAGAGAGAGAGATCAAAACTTCTTCTATTCTTTTCACCTTCTTCTTTATGCCACTTATGCATATCCTTGCCCAGGATCTCTCTCTAAATTTTGGTTTGTTTTCTTTTTTAAAAAATTTCAGTAATGTATGACTTCATCATTGCTGTTGCTATTAGTCAAGGGACCAAAACAAGCACAGTACATGTCCTCTAAGCCTCTTCCTTTCTTCTTCCAGTGCATAAAAAGAGAGATGGGCATTCAAGAGGCACCCTTGAAGTCATCATGTGGACCCAGATATTGGGACGTGTCTCTTGATCTACTTCATCATTTCTTTAAAATACCAATAAATACACTAGTAATTAAACATTGACTCCTGCTTCTCTTTATGGTGTTTGTGTCGCTCAACTTTCAGCATACTGAGTTCTAGATATAGGGACAAAAGTACAGTCCCCAGCTTCTCAGTACTTGACTGATTCCAGATTACTCTTTGGATGTATAGCATTGATCTGGATTTAGTGGCTCAGCCCTGAGTCCCCAACATTCACCTTGTTGAAAGTTGGATGGGGACCATGCATATAACAAATATTTTTGAGCCACTGTAAAGTACTTGAAGAATATAAAGGAATAGAATGTTCAAAGTTCCTCAAATTTCTGTATAATCTTTAATGGCTTCCATGGAATAGAGTCTGATGTTTTCTCTTCCTATATTACTGAACACAGCTAAAAAGCTAAGAGAAAATCTGATGGTCCCCCAAAGCACTCTCAGTCAGTAAACAAACATTTAGTAAGAGCCTGCCATGGTAACAAACACTGTGGCAAGCCCTTACAAATAGAGAAAGGCAGAAAAAAATAAACACAGAGCAAAACAAAACAAAAAATAAGCAATCTCTGCTCTCAAGAAGCTGACAGGCTAGTGGTGGAGAAATCATTTGGATAACTACATATGTCAAAAAAATTCAAAATGTAGTACAGGGTATACTGGTCTTTAATCTGGGAATAGCCAGAGCTGAACCTAGCAGACAAGAGGAAGATGTGCC
Source organism: Trichosurus vulpecula (assembly GCF_011100635.1). Taxonomy (NCBI): domain Eukaryota; kingdom Metazoa; phylum Chordata; class Mammalia; order Diprotodontia; family Phalangeridae; genus Trichosurus; species Trichosurus vulpecula. Next base: position 368,597,919 of record NC_050576.1, read on the forward strand.
AGGAATCAAATAGTGGTTTAATTAATTTTAGGGAGAGGACAACAAGTTTGCCTATGGAAGTATCCCTCAGGAGAGGGCCCTCTCTTGCTGTGGGAAGGCAGCGTTCATGTACCTAAAAAATTGCAAGAGGATGGATCATGACACAATCATTTTTAGCTCTTGAAACATTTTCGAGAGCAGGCCCATGACTGAAGACATTTTATTGACAATACATAAGCTCTGAAGTCCTGTAGTAACAGTTCTTGGGTTGATTGCCTGAAGTCTTAAGTGTCATTGAGTCTTCTGATTATTCAGTGAAGTACCAAACCAAAGTTAGCATGATGAGAACAGAACTGCAGTAGGCTCTGGTTCAGTTTGCTTGGCAGTTAAAAGATCAGGAATTTATCACTTTCTTTCTCTTGTGATGTATAAGCTGTACCTATGTCTCCCAAGCCAGAATCTCTGGGAAATATGGAAGTTCCATCCAATCTAGATAGTATCATCATCACAACATATCATACTAATTAATACAAATATCATAAATCCCCTGACAAACCCTCCTTCTGGTCAAAAGCTGAGAGAGTACTGCAGACCAAAGTGGCACATCCACCTGAAACATGATTTTGACTTTGTGTAAGGCAGGAGTGAATAGCTGAGATACAAGATGAATACCAAGATAGATGTCAAGGCAAATAAGGAGGAGAAACAGCAGAGCAGAGAGGGCAGAAGGGAGAATGCTGCCAAGGTTTCCAGGTAACCAGGAGAATAAGTCAAAGAAAGGGGAGACGGTGGCCTGCTTCAGAATGTTTTGGACCCTATTCCATAAATCTTTTACTTGACCGTTTAGAGCACTAAGGTCCTCCTTTATATGGAAAGACTAGTTGACCTAGAAACAACATGCCTTCCCAAGGACATAGCATGTCCTTCATTTCTAGGCACTAATGGTGTCATGTATCAAGTGGATTTGCAGTACCATGAGGGCAAGTGAGTCAGTCTGCATTGGGAGGCTGGTGATGAGGTTTCCAGTATGCTCCAGACCCACAGCTAATTGTGCCAAGAGTTTCCTGAAAGAGGGGTTCAGTAGACCAAAAGTGGCTGTAGTACCAGTCAGGGGCTTCATGTCCACCAACAGAGACCCAATGCTATGAAAAAATGCCTCCGCTGTCACGGGAGTGACTAAATTACCCAAGGAGGGACTCCAGCAGAGTGGTTCTCTGGAAATAGGGATAATTTGGGCATTTTGTAAACAAAGGTACTGAGATCTGCCCTGAAAGGAGGCAAACTGTGGTATGGAGTAGAGCAGCATAAGAAGAACAGGCCTGAGGAAGAGAGCAATTCAGTCGTAAAGCTTTCGGTATTGGAGGATGAATTCCAGGCAGAGTGAATGAAGCTCAAGGAGTAGAGTGCTTCCAAGCATGGGAACAAGAGGCAATTCTGGGATTCCCAGGCTATGTCAAAAATTGAATAGATGCCTTTACAGTTGCCTTTATTTGAGATAAAAGTCAAGGGTCTTATTCCTGCTTTGTTAGGGCAGGCTCCTTCACTCCACTTGGAACAGTGGCCACCTGTGGCAACGGAGGCTGGCCAGAGGAATCAAGTGAAACATTTAGGGAATCAACCCATGAGGAGACCAGGATGAAGCTTGAATCACCTTAGATGATATTTAATGATCTAAGGTGGTGGCCTATGTTGCTGTGTGTATCGAGGATGCAGAGAGCAGCCTGAGTTTCTAGAGAGATTTTCAAATGTAATGAACCCCATGGGTAATGGTCTAATATGCTAGGATACCTCTATTCTGTAGTTAAGTCCTCTAATTCTTGGTTAGGGTGCTTCCTTTCCTGACAGGCAGATGATCTTCTAGGTGTTTTAATGCTTGCAACTACAGTAGCATGGTGAGACTAGGGGTAGAGGTGAAGGTGGGGGATACAAGTTGCTCCCTTTACAAAAGCTGCTGCTCTGTGGAGCAGACCATGATTGATTGGTTTTCCAGCCTGAGGAGGAACAGACACTCTTGGTGCATGCTGTCTGTTTCAATAAAATGGAATCTTCCCATTGGGTTCATGATTTAAGCTTCTAACATGGAGGGAAAGGATAAAGCTTCAAGCAGTTCTGACCCTGATTAACATGGCTAACAGTTCATTAAATTGAGTGTTTTAATGAAACCTTGCTTTGGCTTTCTAAGTGGGTGGTTCCAGGGAACAAAATGATATTTCTTAAACAATTGAAAGGTGCATATTTGCTCTTAGAGTAGGCTAATAGAAACTGCTACTAGCTCCCCACCATTTTCACAGCATATCTATCCTATCTTAAAGTTGAACCCTCAAAAACAACGTCACTACTTAACTAACAAGTACAACCAATCCACAAAGGCAATCAATTCACACTACTGTCCCTTGTGGGCCTCAAGGAAACATCAGTGCAGGATCAATTATATAGTCTGGTCTTGCAGACATTGGCACAAGAGGCCTAAGACAGTGTCCCTTCTATTCTGGGAGTAGAGCTCAAATTTAAAAGGAAGGGAAAAGACCATAAAGATGAGGAAAAAAAACCCAACAAACAAGGAATCTGACCTTAGAATGTTCTTATGGAGAGAGGGAAGACCAAACTTAGAAGAGGACAACAATGTTATAACCCCTTGGGGAAAAGCCCTGAAGATAACTGGTAAATGGTCTTAAGCCTAGAAAGAACTCATCGGAGACCTCAGATAGGAGCTTAAAATCATATAAGAGAGGTAAAAGAAAAATGAAAAGAAATTAGAGTGATGCGAGAGAGTTATGAAAAAAGAGACAGCAGCTTGGAAAAAGAAAACAATTGCTAAAAAGTACAACTGGGAAAATGGAAAAGGAAGGACGAAAGTTAAGGAGAAAACAACTCCTTAACTGTTAGAATGGGGGAAAATAGGAACTAATGACTCTATAACACATCAAGGATCAACAAACAAATTCAAAAGAATGAAAAATAGAAGAAAATGTAAAGTACCATGTTGTAAAAATCAACTGATCTCAAAAATTGATCCAGAAGAGACAATGTCACCATCATTGGAGTACTTGAAACCCATAATCAAAAGGACGACCTGGAAAGTATCTTTTAAGAAATTATGAAAGGAAAGTGCCCTGATGTCTTGGAGCCAGAGAGGAAAATAGACATTCTAAAATCTACCAATCACCTCAGGAATGAGATTAAAAATAAAAACCCTATGAAGCGTTATAGATAAATTTAAAAATGATCAAGTCAAGGTAAAAAAACAGGACAAGATAATGAAGTGATGTCAATACTAAACACATATGCATGAACTGGTATAGCATCCAAACTCCTAAAGGAGAAGCTAGATGACTTCGAGTTTCATGACCAAACGAGAGAGAGAGAGAAAATTATGAAATGTAAAATATATAATTCTGATTATATTAAATTAAAAGCTTTTGCATAAACCAAACCAATGAAGCCAAGATTATAAGGAAAGCAGAAATCTGGGAAATAATCTGTCTCTGATAAAGTGTCTCCAATAAAGGTTTCATTTCTCAGATATTCAGAGAACTGAGTCAAATATATAACAATACATGCTATTGTTGCAACAATCTGCTAGCAGCTGCTGAAGAGCGTAAGACCCACCAACAACCAGCACACAGAAAGCTGCCCACGCAGGTTCTTTTGATCTGCTTTACTAAGGAAAGCAACATTAAGGGGTTAACAATCTAATCCAGCATACAAATATCATTCACTTAGTTCAGGGGAAAAAGCCAGCACCCTGAACTTCAGAGCAAATAGAAACAAATTACAAACATCAACAGACAGACCTTGTCTGATTCAAATCTCAATGTATAGTTACCAGGGCTTAACAAAGTCCAAAGTTCCAGGTTTACAAGCTGGAGGGCTCTTAACTAAAGCTGCCCAGAGTCTGCACATTAACACACCTTCAAGAGTGAGAGCCCTCCGCAAATAGCTCTGCTCCCTCTTTTTATATGCTCTTTAGCCATCATCAAACATCATCTGAGTGACCAGAACTTGGGCTCCTACTATTTGATCTGGTCTTAGCAACTCACCTTAGGACGCTGAGGGCTTCATGCACACATAGACTTAGCACCTATTAGATAGGGGTTTGGGCCTGGGGTTTAGCGCCTAGTAAGACTCAATCAAAGACACACAATTTAATTGATATTACAGCCATTCACATGCACAAAAATATTTATAGCAGCTCTTTTTCTGGTGGCAAATAATTATAATTTGTGGTGATGCCCATCAGTTGGGGAATGGCTGAACAAGTTATGGTATATGAATGTAACAAAACACTACTGTTCTAAAAGAAATGATGGACAGACAGATTTCAGAAAAAAACCAGAAAGACCAACATGAACTGATGCTGAATGAAGTGATCTGAACCAAGAGAACATTGTACACAGTACAGTAACAGAAACATTTTGTGATAAGCAAGTATGATAGATATAGGTCTTCTCAGCAATACAACAATTCAAGAAAATTCCAAGATGGAATATGACATCCCCATTTACAGAAAGAACTGTGGAGTCTGAATGCATATGGAAGCATACTCTTTTAACTATTTTGTTTGCTTTTTTGTTCTCATGGTTTTTCCCTTTTGTTCTGATTCTTTTTGAAAATATGACTAGTGTAGAAATATGTTTAATATAAATGTAAATGCAGAACGTATTTCTGATTATTTTATGTCTTGGTGTAGAGGTGGGAAGGGAGGTAGGGAGAAAACTTTGGAGCTCAAAATCTTACAAAAATGAATGTTAAACTATCTTTACGTGTACTTGGTAACAAATTAAAGACTTTTAAGTGCAAAGGACCGTTGCAATAAAAATAGAGTAAAAAAAGAATACAAGTCATTCCCCAATTGGTAAGTGGTCAAAGGATATAAACAGGCAGATGAAGAAATTTTCAGATTTTCAGATGAAGAAATCCAAGCAATCTCTAGGCATAAGAAAAAGTACTCTAAATCACTGTAGAGAAATGCAAATAAAAAACAACTCTGAGTACCACCTCACAAGTATCAGATTGGATACTATGTCAGAAAAGGAATATGATAAATTTTGGAGAGGATGTGTGAAAATTGGGATACTAACACACTATTGTTGGAGTCATGGACTGACCTAACCTTTCTGCAGAGTATTTTGGAACTATGTCTGAAGGGCAACCAAACTTTCCACACCCTTTGATCCAGCAAAGCACTGTGAAATATGTATCCCAAAGCAATCATAAAAAAAAGGAAAAGGACCTACATGTATAAAAATATTTATAGCAGACCTTTTTGTTGTGGAACAATATTGGAAATTGGGGGGATACACATAAATTGGGGAATGACTCAACAATCTCTGGTATAAGGAATGTAATAGAATAATATTGCACAGTAAAAAATAATGAAGTCAGATTTCAGAAAAGCCTGGAAAGACTTGTATGACTTGATGCAAAGTGATATGAGCAGAATCAAGAACACATTGTATATAGTATAAGCAACATTGTGTGATGATCAACTGTGAAAGACTCAGCTTTTCTCAGCAATGTAATGATTCAAGGCAAATATATAGGATTCACAAAGATAAAGAACTGATGAATTCTGAATGCCAATTGGTATATACTTGTTTTTTTTAAATTTTATTCCTTGTCATTGATTTTTTTCCTCCTCTTAATCTGTTTATTTGTTCACAACTTTGACTAATATGCTAATAAGTTTTATGTGATAGCACATGCATAACATATATTAAATTGCCTGGCATTTTAGGAAGAGATTGGGCAGAGAGTGAGGGAGAAATATTTGCAACCAAAGTATTGTAAAAATTCATGCTAAAAATCGTCTTGACATGTATTGTGGGCAAAAGATACTGTTAAAAAAACAGTGATGTTACTATTAAATGTGCTTACATCACTCCAGCTGCTGTCTCAGCAGGACCTTCCTGATAAAGGCTCCAATATCTCATTATTGGGGAAGACATTCAATTAAAAGAAACTTAGTGATAGATGTGTTGTCTTATTCTATTCTTAGAAGAAACAGAAATCTGAGCATGTAGCAGAATTTCTACACAGCTCACATGCCTTGATGCTACCAGTAGCTGTTCTTTCGATGAAGAGAAAAAAGAGAGGATGCTAAGTCCTTTACTTCCTTTTCTGTAGCAGTAATTCTTATCTGTAGAGTACCATGGCTCTTAGACTGCTTCCCATCTCTTCTTTTATAGTTCCGAGTTTCAGCACCTCACTCAGGCCTGTCCACACTGGATATAACTTATATTGTTAACCTATTTCTTCCACACATTGCCTCCTTCACAACGCTCAACAAAATTTAACTTTCTTCCATCTAATTCTCACAGAGATTTCTCTGCTGGGTCTCTGATACAAAAAGATCACAGGACCATCCTCTTTTACAGGTGGAAAGAAACCTTGAATAAACCTAGTACAGGGGTTCTTAAACTGCTTTCTGTCTCCCATGGACCTCTTCAGCAGTCTGGCAAAATCTTAATTAAAAATCTTCCTCCAAGTTTTAAATGCAAAAAATAGAACACAATAAAATATACAGGATTTTAAAAGGAATTAATTATATTAAAATAGAGATGTAGTTTTTTTATTCCTATTGAAGTTCACGGGCCTCCTATAATTTTTCCTACTCCATGGGGTTCTATGGATCTCAGGTTAATAACGTAATAACTTAGTCTATCCCTTCCTTTAATAGATGAAGGAATTAGAGTTCAGAAAGTTTAACTGAGAGGTCCAAGATCATATTAGAACATGGGTCACCTAAGCTTTGTTTTTGGAAAAGATTCCTGATTTTGCTGCTATAAGGATTTTCCAGGGAAAAACCTGTCTGTACCAATGCAGATGAGGTAATATTTGGTAATGACCTGACAGAGTGACCAGAAGGACCTTGAGAAGTTGAATGACTTGACCAGAGTTGGCAGCCAGATGTTCTGACTTTTGACTCTATGATCTTTCTAGCACATCACCTTCTCCTCATTAATTAACACTCAGAAGTTAATAGTTGATATTCACATGTCTGCTTTCCCAATGCTATATGCATTTTCTCTGCATCATAGATTTAAGGATAATAAAGACTTGAGGGGCTATATATTTCCATTCTTTCCTTTTAAATTTTAATAACGGACAATGCCTTAACCCAAAGGAACAAAGCAGTGAAATTTAGGGTTCAGGGCAGTAATACAAGGGAGCTATTCAAACAAGGAACCCTTTCCTCCATTGCCTAAGTCACAACATGCTTGCATTGGATTTGCCTAACTCCTTGCCCTCAAAATCATCACATTAGCATTATACCATTTTTCTAGAATTTATGGTTTTTCTTTGTGTTTTCATAGGGATGTTGAGTCTACCGGTGGGAGTGGGGGATGAGTTGTCTAGGAGCCACTTCATTCAGAAAATCAAAGTCTGAATCAAGAATCTTCCTGGTATGAGCTGTGTGTGCCCTTGAACATGTTACTTAAACTGTTTACCTTATATTTCTCACTATACTAAGACTTGTACTAGCTAGACAGTTAGTTGGTAGAGTGGATAGAGCGATAGAGTTGGCATTAGGAAGACCTGCCTTTTATTCCTACCTAAGACATTTGCTCTCTGATCACTTCACTACTCAATTATTTCCCCTGTGCACTAGTTACTCTCTCATCTTTCCTCCATCTTGACCCCTTAGTCAACCTATTCAACTTTCCAGTTCCCTTGAGTCCCTGGCCCCTTAATCATATCGCTGATTGTCTCCATAGCTGATAGCTCACTCACTTTGCTGGGGTGGCCCAGCCTACTACTGTCTATTTGTGCTATGTTATTGGCCTGGCAGTTTGCCTCCTGCACTGGCTCTGAAGGACTCACAGCTGGCCTTCTGTGCCACTTGCCTGTGGGCCACTTGTTGATCTGTGCTTTGGCTAAGAGCCTGACACTGGCTTCCCCAGACAATACTTGTGCATGGTTGCATTCCCCTTTGACACAAATGAGAAAGACCTTTCCTGAAGCCCTTCTCAGCTTTCTTAGGCTAGAAAATTGTTTCACTCCATCTTTTTGTGGATTTTATTGCTCCAGAATCCCTTGAGAAGTATGATTTAATGTTATTTCAGAGGGAAACTGAGGAGAGCTCGGGAAACTTCTTGGTTTCTCTCCATCATCTTGTCTGTACCTCCATATTGTAAAATTTAAAAAAAAAAGTATGGTCCAGGGAAAACATATGAGAATATCCCCAGCTCACTCCTTTTAGAGGTAAAAGGTTATGAAAGAGCTACATTCTATATATTTTCTTACTTTTTAAATGTATTTATCAGGTTCTATGCTTTTCTCGCCCTTTTCTTTCCCATATTTTCCTTTAAAACAGTATTTATTATAGAGAAGGGCTCTCAAAGAAGGAAATTGAAGGTGGGAAAAATAATTTTGGTGATATCAAAAGCAAAAGATTTTTTTTTGTTGTTTTTTTTTTTTTTGGCAGGGCAATTGGGGTTAAGTGACTTGCCCAAGGTCACCTAGCTAGTACATGTGTCAAGTGTCTGAGGCCGGATTTGAACTTAGGTCCTCCTGACTCCAGGGCCAGTGCTGTACTCACTGCGCCACCTAGCTGGACCAAAAGCAAAAGATTTTAATACAATGTATTTTTTTTTTAATTTCAGAACAGTAGACAGAAGGAAGTTAAAAAGAGAATGAACACTGGGACAACTTTGAATATTCCTTGTTGAATTTATTGTACATCCATATGACATGTGGGTGTGTATCTGTAAGTTTAAAGTAAGTTGTACCTAATAGATATTTATGCTTTCACATACTAGCCTCTTTTTTCTTCCCTACCTTATATAAGGAAATCTGATTTTTGTTGTATTATTAAGGATCATTTTTAATTGCAAAGGACAAAAACAATTAATTATTTGTAGGAGACATGATGGTTTACTTATGATCTCCAGATAATCATCAGAGAAAGTGGGAATTTTGTAGTTTTAGTAAAGAAAAATGATATAAAATAAATATGTAAAAGTAGATATTCTTATCTAGCAATAAAAATAGGAGTAAATTATAGAAAAGCAGAGTCTGTTCAATATATCTAGAAGACACACAAGACACTTGGAAGCTAACGTACAAACAGACATGTAAATTTTATATAGCTACCACTAGAAATATAATTTAGGGCAAAAAGATGAAAAATAATAAAAGACATATTGATTATTCCATGTCCTGGAACATAAGTTTGATCATAATTATTTTAGCCTATAAATTAATTTCTACATTTAGTGACATAAAAATTAAACTACTAAGAGTTTTCTTGTTGGAAATAGTCAAAATAAAAATTTATTTGTTTAGAGAAAAAACATATTGAATCACAAGGAAATAAAAACCAAGAATAAAGTTGATCTAATATAAGATATCAACATTGTTAGGAGTAAACATTATCAGAATTCCTTGGGATAACTTTTTTTTGGGGGGGGTTACAATTTTATTTATTTTATTTATTTTTAGTTTACAAGACACGGTTCTACATAATTTTGAGATCCAGATTTTCTCCCCCTCCCTTCCTCTCCCTCCCCAAGACGGCATGGAATGTCATATAACTACCATGTATAACTTCGCATTGAATTAATTTATAAACTAGTCAAGTTGTGGAGAAGAATTATGACCAATGGAGTGAATCATGAGAAAGAAGAGACAGAACCAAAAAAAATCCAAAAACAAAAACAAAAGAGAAGAAAAAAGGCGAGCATGAAGTGCGCCTCAATCTGCATTCAAACTTCACAGTTCTTTCTCTGGATGAAGATAGCATTCTCCATCGTGAGTCCCCTGGAGTTGTCCTTGCACCTTACATTGCTAAGAAGAGCAAAGTATGTCAGGGTTGGTCCTCACAGAATCCATATATCTGTGGTTCTTTGGGATAAGTTAAAAAATTAAAAACAGATAAATTGAACAGACCAAATTAGCCAATAGTTCATTATTCTATATACCTAAGAACATAAATATCATGTGAAGGACTGTTTATTCAATGACAAGACTTACTTCATAAAATGCATTTAAAAACCCTAGATATGGCATCAAGTGTGGCAATCAGAACCAAATGGATAAGTAATCTAACTGCAAAAAGTCATGGAAGCAAGGAACATAAGAAGGGAGGAACAAAATAAGGAAGGATGGAAGGAAGGAAGGATGACAGGAAGGAAAGACAAAAGGAAGTGAGAGATGATTTAATGGAGGAAAGAAAAAATAAGAAGGATTTAAGGAATGAAGAAAGAAGCAAAGAAATAAAGGAAAGGGAGAAGGAAGAAACAAAGAAAAAAAAGAAGCTAATGAACAGATGAAGGAGGAAGGAAGAATACAGAAAGTGGTATACTTTCCAATTGTGATGATGATGGTGAAAATTTTAGGATACAAAATTTAAAACATTTTACATAAACAAAGCAAATACAGCTAGAAAAAGAAGACAAACAGTGCAGCAGGAGAAAAAAAAACATTTATAGTAAATATCTTGGATAATCTGATATCTAAGTCACATATCAAATGGAGACCAATATATGGAGGAATATTCCCCAATAATTAAGTGACAAAAGAGAATATGAATTGTTTTCTTTTTTTGGAAATACATTCATATGTTTTGTTTGTGAGCAATCTAGCCTTCAAATAAATCTTGCCATTGCCTTGCCCAGTAGGGCATCCCTTATAACAGAGAATAAAAAAGAAAAAAGAGAAAAGTATTAGTTCAGTAAAAATAACCAATGGCCTAGACTCCCAGAATATGAAACTCAACATTTTTTTTCCAAAAATTTCAAACCATCTACAACCATTGTAAAGATTGTTCCAAATAATTAATTATAAGATGACTGCATATGAAAAACAAACTCTGAAGTTATAATTCTCAAATATAAAGTTATTTAAAGATGTATATAGCTTCTTTTTGACAGATAATGGGCAGCAGCATGGTGAAGTAGATAGAGTGCTGCAGCATGGAATTAGAAAGACTCATCTTCATGAGTTCAATTCTGGCCTCAGACATTTAGTAACTTTGTCAGCCTGGGTGTGACATGTAACCCTGATTGCTTCATTTCTTCAACTGTATAATGAGCTGGAGAAGGAAATGACAAAATAATCCAGTATCTTCTCTAAGAAAAACCCAAATGGGGTCACAAAGAGTCAGGCACGTCTGAAAGGACTGAACAAGAACAATGGGAGACAGACATATTTATCCAGTTTCAGTCAAGCTGTGAAGAGGTCCACATATTTTTGAAAATAATTTGGAATTAAGAAAGAATAGTTAACAACTTATTTATTTTCCTTTTCTCCATGTTGCTACTTGACTTATAGGTCAAGGAGACTGAAGTCAGAAGGAACAATCCTCTATATAAGAAGCAATTTATAACTTTATTTTTTTGGAGGGGTGAAGGCAGGGCAATTTGTTTTAAGTGACTTCCTCAAGGTCACAGAGCTAGTAAGTGTGTAAAGTGTCTGAATCCAGATTTAAAGTCAGGTCCTCCTAACTCCAGAGTCAGTACTCTACTCACTGTGTCATATAACTTTGTTTTTAATTGTAGAAAATAACACTTGAAATGATATAAATGCCCATCTACTAGAAGATGGCTGAACAAATGATGAACATATAAATATGGTGAATTATTTATTGAATTATCAGAAATGAAGACTATGATAAATTCCGAGAAACAGAGAAAAAATTCTGTGGACTAATGTAAAGTGAAATGAGCTAAACTAGGAGAAAAATATGCACAAAGACTATAATAATGTCAGTACAAACCCTACTTATGTTTAGTTGTAATGACAAATCTCAGTTTTGGATAATAAATGATGAATCATTTCTCCCTTAATGGAGAAACTGATAAATAAATATTGGCACCCTGGCCCTGCTACCTATTTTCTGACCATGGAAAGTCAGTTCACCTATTCAACTTCATGTTCTTTATCTGGAAAATGAAGGGATTGGACTATATGGCCTCCAAAATCCATTCCCACTCTAAGTCTATGAAATAGTTCCTATGAGCTAATGAATCTGGGAAAGGAATGGGCTGAGTTAATTGGCGATGGGATACCAAAGGGAAATAACAGGTGGAAAACTTCTTCACCTACAGTAGTAATTCATGATTAGAGGAATTTGGTGAGCAGAACATTTGCAAGGATGGCAGGATGCATTAGCTTTGGGGAAGAATGGGTTCTGAACATCCAACATTTACTTAAGTTTTGGGAAATATCAAAGGAACTGGTGAAGAAGGCATGATGGAGAGAAACAGGTATGGTAGTTGGGTCCCATAAAGCCTGGTATCCTCAGGTAACCAAAGGGTTCAGTTGCTGATGTTTATGTAGCTTCTAATAGGAGGGGGTGGGGCAGGAGCTGATCTGTACAGTTATTCCTTTTCTGTTATTTTATCCTTCCATTGTTTATTGATTTCACTGGCTCATCCCCTGGACTTCAAGAAACCTAAAGAAACTTAGTCAATTACATTTAAATGAATTTTGCAACACAGGATATCAAAATAACCACAAGGAGTCCAGGATTCTCTATGGGAGGGGAATCACAGGATGGAAGACTTTGCAATCACAATATTATATTTGGATTTTCCAGGCAAGGTGACTTCAAAGGCTTTAGCAAATTCATGTTTGGTGGTATGTTTGGGGCAGGAATTTTGCCAGCCCTCAAAATAAATCCAACCAAAAGTTAAGGATGGGGGTGACCTGGAAATGAATAATGCCTTCAGATCAGGGGCTGAGTGCGATGTTTTAAATGGGGTATTCTTTTCTGAGGTCCTTATAAGAGCAGTTGCCTTTGGTCCATGCAGTAAAAGTAACCTCAACACCATGGCTGCTACCAGGTGGTTACTGCTTCTTTTCTCAGTAGCCCTGTTGGGCCTGAGCTCTGCTCAATTCACAGATGAGGGTAAATATGGGACACAAACAATCTATGATCATGTTAGGTGGTTGTTGGGGGTGGTGTTCATGGTACAATTGAAACGAGGTCATTTGAAATTAGTCACCCTCAGTAATTCAAGTATTATTGCCTTCTTAGAATTAGAGGAAGAGGAGGTGGCAGTTACATTTCCCATATTCTGATGACTCCACAAATCTGGTGTCAATCATTGTTTTGAAGCCAAACTCATATTATTCATTAAACCTTTTTTATTCTTTAGTTCAGTCATCTATGCTCCTTGCTGTTCCTCATGCATAACATACCATCTTTCCATACATTTATCCAACTGTTCACTCCATCTGCAATACATTTGCTATTCATCTCTACCTCTGAAAATTCCTCACTTCTGTTAAATTTCTGTTTCTATTATCTCCTATAGGAAATCTAACTTGATTCCCTACCCTGCTCCCTGTGTTCCCTTCACCTAGGAAATTATTTTTTTTATCTTTTGCATTTTCTTTTCTATTTATCTATTGTATTTCTGAATAGAATATAAATTCCTCAACATCAGGGACTGTTTCTTCTTTCTCTTTACACCGAGGACCTAATGAAGTGACTGGTACATAAAGAGCACTTAATATAATCTTAATGAATTGAATTGAATTCAATAATCAGGTATATATATATATATGTGTGTGTGTGTGTGTGTGTGTGTGTGTGTGTGTGTGTGTATGGATAAGAAAAGTAAAAATTTTCTACCTCTAATGAAATGTTTCCATTGATGGAGCAAGTAATGTCTGTACATTCAGAAACATGCAGATAATTAAATTTATCATTTTCCACTCTGACTTTGAAAATGTATAGATATTCAGTTCAATTCTTCTGTTTACTACATGTACTCCTTTATTCTTGTAAATGTGCTTATTCAATTCTTATGAAGTACAGATGAGCTCTCTGAGATGGGGCTGCTCAGGCAGGGACATATCCCTAAAGAGTTGTGTATTCCTCCTCAGCCATCAAGCCCTTTATTTTGGATCAAGAGAAAGGTATACTCCATAATATCAAAAATCAGTCACTCAACAAGCACTGACTGTAGGAGATTCAAATAAAATCCATGAAGGAAAATCAGAATGAAGCAATTTCTGCCCTCATAGAGCTGACATTCTAAACAGATGTGACACAAGAAAGAATTTTTTCTAATTGGAAAGAGATTCCCATACTCAAAGCTCATCTAAACATTTGCAAATATGCTAGTATTGGCCATTCAGCCCAATATTGGGCTGAATTGGGATTGGAATGAAATTTTATTAATTTTTATCAAAAGTGTTTTCAACATACAGAGTTAGTCTAAGTGAGACAACAAAAGAAAGTCCACCATATGGGATCTCAGGACACTTAAGTCACATTAGTGTTGTACCTGTCTCAGAGATAGCTGTAATCAAGGTTTGGAACCACAGTTCACTGGGGAATAAATCTGAAACACTACCCCAGTGGAGATCAATCTACTCCTGATCAACAAGGTAGTGTTTTAAGAGAGTTGGAGTACTGAGGTGGTAAGCAATTTCCCTATGTTCGTATGGCCAATAGATATTAGAGATATAATCTGAACCCAGGATTTTTGACTCTAAGACTGGATTTTAATATACTGTGACATTCTGCCTCTCAATGAGATTCTCATCATCATTTTCCAGATGAAGAAACTCAGAGATAGAAAGGGAAAATGACTTACCCTCTGGCATAGCTGGATAGGAATCTGAAAATATGACCTGAAGCACAATTCCTTGACTCTAAGGTGAATTCTCGAGGGAAAGGAAATGTGCTGGCTTAAAAGAAAAGTCATTGTAGTTCAAAGAACTAGATTAAACTTAGACTTTTTCCAGTATAACTTTGGCTAACTCACAGTGCATGGCACATGGTCAACTGCTTATTAAAGCTTGTTAACCAACTCCCTTTAATTTTTCCAGTTTTCTGATTAGAAAATGAAAGAATTCCAGTAGATGTTATTTATGATATCCTCCAATTCTAAATTCTATCATTTCAAATCTTATGTGAAAAACAAATATTCTGATGGATAAAATGTCTTTTTTAGCATGAGGAAATTTAGCACTCTTGAAAACCTAACAATGCAGAAAGGAGATTATTTCCTTCTCTTTGTAAATGAAGGTAAAAGACCAAAGAAACTTTATCTAGATTTAAAGTCATATTGGCCCAGAGTGAGGAAAAACCAAACAAAACTTGTGTACTAATGTAAATATGGAGAAAAATTAACCAGTCATTCTTATTTTCCATTTCCCCTCACAGAACAAGGTTCTGTACAGAATATAGGTAAGGCTGTTGGGTAGAAAATATTCTACTATGAAGATGGACTTCACTTTAACTTTTCTGTTGAAATTGTTTCTATGTGCTTCATAAATGAGAACCTTCCAAGGCCTTTCATAACATAAATTGGGGACAGTTAGGCTTGAGTGTCTCCTTACTTTTAATGTATCTGTCACTCAGCCCTTTTGGAGATGCCAAGGGATGCCAAAGGATAAGGCAATTCATGAGAAATTCTGCCCCATTTTTAAGGAAAAAACAACCTTTCACCTGTCCCCAAATAATACTAGTAACCTTACTGTGTTCATTTTCAGATTCTTAAGTAGCTAGAAGGTAAGAGGTCACTAATAGTTCAATTCATAATCCTAACCAATATTTAGGAAGGAGGCTGTCAACATTTAAATCCAATCTTTGTTTCTCTTTTCTTTATTCTCTCCTTCCCACAATTCTTTCTTCCCTACCACAGCCCACAAGAACCCTCTCACTCCAGAATTCATTTAATCACCCCAAGTTCTAGGAATTTCATGGGACAGAACCTTCTTTAAACCATAGGCCTAGAGACCCCACTGAGGTCTTTTACCTAATACCAGTTAGACATAGGACCTGGAATATTTGAAGTACTTAATAAATATTGACTGATGGACACAGTTCATAACTATGGCAAAAAATGAGTGAGATGGAAAGTAAATACTTTCAGCATCTCCTGAAGCTTCAATATACTTTCCTTAATTTAAACTAAGTAGAAGAATGTAACTTTATCAGAAATATATAAGAGGTGCCAATACCTAAAACCATGTGGGTATCTGCAAATGAGGGGACGCACATCTAAGAAACACAAGTGACCAAGACAGATAGAGAGGGATAACTCATGCTTTTGATATAGCAAGCTGCCAAAGCCTTCTGCTGCTATTATTATATGAGTATATACTAGGCTTGTTCCCTGCCAACCACTTATATGATCATATATCTCATAATCCCATTCAGGCTTATTCTGAGACTGGGACAATCATGGATTTATTTGATACATATTAGATATCAACCAGGTAAGCCTGGGTCACCCTCATTCAACACTACCGGTAAGAAAGCAAGGGCTCCATCTTTTGGACAATTACCCTATGACTCAAACCATCCTGTCTGTATCGACAGTATAACAGGCCTTTTCCTTCATCTGACTTCTCTATAGCTATGCTGTCTCCTCTTAGAAGATGAACAAAATTCAGAAGATCCAATAGCTGTACAAGCACCAAAAGACTCCCAGAAGGATGATCAGAACCCTGATCAACAACAAAGTGGTAACCAAAAACCTGGGCCTCCAGGTGGACAGCAAGGAGGTCAACCAGGTAGTCAGCAAGGAGGCCATCCAGTTGGCCAGCAAGGTGGCCATCCAATTGACCAGCAGGGAGGCCCTCAAGGTGATCAGCAGGGAGGTCATCCAGGTGGCCAGTAAGGAGGCTGTCCATCCTTCCCACCCCAAGGTATTTCATTAATCTTCTCCATGAACCAACGCCCATACTTAAATACATACTGGCTCTTAACTGACATCAAATCAGTCCCAAAATTTTTATAGAGCTCTCTCTTCTTTTCCATTAGTCTAACTCTTCATCACTTTTCTTTTCTCCCAACTGTTTTCTCATCTCTGATTATCTCTGCAACATCCATTGATAGAGACAGAGAGAGAGAGATACAGAGAGACACAGAGAAAGAAAATAAGAGAGAGAGAGAGAGAGAGAGAGAGAGAGAGAGAGAAATCAAAACTTCTATTCTTTTGCCCTCTTGTTTATGCTACTCATGCCTATCACTGCCCAGGGTCTCTCTCCAAATTCTGTTTTGGCTTCTTTTTTAAAAATTTCCATAATGTATGACTTTGAGTTTGCCATTGCTACTAGCTAAGGGACCAAATCAAGCATACGTCATCTCCAATCTTTTTACTTTCTTCTTTCAGTGCATAAAAAGGAAGATGGGCATTCAGAAGGCATCCTTGAAGTTCTCCTGTGGACCTGGATATTGGGACATGTCTCTTGATCTACTCCCTCATTTCTTTCCATTATCAATAAATACACTAATAATTAAACATTGACTCCTGCTTCTCTTTATGCCATTTATGTCTCTCAACTTTCATCATACTAAGTTCTAGATATAGGGACAAAAGTATTGTCCCCAGCTCCTTACTGCTTGACTGATTCCAAATTATTTTGTGGATATACAGCCGTGGCCTGGACTTAGTGGCTTAATCCTGAGTCCCCAAAGTGTACCTTCCTCAAGGTTGGGTGTAACAACAATGTTGTTTGCAGCTACTGAGGAGGTATAAGATCAATAACACCAGCATACAAGAGGGCTGCTAGCACAGGTTCTCTGATCTGCTTTTCTCAGGAAAGCAACTTTAAGGGGTTTGCAATCTCTCTTTAATCAAATATGCATATATTAGTCACTTAGTTCAGGAGGAA
The DNA here is from genome assembly GCF_011100635.1 of Trichosurus vulpecula. NCBI lineage: Eukaryota > Metazoa > Chordata > Mammalia > Diprotodontia > Phalangeridae > Trichosurus > Trichosurus vulpecula. The sequence continues at coordinate 368,615,481 of NC_050576.1, forward strand.
AAGCCAGAATCCTGAATTTCAGAGCAAATACAAACAGAAATTACGAGCATAGAAAATATAAACAGAGCAAATAACACAAGTCAGCAGACAGGCTTCTAGCTGTCAGACCAAAGCTATACACAGATAGTTACCAGAGAAAGAAGTACTAACATCTGAGTTTTCAAAGCCAAGGGGCTCCTTAACAGTTACCCAGAGTCTCCACACCAACAATCTTTTAATGAGTGAGCCCCAAACAGAATGCTAACCTCAGAGTATATATATATATACACACACGCTTCTTCAGGGTCAGAGCACTTCACACCTCTCAAGGGCTTCACACCTCTCCAGGGTTTCATACCTCTCACGACCTAACTGGCAAAAGGGTGTGGGCCTTCCTACAAAGGCAAAATTCAATCAAAGGCGATTGCCTTAGTGCTGAGAAGCATTCCAAAACAAAAGACAGCAAAAAGTCACATTTTTCTTGCTCTTACAATGGGGACCATGAATATAACAATTTTTGAGCCCCTGTAAAGGTCATATTACTTGAAAGATATAAAGCATTAGAATGCTCAGAGCTGCTTAAACTCCTGCATAATTTTTAACCATTTCCTCAGAATAGAATCTGATGTTCCCTCTTTTCCTATATTACTGAACAAAGCTATAAAACTAAGAGCAAATCTGATGACCCCTCAAAGCACTCTTCATTTAGTGAATGAGCATTTAGTAAGCACCTACTGTGATGCCAAACACTGGTAGTCCCTTACATATAGAGAAAGGCAGAAAACAAAGAAAAAATGAAACCCAAAATAAGCAATCTCTGCTCTCAAGAAGATGAAAGTCTACTGTCATCTTTCAGACATCATTCAAACAACTACATATGTCAAAAGAATATGAGACATAGTACAGGGTGGACTGGTCTCTAAACTAGGAATAGCCAGAGTTGAACAGACTAGGCAAGAGGCAGGTATGTCAAGATTAAAATAGTGGTTTAATTAATTTCATAATAAGGAAGACAAGTTTGTTTATGGAACTCTCCCTCAAGAGATGGCCTTCTCTGGCTGTACAAAGGCAGGGTCCATATACCTGTGTTGGTAACCAAAAATGGGCTCCTTAGCACTTAGTCAACAAATGCCCTTGACTAGTTTGGCTTTTTTCCCTGAACTGAATGCTGTTTGTATGTTGGATTGGAGTAAGCTTGTCGGCCCCTTCACCTTGCTTCCCTTGCTTAAGCTGATCGAAAGAACCTGTGCTTTCCCCGGCGTACCTTACACCCCCACAGAAGCCGGATGGTTAAAAACAGCTTCCGTTGGAGCCAGAGGCTGCTACAGCTACAGCTACAGCCACAGCCGAAGCTGAAGCAGGAGCTGCCAGTAGCAGAGCTGACCTATGGGAGGAAGCTGAACAAGGACTCGAGGCCAGTGGGTAATCTTTTTACCATAGAGGGGAAGCATGTATATGATTTTGCTTTACACCATCATGCTTCTCTATGGCCTCCTGGTTACTCTTGTGAGGCGGACTTATTGGGCCTGGAAGCTTTTGATCAAAATATCAAAATGGGGATGCTGGTTTGTGGATCTATTACTGTGGAGCCTAAATATATGCTTTGATTCTTCTGCCTCTTATGTCGAGAATTTCTTATATCTGATGGTTCCAAACCTTTCAGACATATATATGATCCTCTTTGAAATTATAAACTCTGCCCTCCTAATACAATACCTAAAACAATTGTAAGGAAGTGGATCACAAGGCTATCATTCTTAGGTCTTGAAACAGTTCCTGTGGCAGACCCATGGCTGCAGGCATTTTAGGGACAATACAAATGCTCTTGAATCCTGTGGGAATGGCTGCTAGGTTGATTGTTTCAAGTCTTAAGTGTCATCGAGTCTTCTGATTATTCAGTGGGGTACAGAATCAGATTTAGCATGATGAAAACAGGACTGCAGTAGGCTCTGCTTCAGTTCACCTGGTAGTTAAAAGCTCAGGATTTTATCACTTTCTGTTGTAAGTATTGGCTGTGGCTATGGCTCCCAAGTCAGAATCTCTTGGAAATTTGACAGGTACAAACAATCTAGATATTATCAACATTACAACATATATTAATTAATATGAGGATCATAAATTCCCTGACATTCCCTCCTTTTGGTCAAAGGCTGAGACAGCATTGCAGACCAAAGGAGCATATCCACCTGAAACATGATTTTGTTTTTGTGTAAGGCAGGTGTGAATAGCTAAGATAAAAGATAAATACCAAGATTGATGGCAAGGCAAATAAGGAGGAGAAACTTCAGAGTAGAGAGGGCAGAGGGGAGAATGCTGCCAAGGTTTCCAGGTAACCAGGACAATAAGTCAAGAGAAGGTGAGGGAGTGACCTGCTTTAGAATGTTTTAAACCCTATTCCATAAATCTTTTGCTTACCTGTTTTGATCACTATAGTCCTCCTCTGTAAGGAAGACTGGCTAACCTACAAACAACATTTCTTACCAATGACAGCATATGCCCCTCATTACACAGCAGTTAGGGTGTCAAATACCCAGGGAATTTGCAGTACCATGAGGACAAGTGAGTCAATCTGCATTGGGAGGCTGCTGATGAGCCTTATAGTATGCTCAAGGTCTGTGGTTAACTCTGCCAAGAGTTTCCCTAAAGTGGCATGGGGGTTAAGGAGGGCAAGGGTGTAAAGAGCAGGACTTCAAAAGGACCTTTCTACCATGGCTCCAAGGAATTTTTTCAGAGGTGGTCTTTCCACCAAACCTAGTCATTGGGTTGGATCAAGAGCCAACTCTTAGTTGGAATTCCTAAAGAATGGGAATGAGACAAGTCAGTAAATTTCTGATATTTTCTGAGATAACCCAGTAGGATACTGTAGGAGGGAGCCTTTGGCTGCTATCCTTCCCACTCATGAGTACTGTGGTACAGGTTATTCTATTACTATCTCATAGGGACTGAGCTTGTGGGAACCAAATGCTTTAGATTCTAAGGCTCAGTAGAACTAAGGAAGTACTTTTGGTTACGGTATACCTAGGTCCTCAGAGAATTTAGCAAGAGAAGTTTCAATAACTCTTTTAATTATTCCTGTTAATTGGGGGTGGCAGGCACAATGGTGATGTTGAAGGATGGGCCAGGATGCAAGCCGCTTACCTAAAGAAGATCCTGTAAAATGGGTCCTTCTGTCACTATGTATTTCTTTAGAGACCCCACATAATGGAATGATTTTTTTTTCCAAAAGAATTTTCACTACCCCAGAGTCTCTGCCAATATAGCAGGGAAATGCTTCCACCTACTGGGAGAACATAAAAATCATACCCAAAGCACGTTTGTAACCATGGGTACGTGGCAATTAAATGAAGCTGATCTGCCAGAATTCAAAGGGTACATCTGGGAGAGGAAACTGCCCACAAGCTGGCTTTGGAGACTTAAATGCCTTGTGTTTGGGGGAAGGAAGACATTTCACATGCAATGGTGGTGGCCAGATGAAAATTCCCCCCAACCAATATATTGGGGCAAACTCTACTTGCTTTTTGGGTCCCCAACGGATGAATGGAATGAATGGAGGTGTTCCATCATAGGGAGTTATAAGTTCTTAAGGAGTAGCATGAGTCCTTTTGGGCCAACCCATAGTCCAGTCTTCTGATCAAGTCTACATCCCTCCTTTTGAAGTTTTTCCTTTTTCATAATTAGCATCATTTTCTGAGTTGTAGCTATTCTTTTTAGGCTAAAAGTGATAAGCAGGCCTTCAGGGGGAGATGAGAATGCTGTTATGTCCATGGCTGTGAGGCAGAGTAATAGTTCCATAGGACTCATGCAAAAGGAGTTATGCTCTCAGGAATTAGAGGAGTTAAACCTGTGATCTTAGCTTGGTCAGGTAAGTCATTTCCTTAGTCTTACATACTGTTTTCTAAACTGTGCCCTGGAAATTTAATTACTGCTATGGATTGAGGAAGCAGTGAACAATCTAATAGACTGGAAACCTGTTACTGGTTTTAAATGGGCTGTCCTGAGGAGACGAAGAAGCCCTGATGTTTCCATAGCATCCCAAAATTATTTGCCACCCCAAATACATACTGGTTATCAGTATAGATGTTAACGCCTTTTTCCTTTTCCTAATTCACAAACCCTGGCTACTGCCTCAAGTTCATCTTGTGATGAATGGACATCAGGTAGTGATGAAGCTTCAATCACTTCTGTGGCTGTGGTGATGCCATAACCAGCAACCAAGTCTCCTTCCTCTTTCCTGAGGCAAGATCCATCAGTGTACCAGTCAAATCTGCTTTCACTAAGGGGGTTTCCTCCAGGGCCTCCCCTGAGAAGCGCAAGACATCCCGGTAAATTACAGTCATGGACTAAAGTCTCATCCTCACTTTCTACTTCAGGTAGATATGTGGCAGGTTGAATGTGTTTACACGTTTGATAATCAGGTTAGGTTTGGATAACAGTCACTTCAAGGTTGGCTGGCCTCCTAGAGGATAAATGATGGGTATGGTGGGAATTTTGGAGAGATTCAATGACATGGGGTACATGTACAGGTAAGGAAGAATTAAGACAAATCATCTCAGTGGCAAAAACAAGGACAGCTATGGCCACTGGTGCAAGGAGACATTGTCCAAAGTGTTACTGTAGTACAATCATGGGTGGGGTGAGGAGTGGGGAATTTACACCATGTTTTCTTGTTAGTATATCAACTGCATTCCTTCCTTTCTCAGAGGTGGATAAATTGAATCTGAGACAATAGCTGGGAAGGCCTAAATTTGCCAGGTGTTGGAGGACCAAGTTCAGTGAGTCAAAGGGATTTGGAGCATCAGGGGAGAGAGCCAAAGTTTCTCTTAAGAGGTCATACATGGATTAGACAGTACACAAGAAGTCAGGGATCCAGAAATGGTAATAGCCTTCCAGACCGAGGAAGGCACAGAGCTGATGCTTAGTGTAGGGTACAGGGACCTGAGTGGTCACCCTAAGGCAGATGGAGTGGAGACAAAGGCTAGAAGCTAAGACGTGGTATCGCAGGAACTTTACTGAGGAGAGAGCAAACTGGAATTTGTCTCAAGATGCCTTGTGGCCACTTGCAGCTAAACCATTAAGGAGATATACAGCTTCCTGAACAGAAACATCTTCAGAGGACAAACAAAGGAAGAGGTCATCAAATACTGAATGAAGAAAGGATCCTTAAAATCTAATTAGGACAGGTCTTATTTTAACGTTTGTGAAAAATAGAATGGCAACTGAGTGAAGCCCTTCAGAAGAACAGTGCTGGTATATTGACACCCCTCCCAGGCAACAGCAAATATGAATTGGTTTTCAGAAGCAACTGGGATTAAGGAGAAGGCACTATAGAGGTCAACTACTATAAGTGACTGTCCCAGCCTGGCACAAGTTTAAGCAGAGTATGGGGGTTTGGGATCACAGGTACAATACAGTTAACTGCTCAGAGAATATACACATATTGCCAGCAAGTATACCAGTCTACAGATTGGAAAGATGGGCATGTTCCTGGGGAAAATACAGGGAATAATAAGGCCTTAAGACAAATAGACATTAATAAGGAGCTGAAGCCCCTCAACAGCCTGTTTAGTGGCTATTGATGTATGTAAGGTAAGTATTTTGACGGGTCTCATTGCACAATAATAGCTGTGGCAATGATAACTGACTTGATATTGGTAGCCTCTGAAGCCCCTAGTCTAGTGGGAATTTAAGAGTGACATGATTGGAAGGGGCTAAGGAAAAAAGATATAAAGGGATGAGGTCACTTTCAGATTTGGGTGGTATTAGGGATAAAATGCACAAGGAAGCAGTGCCTTACCGGTCAAATGAAATAGCGGTCTATAATTTATGGGGCAGATAAAATGGGGAAGAGATTCTGTAATACGGGTTGCTATGGTCTTATTAGCCATCTTCACAACTGAGATATACTCATGACTATGGGGGAGGAGACTGAGGAAGGCAGAGGGGTTTATAATTGAGAGTGTGGCACTCCTGTCAACTACAGCAAACACCTCCTGCCACTATATGGGCAAGGAGACACCTCCAAGAGAAACCATGGGGATGCTGGACGTAGCCTAAATATCCCCCTCCCTGTGGTGCCTCTTCTGCCAACCCTTTAAGGAGCCAAGTCATGCTGAGTGATGGAGGTTTTGAGGAGGGTCTCACCATATCTCCTGGTGTGCTCTCACTTTTTCAGCATCTACCCTAGCCTTCATTCTGCATTCTGTCTTCCAGTGACCAGGTTTCTTACTGAAAAAAATCAAATCTTAGCTTGTGGATCATTTTGTTTGAAAGGGACCATGCTTGGCTATTCTGATGGTGCAGGGGGTTGAGGGTATGAGGAGGGAAAGGCTGCTTCGGCTCAAGGGGCGTTGAAAGGAAAAATTTCCTTTTAGCTTCTCTAATTTCCTTTTTACTAATTTCATCCTCTTCCACTATAATGACTGTCAGCCTTGCTGTGGTCTCAAGGAGGAACTCGATGTCAAATTGTTGCCCATCAGAAATATTTTAATTTGTTTTACGATGTGTGGGTGAAAATTATTAAATAAAAATAGGACAAAAACTGAACTTGCCTCACTGCATCATTGTGCTAGAGACTGGAGTTGGCATAAAAAGCTTGGGTGCATCTGTCATCAAACTGATAAACAGATTTTCCAGAGTTCTGTTTAGTATTTCAGACAATTGTTAAATCAATGGGTTGAGGGAATGCAAGGGATATGGCCTTAAGGAGCTTTTCATCCACAATCCAGTTTTCAGACAAAACAAAAACAAAAATACACCTAACTAAAAGAGATAAGGAAGGGAAGTAGATCTTGCTAAAGATTCCAAAAGACAAAGAAGTAATAATACTAAATATATATATATATGCACCAAGTGACATAGCATCCAAATCCTCGAAGGAGAAGTCAAGTGAGTTACAAGTTCATGAGCAAACAAGAACTAGGGAGCATTAGGAATTGTAAAATAGATAATTTTTGTCATATTAAATTAAAATTATTTTGCACAAATCAAACCAATGCAACAAGATTAGCTAGAAGGCTGGGAAAAAATCTTTATAGCAAGTGTCTCTGATGAAGCTCTCATTTCTCCAATATATAGAAAACTCAGTCAAATTTATAAGACTGCAACCCGTTCACCCAAAGGTACATAAAATTTTTATAGCTGTTCTTTTTGTGGTGGCAAAGAATTGGAAATGGTGAGGATGCCCATCAATGGCTGAACAAGTTATGGTATATGAATGTAATGGATTAGTATTGCTCCGTAAGAAATGATATGTAGAAAAACCTGGAAAGACTTACATGAACTGATGCTCAGTGAAGTGAGCAGAACCAGGAGAGCATTGTACACAGTAACAGAAACATTGTGCCATAATAAAGTATGACAGACCTAGCTCTTCTTAGCAATACAATGGTCCATGACTGATTCTTGATGGAAAGATTCTTTTTTTTTTACATTACAACAGTTTTTTTTTATTTATTTAATATATTTAGTTTTCAGCATTGATTTTCACAAAATTTTGAATTACTAGGTTTTCCCCCATTTCTGCCCTCCCCCCACTCCAAGATGGCATGTATTGTGGTTGCCCTGTTCCCCAGGCAGCCCTCCCATCTGTCACCCCACTGCCCTCCCATCGCCCTTTCCCTTCTTCTCCTGTAGGGCAAGATTAATTTCTATGCCCCATTGCCTGTGTATCTTATTTCCTACTTGCATGCAAAAACATTTTTGTTGTTGTTGTTGTTTTTGAACGTCTGTTTTTAAAACTTTGAGTTCCAAATTCTCTCCCCTCTTCCCTCCCCACCCACCCTCCCTAAGAAGGAACGCAATTCAACATAGGCCACAGACGTATCATTATGTAAAACCCTGAAACAATACTCATGTTGTGAAAGATTAAGTATGTTTTGCTCCTTCCTAACATATCCCCCTTTACTGAATTTTCTTCCTTGACCCTGTCCCTTTTTGAAAGTGTTTGTTTTTGATTACCCCCCCATCTGCCCTCCCTTTTATCATCCCCCCTTTATGTCTTCTTCCTCCTTCTTTTCTGTGGGGTAAGATACCCAATTGAGTCTGTATGGTATTCCCTCCTCAGGTCAAATCCAATGAGAGCAAGATTTACTCATTCCCCCTCACCTGCCCCCTCTTCCCTTCCTACAGAACCACTTTTTCTTGCCACTTTTATGCGAGATAATTTACACCATTCTATCTCTCCCTTTCTCCTTCTCTCAATATATTCCTCTCTTATCCCTTAAATTGATTTTATTTTTTTAGATATCATCCCTTCATATTCAACACACCCTATGCCATTTGTATGTGTATATATATATATATATATATATATATATATATATATGTATATACATGCATAGATACACTCATATGTGTATATATATATGTATACACACATATATATGGATATTCCTTTTAGCTACGATGATACTGAGGTCTCATGAATCACACACATCATCTTTCTATGTAGGAATGTAAACAAAACAGTTTAATTTTAGTTAGTCCCTTATGATTTCTCTTTCTTGTTTACCTTTTCATGCTTCTCTTGATTGTTGTGTTTGAAAGTCAAATTTTCTTTTCAGCTCTGGTCTTTTCACTGAGAAAGCTTGAAAGTCCTCTATTTTATTGAAAATCCACATTTTGCCATGGAGCATGATTCTCATTTTTGCTGGGTAGGTGATTCTTGGTTTTAATGCTAGCTCCAATGACCTCCAGAATATCGTATTCCAAGTCCGTCGGTCCCTTAATGTGGAAGCTGCCAGATCCTGTGTTATCCTGATTGTTTTTCAACAATATTCAAATTGTTTCTTTCTGGCTGCTTGCAGTATTATCTCCTTGACCTGGGAGCTCTGGAATTTGGTGACAATGTTCCTAGGAGTTTTCTTTTTGGGATCTATTTGAGGAGGCAATCTGTGGATTCTTTCAATTTCTATTTTACCCTCTGGCTCTAGAATATCAGGGCAATTCTCCTTGATAATGTCTTGAAAGATGATATCTAGGCTCTTTTTTTGATCATGGCTTTAAGGTAGTCCAATAATTTTTAAATTATTTCTCCTGGATCTATTTTCTAGGTCAGTGGTTTTTCCAATGAGATATTTAACATTGTCTTCTACTTTTTCATTCCTTTGGTTCTGTTTTATAATATCTTGATTTCTCATCAAGTCACTAGCTTCCACGTGCTCCAATCTCATTTTTAAAGTAGTATTTTCTTCGGTGGTCTTTTGGACCTCCTTTTCCATTTGATTAATTCTGCCTTTCAAGGCATTCTTTTCCTCATTGGCTTTTTGGAGCTCTTTGCCATTTGAGTTAATCAATTTTTAAGGTCTTGTTTTCTTCAACATTTTTTTCAGTATTTTTTTGGGTCTCCTTTAGCAAGTCATTGACTTGTTTTTCATGGTTTTCTTGCATCATTCTCATTTCTCTTCCCAATTTTTCCTCTACTTCTCTAACTTGCTTTTCCAGCTCCTTTTTGAGCTCTTCCACGGCCTCAGACCAGTTCATGTTTTTCTTGGAGGCTTTTGGTGTAGGTTCTTGCACTTTGTTGACTTCTTCATGCCATATATTTTGTTCATCTTTGTCACCAAAGAAAGATTCCAAAGTCTGAGATTGAATTTGGGTGGGTTTTGCCTGCCTGGCCATGTTCCCAGCCAACTTACTTGACCCTTGAGTTTCTCATCGGCATATGACTGCTTGTAGAGCAAAGCGTACTTTGTTCCAAGCTTGAGGGGATGCACCACTGATTTCAGAACTATTTCTATATAACCAGCTCTGCCACCCCAGCACTCTTCCTTCCTCAAGAAACACCAACCCGGACCTGATGCAAATCATCAGCAGGCTCTTCACTCCTGCTCTGATCTGGCAGTTAATTCCTCCCACCACGTGGGCCTGGGGCCGGAAGTAACTGCAGCTGTAGTTCTGAAGCTGCACCTCCCCCCCGCTGCCCCTGCCGCGGTGGCTGAACCACGAACTCTTTTCATTTGGTCCCCCGCAGCTTTTCCCACTAACTTTCTGTGTTGTCTTTGGTGTTTGTGGGTTGAGAAGTCTGGTAACTGCCACAGCTCACTGATTCAGTGTGCTAGGGCCTGTTCTGCCTGGCTCCTGGTCTGGCTGGTCCTGCTGCCTCCCATGCTGAGCTCCACTCTCCTCCACTCCATGTGTGATAGACCTCATCCAGCGACCATCCAGGCTGTCCTGGACTGGATCCCTGCTTCCCTCTGCTATTTTGTGGGTTCTGCAGTTATAGAATTTGTTCAGAGCCATGTTGTATAGGTTTTTGGAGAGACCTGGCAGGGAGCTCACACAAGTCCCTGCTTTCCAGCCACCATCTTGGAAAATGCTATCCCCATCTAGAGAAAGAATTATAGAGTCTGAATGCAGATCAAACCATACTATTTTCATTTTTGGTGTTTTTCCTCATGTTTTTTTTCCTTTTGTTCTGATTCTTCTTTACAACTTGATTAATTTGGAAATATGTTCAGCACGATTGTACATATATACACTATATTACATTGCTTTCTGTCTTGTGTAGTGATGAAAGAAGAGAGAGGGAGAAAAATTTGTTGCTCAAAATCTTATAAAAATAAACGTTGAAAACTGCCTTTACATGTAATCGGAAAACATAAAATACTATTAAGTGCAAAAAATCCTGCAGGACATAATAAATCAAGGATGTCCCACTTATGAGCTCTCTATGACCTTAGGTATGTCACTTCAGCTATTAACATTATATTTCTCAACAACTAAATAGGAGTAATAAGAATTATACTAGCTACACAGTTAATTAGTATACTGGAAAGAGTGACAGAATTGGCATTAGGAAGACCTGAGTTTAAATCCTGCCTAAAATAAGTAGTCTCTAACCCCTTGATTCCTCAGTTCTTTCCCAGATATCACCTATGCACTGGTCACTCTCTCCTCATTTTCCATCTTGACTCTTTGGTGAACCAACTCAACTGTCCTCTTCCCTTAAGTCCCTGGCCCTTCAATCATATCACTGATTGTCTCCTGCCAAGATTCCACCTTGGATGATTCCTGCCATTCATTGTCTTCACTCCTACACAAGTGCTGCTGAGTATAGGTGGAGAAAATTAAACAACCATTCTGACTGGGTCATTACCAATTTATGTTACACAACCTCAAGTGGGCCATCCATAGATGGCCACTAGGAAAATATACTATACATCCCTCATCAACTCACTATCTCATATTCCATAGAAAACTCTACCAAATCCAATTTTTTCATCCTTTCTAAAACACCCTATTGCTGTATTTCAAGTAAAGAAGAAGCCTTGCTTCTTACCAAGGCCCACTCCTCTGCCTTCACAAGTGATCCCACTCTATCTCATCTCCTCCAGCAGCTTGCCTCCTCTGTTATCACTACCCTATCACTTCTCTTCATTCCTTCTGGGTCTACTGGATCCTTCCCTCTGATTAGAAACATGACCATGTAATTCCCTCTCCTCAAAAAGACTTTCCCTTGATCCTTTTATCCCTACTAATTAATCCTATATTTCTTCTATCCTTTGTGGCTAATCTCTTGAAAAGACCATCTATAATAGGTATCTCCAGTTTCTCTCCTTTAACTCATTTCTTCACTCCTTATAATCTGGATCCCAACTTCATCATTCCACGGCATTCCACAGCTCTCTCACAAGTTACCAATCATCTCTTAATTGAAATACAATGCCCATTTCTCCATCTTCATTCTCTTTGACTTCTCTGCAGCCTTTGGCACTGTCCATCACCCTTGTCTTCTTAATATTTTCTTCTGTCTTCATTTCAGATCTCCACTCTCTACTGGATCTCTTCCTACCTATTAGATCTTTCCATCTCAGCATCCTTTGCTAGACTTTAATTTTAGTCATACCCTCTAATTATCAGTATTCCACAGGGTTCTGTCGTAGCCTCTCATCACTCTGTATGATCTCATGAGCTTCCATGAATTTAATTATCATATTTCTGCAAATGATTCTGAAAGCTACCTTTTCTTCCCTAACCTCGTTGATAACCTCCAATCTTACAGCTCCAACTGTCTTTCAGATATCCCAAACTAGATGTCCCCTAGACTTCTTCAACTCAACCTGACCAAATCTGAACTCATTTTTCATTCTAAGCTCTCCCCTCCAGCTAATATAATTATTGTTGTTGAGAGCAACACCATCCTAGCTGTCCCTCAAAGTGGCAAGCTGGTATCATCCTCAACTTCTGCCTATTTCTGATCCCCCACATCCAATTTGTTGCAAAGGCCTGTTGATTTCACCTTTGCAACACTTTATCTTTTTGGATGCTGCTACTGCTTTGATACTGACTGGCTCTCATCACCTCATGCCTGGATTATTAAAATAGCCTGCTGGTGGGTCTGCCTGCTTCAGGCCTCTCCTCGCTCTCCTCTTCTATTTTGCTGCCAAAGTGATTTTCCAAAGTGCAGGTCAAACCATGGCACTTCCCTACTCACTAAACTTTAGTGGCTCTCTATTGCCTCCAGAATAAAAAGCAAAATCCTCTGTTAGGCATTCAAAGCCCTTCACGACCTTCTCCCTCCCTGGAATTTTCCAGTCTCCTATCTTATACTCCCTCTGACTTCAATAATCCAGTAAGAGAGACCTCCCTGCCATTCCTTAAACAAGTCACCAGCTCTTTCACACTGGATGTTTTCTCTGCCTGTCCCCCATGCCAAGAATGCTCCTCATCATCATCCCCACTGGCTTCCCAAGCTTCTTCTGAGTCCCAACTGAAATCCTATTTTCTACAGGAAGCATTTCCCAACACTTCTTAATTATTGTTTTCCCAAAATTTCTTATTTCTATTTTCCAAAGCCTTGCTACTTTTAATCATTTCCTATCTTCCCATATAAAGCTTCCTTGTACTTATTCATTTGAATGTTGTTTCTACCATTAGATTGTGAGATTCTTGAGGGCTGGAACTGTCTTTTACGTCTTTTTATATTCCCAGCACTTAGCATAGCACCTGACACACAGTAGGCATTTAATAAATATTTATCGACTGGCTGTGTGGCCCTGGGAAAGTCACTAAAACTGTCTCGATCTTGGTTTCCTTGGTAACAAATTGGAGGTAGTAATAATAGCACTTACCTCATAGGGTTGTTGGGGGATCTAATGAGAGAACACATTGAAAGCATTTAGCAAACCTTCAAGTGCTATATACTATTTCCTAGGGTTGTTTTGAGGAAAGCACTTTGTAAACCTCGAAGATATATGAGAATGTGAGTTTATTAAGTAAGAGTCACAAGCAGAAGGGGCAGATATTGGCAAATGTAGGGGAGCCAGTTCTTGATTGAATATTCTGAATTGTGGTTGAGGTTTTGTTTGTTTTAATAAATACTATTTTTTAAATTACATGTAAAGATAATTTTCAACATTCATTCTTTTTGTAAAATTTTGGGTTTCAAATTTTTCTACTCCCTTCCTCCTGTCACCCTATTCAAGACAGAAAGCAATTTGATATAGGCTATAGAAAAGCAATAGTGCCAGCATTTTTCCACATTAGTCATGTTGTGAAAAAAGAGTCAGAACAAAATGGAAAAAGCACAAGAAAGAAAAAAAAAACAAAAAAAAATAATAGTATGCTTCGATCTCCATTCAGGTTCCACAGTTTTTTCTCTGGATGGGAATTTCTACCAAGAGTCTTTTGGAATTGTATTGCATCATTGTATCGCTGAGAAGTACTAAGTCAGTGATAGTTGTTCATCACAAAATGTTCTCCTGTTCCCTTTGCATGAGTTATCATATGTATTTCCAGTGGTTTCTTTTTTTTGGAAGGGGGAAGGTAGGACAATTGGGGTTAAGCGACTTGCCTAAGGTCACACAGCTAGTAAGTGTGTCAAGTGTTTGAGGCCGGATTTGAACTTAGGTCCTCCTGACTCCAAAGCCCGTGCTCTACTCACTGCATCAACTAGCTGCCCCTCCAGTTGTTTCTGAAATCTGTTGCTCATCATTTCTTATTGCACAATTAGCATTCCATTACATTACAACGCTATTATAGCACAATAGCATTCCATTCCATTCTTACATACTTATTCAGCCATACTCTAATTGATGGGCAACCCCTCAATTTCCAATATTTTGCCACCTATGGACTCCTATAAATATTTTTGTACTCATAGGTCCTTTTCCCCTTTTTTGATCTTTGAGATACAGACCTAGTAGTGGTACTTCTGGATGAAAGGGAATGTACAGTTTGATTGCCTTTGGGCATAGTTCCAAATCGTTCTCCGTAATAGTCGAATCAGTTCACAATTCCTGCAACAATGCATTAGTGTCCCAGTTTTCCCATATCATCTCCTGCATTTATCATTTTCTTTTTCTGTCACATTAGCCAATCTGATTGCTGTGAGATTGTACTTCAGAGTTGTTTTCATTTGCATTTGTTTAATCAATAGTGATTTGGAGCATTTTTAATTTGACTATAGATAATTTTAATTTCTTTATTTGAAAACTGCCTGTTCATATCCTTTGACCATTTATCACTTGGGAAATGACTTGTATTCTTAGCAATTTGGCTCAGTTCTCTATGTATTTGAGAAATGAGGCCTTTATCAGAAACATTGGCTGAAAGAAAATGTTTCTCAGTTTTCTCCTTTTCTTCTAATCTTGTTGCGTTGGTTTTTTGTATACAAACTCTCAATTTAATGTAATCAAAATCATCCATTTTCCATTTCATAATGTTCTCTCTCTCTCTCTTGTTTGGTCATAAATTCTTGCTTCTTCATAGATCTCACAGGTAAACTATTCCATGATCTCCTAATTTTCTTTCTCTGTTTTGACTCTGTTTTCGCTATCATCATCTTATTTGTTTCATTAATGGAATTTGGCAGGATTGCTTCTTTGCTTATTTTCCAAATTGTTAATATAGTATTGAATTTAAATGTTTTGTATATGTTTGGTAGAATTAACTTGTAAATCCATCAGGATTTTTTCATAGGGAGATCATTGATGGTTGGTTCAATTTTTCTTTTTCACTTAGATTGATAGCTTTATTGGATTCCATTTGGGCAAAATAGCTCCTAATTATTGCTATAATTTCCTCTTCAATGTTAGTGAATTCACCCTTTTGATTTTGAATATTGGTAATTTGATTTTCTTCTTTTTTTAATCAAATTAACCAAAGATATATCTATTTAATTGTTTGTTTTCCATAAAACCAGCTCTTAGTTTTATTTCTTAGTTCAATAGGTTTTTTTTTAATTTCAATTTTATTATTCTCTTCTTTGGCTTTCTGAATTTCTAATTTGATATTTAATTGGGGATTTTTTAAATTGTTCTTTTTCTAGTTTTTTTTTAAAGTTACATGCCCAATTCATCAGTCTTCCCTTTCTCTATTTTTTCATGTAAAATATTCAGAAATATAAAATTTCTCCTAAGTACTGTTTTGGCTGTGTTCCACAAATTTTGGGACGTTATTTCATTATTGTCTTTTTCATTGATGAAATGATTAATTTTTCTATGATTTGGTCCTTGACACACATACTTTAGGAAGAGATTATTCAATTTGCAGTTTACCATGCCCCTTTATTGAATGTAATTTTGATTGCACCATATTCTGAAAAGTATGCATTTAATATTTTTGCAGTTGTGCATTTGTTTATGAGGTTTTAAGCCATAATATAAGGTCAATTTTCATGTAGGTTCCATGTACCAAGAAGAAAAAGGAATATTCTTTTCTCTCACCATTCAATTTAATCCACAGGTCTATCAGACCTAAATTTTCAAAAATTTTCTTCACCTCCTGTACTTCATTCTTGTTTATTTTGTGGTTACATTTTTCTAGATCTGAGAGGGGAAGTTGAGGTCCCCCATTAGTATAGTTTTGCTCTCTAATTCTTCTTGTAACTTACTTAACTTCTCCTCTCAGAATTTGGATGCTAGATCACTTGGAGCATATATGTTTAGTACTGATAGTACTTCGTTGTCTATGGTATGTTTTAGCAAGATGTAGTTTCCTTCCTTGTTTTTTTTTTTTAATTTTAATTTATTTATTTATTTTTAGTTTACCACACATGGTTCTACATAATTTTGAGTTCCAGATTTTCTCCACTCCCTCCCCCCTCCCTCCCCAAGATGGCCTGGAATCTCATATAACTACCATGTATAACTTCACATTGAATTAATTTATACACTAGTCAAGTTGTGCAGAAGAATTATGACCAATGGAATGAATCATGAGAAAGAAGAGACATAACCAAAAAAACAAAACAAAACAAAAAAACCAAAAACAAAAACAAAAGAGAAGCAAAAAAGGTGAGCATGTAGTGCACCTCAATCTGCATTCAAACTTCACAGTTCTTTCTCTGGATGAAGATAGCATTCTCCATCGTGAGTCCCCTGGAGTTGTTCTTGCACCTTACGTTGCTGAGAAGAGCGAAGTATGTCAGGGTTGGTCCTCATGGAATCTGTAGATCTAGTTTTGCTTTTCCTTTGTCTGAGATCAGGATTGCTAGCCCCACCTTTTTTTTTTGTTTTAGCTGAAACGTAATATATTCTGCTCCAGCCTATTACCATTATTCTGAGTGTGTCCCATTGTTTCAAATATGCCTCTTGTAAATAACATATTGTTTAATTCTTGTTTTTAGTCCACTCTGCTCTCCACTTCTATTTCATAGTATCATTCATCCCATTCCCCTTCACTGTTATTATTATTGTGTTTTTCCCTCCTTCCATTTTTTTTCTTTCTTTATATTTCTCTCTATCTCTCATTTCACCCTGTCCCTCCTCAACAGCGTTTTGCTTCTGACCATCTCCTCCCTCAATGTACCCTCCCATATATCAGCCCCTCTCCCCACCAAAACTTATTTTTCCCCTTCTCCTTTTACTTTCCTATAGGTGAATGTAGATTTCTTTGCACAACTGAGTGTGCATATTACTCGTTCTTTGAGCCAAACCTGATGAGAGTGAAGTTCAAACAGAGCTTCCTCCCTCCCTCCCTTTTTTTTTTACTGTATGAGGTGTTTTGTACCTCTTCATATGATATAATTTACCCTATTGTGCCTCCTCCATCCTCTTCTCCTAATTAAATCTTTTTTCAACCCCTAATTGTTTTTTTCATATTATCACATCAAAGTCAACTTATTCCAACACACTCTTTCTACGTGTACTCTTTCTAACTGCCATATTAGAGAAGCAGTTCTCAATTGTTACAAGTATCATCTTCCCATGTAGAGACGTAAAGAGTTTAACCTTACCGAATATGTGTTTTGTTCTTTTATGTTTACCTTTTTATTCTTCTCAAGTCGTGCATTTCAAGATTTAATTTTCTGTTCAGCTCTGGTCTTTTCATCAAGAAAATTTGATATTCTTCTATTTTGTTCAATATTCATGCCCCCCCCCAAAGATTATGCTCAATTTTGCTGGGTATTTGATTCTTGGTTGTAATCCAAGCTCCCTTACTTTCCAGAACATTGTATTCCAATCCTTCTGATTCCTTAACATAGAAGCTTCTAAATCCTGTATAATCCTGACAGTAGCTCCTTGATATTTAAATTGTTGTTGTTTTTTTTTTTCTGTCTGCTTGTAGTACTCTCTACTTAACCTAGTATTTCTGGAATTTAGTCACATCATTCCTTAGAGTCTTCGGTTTAGGATGGCTTTCAGGACTCTTTCATAGACTCTTTCAATGACTCATTACCCCCTTTTACCTAGGATATCAAGGCAGTTTTTCCTAATAATTTCTTGAAAGATTCTCTCTCAGATCTTTTTTCTGACCATGGTTTTTAAGTAGTTCAATAATTCTTAAATTATCTCTCCAGTATCAATTTTTCAGTTCACTTATTTTTCCAACGAGGAATTTTAGATTTCGTCCTATTTTTTGCATTCTTTTAATTTTATTCAGCTGTTTTTTTTTTATTTTTCATAGAGTCATTGGCTTCTATTTGGCATATTCTAATTTTTAAGGGATTATTTTCCTCAGTTAGCTTTAGAACCTCCTTTTCCATTAGGCTAGTTCTACACTGAAAGGAGGTATTTTTAGTGGATTTTGTTTTCTAATTTGGAAAATTCTCTTTTTCAAAGAGTTGCTTTCTTCAGTCCATTTTTGTGCTTCCTTTTCCAAGCCACTGATGTTTTTTTAAGATTCTCTTGCATAACTCATTGCTTTTCCCAATTTTTCCTCTACTTCTCTTATTTAATTTTTAAAATCCTTTTTTGAGCTCTTTGAAGAGGAATTTGGGTCTTGAGATCAATTCATATTCCTTTTTGAAGCTTTGCATGTAGGTATTTTGACACTGTTGTCTTTGTCTGAGTATGTGTTTTGATTTTTCCCTGCCTTCATAGTGGCTTTCCATGGTAAGAGCTCTTTTTTTGGGTTTTTTGGCATTTTTCTCAATTTTTAGCCAAGTTCATTAGTTTTCAAGTTGAGCTCTGCTCCAGAGGTGCCAAGGGCACTGTCCTAAGCTTTTTAAACTGATGGCAAATGGTCAGGTCACTGGCTTTCATGCTGGGGCCTCTGGGGCTTGTTGCTCTCTCACTGCACTGGGTTGGCCCAGCCTAGTCATGCCTGTTGTACCTGGGTTCCAGGGCTGGAGGTCTGACAGCTGGCCTGCTGTGCCAGTAGCCTGCTGAGCCAGACTGTGGACTTTGGTTGTTGATTTGTGCTGTGGCTAAAAGCCTACCACTGTCTTTCCTGGACACTGCCTGGACCACTACCAACTGTGCTCCTCTTTTATCAAAGTGAAATAGATTTTTTTCCTGAAGTCCTAAGCTATCTTGGGCTATAAAATTGTTTCACTCCCTCTTTTTGTCAGTTTTGTCACTCCAAAATTTATTTAAATGTTTGATTTAACATTATTTTTGAGGAAATCTGAAGACAGCATAGACAACTTAGTGGCTTCTCTCAACCATCTTGGCTGCACCTCCATACTGTAAAATATTTAAAGAACAAGTACAGTCCACAGAAGAGATATGAGAAAATATCTGCACCCAACTGCTTTTCAGAGGCAGAAGGTCCATGAATGAGAAATATATGATATATTTTCAGATTTTAAATATTTTTTTATCATTTGATGTCCCCCCTCTTCTTTCATTTAGTCTACTATAAAAATATTATTTATTATATGGAAGGGCTCTCAGGGAAGGAAGACTGATACTGAGAGAAAAATTTTGGGAAATATAAAAAGCAAAATGGTTCGATAAAACGTATTTATGAATTTCAAAATAGTAGATAGAGGAAAGTTAACAAAAGAACAAACAGGAGGGCAACTTTGAAAGCTACATGTTGAATTTAACATAAATACTATATAAATACTTATGTATACATACATGTATATATGTGTTTAATGCAAATTGTACCTAATAGATATTAATGCTTTCATATATTACTCTTTTTTCTGTCAGATCTTGTATATGGAAATATTTTGTATTTTACTGTTAAGAATCAATTTTAATTGCAAAGAATAAAAAAAAATCACTATTTGCAGAAGACATGAGGGTTTACTTAGGAATTCCAGACAATAAGCAGAGAAACTGAGAACTTTTGTAGTTTGAATAAATGAAAATATATAAAATAAGTATATTAAAGTAATTACTATCAATTACTTTACCTTTGGTTTTCAATAATCACTTGTATAAGATTATGAGTTTTAAATTTACTCCCTTTTCCTCTCCTTTCCCTTCCCCAAAATTGCATGAAATTTGATATAAGTACCACATATACACTATGTTAAACCTATTTTCACAATAGTCATGATGTAAAGAAGAATTAGAATCAATGGGAGGAAACATGAGAAGGAAGAAACAAAACAAAACAACAACAAAAAAGGGAGCAAATGATATGCTTTGATCTGCATTTGCACTCCAAAGTTCTTTCTCTGGATGTGGATAGTATTTTCCATCATGGGACTTTTGGAGTTGTCTCAGAACCTTGCACTGCTGAGAAGAGCTAAGTCTATCAAAATTAGTCAGCACACAATGTGGTTGTTACTGTGTACAATGTTCTCTTGGTTCTGCTCACTTCAGTCAGTATCAGTTCATATATGTCTTTCTAGGTTTTTCTGAAGTCCAACTGCTAATTATTTCTTATACCACAATAGCATTCCATTACATTTATAATACAAAACTTGTTAATCCTTTTCCCCAATTGATGGACATCCTCTCAACTTCTAATTCTTGGCCACTACAAAAACAGAACTTCTATAAATATTTTTGTACATTTGGGTCCTTTTTCCCATTTTCATGGTCTCTTTGGGATATAGACCTAGAAGTAATATTGCTGGGTTAAACGGTATGCACAGTTTTATAGCCATTCAGTCATAGTTCAAAATTGCTCTCCAGGATGGTTGGATCAGTTCACACCTCCACCAACAATGCATTAATGTTCCAATTTTCCCACATCTTCTCCAGCATTTATCATTTTTGTTTTGTCATGTTAGCCAATCTGATATGTATAATGTGGTACTTCAGAGTTGTTTTCATTTGCATTTCTCTTATCAATAGTGATTTAAAGGATTTTTTCGTATGACTAGATAGCTTTAATTTCTTCCTCTGAAAACTGCCTGTTCATATCCTTTGACAATTTATCAATTAAGGAATGGCTTGTATTCTTAAAAATTTGACTCAGTTCTCTATATATTTTAGGAATGATTCCTTTATCAAAAGTATTGGCTGCAAAAATTCTTTCCCAGTTTTCTGCTTCCCTCCTAATCTTGGTTGAGTTGAAAAACTTTTCAATTTAATGCAATCAAAATCATCCATTTTGCATATCATAATGTTCTCTATCTCTTGTTTGATCATAAATTCTTCCATCCTCCATAGGTCTGACAGGTAAACTTTTCCTTGTTCTCCTAGTTTGCTTATACCATCACCCTTTATATCTAAATCATGTACCCATTTTGATTTTGCTTTGGTATGTGATGTAAGATGTTGGTCCATACCTATTTTCCACCACACTGTTTTCCAGTTTTCCCAGCAGTTTTTGTCAAATAGTGAGTCCTTATCCCAGAAGCTAGAGTTCTTCAATTTATCAAACAGCACATTACTGTAGTCATTGACTATTGTGTCTTGTGCACCTAATCTATTCCACTGATCCATCACTCTATTTCTTAGCCAGTACCAATTAGTTTTGATGATTGCTCCTTTATAATACAATTTAAGATCTGGTATGGATAGGCCACCTTCCCTTGCATTTCTTTTCATTCATTCCCTTGATATTCTTGACATTTTATTCTTCCAGATGAATCTTGATATTATTTTTTCTAACTCTGTAAAATAATTATCTGGTAGTTTGATTGGTATGGCACTGAAAAACTAAATTGATTTACTTAGAATTGTCATTTTTATTATATTAGCTTGGCTTATACATGAACAACTGATATTTTTCCAACTTTTTAGGTCTGACTTTATTTGTGTTAAAAGTATTTTGTAATTGTGTTAATATAGTTCCTGGGTTTGTTTTGGCTGGTAGACAAACAAATATTTTGTAATGTCTACAGTAACTTTGAATGGATTTTCTCTTTCTATCTCTTGCTATTGGGCTTGTTTAGGAATGCTGACAATTTATGTGAGTTTATTTTATATCCTGAAAATCTAATCATTTTTAAATTAGAAATATCAGAGTAGGAAGAAATTATATAGAAGCAAAGTCCATTCAATATATCTATGAAACAAACAATATATTTTAAACTTATACTAAGAAGACACACAGCTATAGTTACCACCAGAAGTATTCTTTATAAGCAAAAGTGAAAAAAATGAGGGACAGGGGAGATGGAGCCAAGATGGTGGAGTAGAAGCAGGGACCTAACTGAGCTCTTCTTCCAAACCCCTCAAAATACCTGTAGAAAATGACTCTAAACAAATTCTACAGCAGCAAAAACCACAAAATGACAGAGTGAGGCAGATTTCCAACCCAAGACAATCTGGAAGGCTGACAGGAAGGATAAGAGAAGGGGATAAGGGGAAATAGAAGAGAGAGCAGACTGGAGGAAGGAGAAATAAAAATGCACGCTGTCTTGGGGTGGAGGGCAGGGGAAGATGGGGAGAAAATTTGGAAATCAGAATCTTGTGGAAGTGAATGTTGAAAACTGTAAATACATTTATAATATAATGTATATATAATTATATTTAAAATACAAAAACTGAAAAATAATTAAAGACATTTATTATTCAATGTCAGGGTGTGTCAATATTATAAAATGACTCTCATTTAAGTTAATTTCTACATTTAGTGATATAAAAATTAAATGACTAAGTGGTGACATTAGAAATAAACAAAATACAACAACATTGGTTTAGAGAAACAAAAGATACCAAATCACAATGAAATAAAAAGCATGATTAAAGGCATCTAATATAAGATTTCAAACTCTATTATTAAGTAATCATTATCATAATGCTTTGGGGTTGATTAAGCATTGAAACATAGTTAAATGAAATAGACTAGACAAGCCAGATACAAAATTAAGGCAACAGTTCATTATTCAATGTATCTAAGAATAGAAAGGACTGTTTATTTAAAGACAATTTCTGCATAAAATGGAAAGCAGTTAGGCAGAAAATAGACTTACACCTACATATAACACCATGTTTCACAATAAGAAACAAATGGATACGTAACATAAATACAAAAAGGAAGGAAGAAATGAAAGAAAGAAGGAAAGCAAGAAAGAAGGACAGAAAGAAAGACAGTATGAAGGAAAGAAAGTAGGAAAGAAAGGAAGGAAGAAGCAAAGGAAAAAGAAAGATGGTGAGAAACAAAGAAGAAACAAAGGAAGAAGGAAGGAAGGAAAGAAGGAAGGAAGGAAGGAAGAATGGAAGGAAGGAAGAAAAGAGAAAGGAGTATACTTTTCCATTTGTGACTATGGTGGAATATTTAGTACATAAAATATAAGATATATTACATGAATAAAGCCAATGCAACTAGAATAAGAAGACAAATAGCAGAGTAGGAAAGTATTTACAATAAATGTCCCTGATAATCTGATATCCAAGTCATATATGAGATTGAGACTAATAGATGACTAAGATTATTACCCCAAAATTAAGTGGCTAAGGAGAATATGAACTGTTTTCTTTTAAAAATAACAAATATATGTATATATTTTGCTCATAAATTTAATTTCCAAATAAATCTTACCCTTCCTTCACCCAGTCGGCAATCCCTTATAACATAAAATCAAAAAGAAAAAAATAAAAATATTATTTCAATAATAATAACTGACAGCCAAGTTTTCCAGAATGCACAATTGAACATTTTTTTCAAAAGAATTTTAAACCATCTACAACCATTTTAACGACTTCTCCAACACATTAATCATAAGAATATAAATGAAAAGAACTGTGAACTTTAGACTTATAATTTTTTTCTTTTAAATTTATTTATTTTTAGTTTACAACATTCAGTTCCTGAACTTTTTGAGTTTCAAATTTTCTTCCCCTCTGTCTCCTCTCCCTTCCCCTCCCAAAATGGCATGCAATCTGATATAGGTTCTACATATACCTTCACACTAAATATATTTTCACAATAGTCAAGTTATATAGAAAAATTATAACCAATGGAACGAACCCCCAGAAAGAACAAACAAAACAGGAACAAAATCAAAACAAAAAGAGCGAGGAAGAGAGAGCAAATAGTTTGCTTCAATCTGCATTCAGATTTCATAATTCTTTCCCTGGATGTGAATCATTTTTTTCACCATGAGTCTTTTGGAGTTGTCTTAGAATCTTGCATTGCTGAAAAGAGCCAAGTCTATCAAAGTTAGTCATCGCAGATACAATGTATCTGTAACTGTGTCTAATGTTCTTCTGGTTCTGCTCCCCTCACTGAGCATCAGATCAAGTAAATCTTTCCAGGTTATTATGAAGTCCGTCTGCACCTTTTCCTCATAGCACAATAGTAGTCAATTACATTCATGTGCCACAACTTCTTTAGCCATTCCTCAATTTATGGGCATCCTTTTGATTTCTAATTATTTGCCACCACAAAAAGAGCCGCTATAAATATTTTGGTTCATACTGGTCCATTTCCCACTTGTGTGATCTCTTTGGGATACAGCCCTAGAAGTGGTATTGTTGGGTCAAAGGGTATATATGTTTATATAGTCCTTTGGGCATGGTTCCAAATTGTTCTCCAGAAAGACTGGATCAGTTCACAACTCCATCAACAATACATTAGTGTTCCAATTTCCCCACATCTTCTCCAGCAGTTATAATTTTCTTGTTTTGTCATTTTAGTCAATCTGACAGGTGAGATGTGATACCTAAGAGTTGTTTTGATTTGTATTGCTCTAATCTATAGTGATCTAGAGCATTTTTCATATGACTATAGATATCATTAATTTCTTCATCTGAAAACTGCCTGTTCATATCCTTTCACCATTTATGAACTGGAGAATGCTTTGTATTCTATAAATGTGACTCAGTTCTCTGTATATTTTAGAGATGAAGCCTTTATCAGAGACACTGGTTGTAAAAATTCCTTCCCAATTTTCTGTTTCCCTCCTAATCTTGTTTGTATTGGCTTTGTTTGTACAAAACTTTTCAATTTAACATAATCAAAATTGTCTGTTTTGCACTTCATAATGTTCTCTATCTCTTGTCCAGTCATAAATTCTTCCCTTCTACACAAATCTCACAGGTAAACTATTCTTTGCTATCTCAGATTGCTTATAAAATCAACCCTTATATTTAAATTGTGAACCGATTTTGACTTTATTTTGGTATATATTGTAAGATATTGATCTATGCCCAGTTTCTGCCATACTATTTTCCAGTTTTCTTAGCAGTTTTTGTCAAACAGTGAGTTCTTATCCAAGAAGCTGGAATCTTCCAGGTTATCAAACAGTAGATTATTATAGTCCTTGATTACTGGGTCTTGTGTACCTAACTTATTCCCCTGATCTACCACTCTATTTCTTACCAGTACCAAGTAATTTTAATGACTGCTGCTTTGTAATACAATTTAATAAATAATATGGCTAGGTCAACTTCCCTAACATTTATTTTCATTGATTCCATTGATATTCTGGACCTTTTATTCTTGCAGAGGAACTTGTTATTATTGTTTTTAGATATGTGAAATAATTTTTGGTAGTTTAATTGGAATGGCACTAAATAAGTAAATAAATAGTGGTAAAATTGTCGTCTTTATTTTATTAGCTTGGCCTAACCATGAGCAACTGATATTTATGCAATTATTTAAATCTGACTTTTTGTGAAAAATGTTTTGTGGGAGCCAAGATGGTGGCTAGAAAGCAGGGACCTGGATGAACTCCCCTCCAGGTCCCTCCAAAAACCTATAAAAATGGCTCTCAGCAAACTCTAGAACTGCAGAACCCACAAAATACCAGAGGGAAGCAGGAATCCAGCCCAGGACAGCCTGGGTGGTCACTGGGTGAGGTCTATTGCTCCCAGTCTGTGAATGGAGGGGAGCAGAGGGGAGCAGAGCCCAGCATGGGTGGCAGCAGTACCAACCAGACCAGGAACCACGGGGTACAGACCCTAGTGCCCTGAATCAGTGAGCTGAGGCAGTTACCGGACTTCTCAACCCACAAACACCAAAAACAACAGAGAAGGTTAGTGGGAAAAGCTTCAGGGGACAGAGTGAAAAGGGTATGCAGTTCGGCCACTGCCCCAGGGGCAGCAGGGGTGGTGCAGCTACAGAACTACAGCGCAGTTGCTTCTGGTCCCAGGCCCACGTGGTGGGAGGAATTAGTGGAAGATCAGAGCTGGATTGCAGAGCCTGCTTAAGATCTGAGTCAGGTCCAGGTTGGTAGCTCACAGGGAAGGAGGAGTGCTGGTGCAGCAGAGCTGGTTGTATAGAAATAGCTCTGAAAACAATGGTGCACCCCCTTAAGCTTGGAACAAAGTACTCTTTACTCTACCAGCAGGCATATCCCAACGAAAAACTCAAGGGTCAAGTAAGTTGGCTGGGAAAATGTCAAGGCAGCTAAAACTGACTCAGATTCAGTCTCAGATTTCGGGATCTTTCTTTGGTGACAAAGAAGACCAAAACATACAGATAGAAGAAGTCAACAAAGTCAAAGAGCCTACAACAAAAGCCTCCAAGAAAAACATGAACTGCTCTCAGGCCATGGAAGAGTTCAAAAAGGATTTGGAAAAGCAAGTTAGAGAAGTAGAGGAAAAACTGGGAATAGAAATGAGAAGGATGTGAGACAACCATGAAAAACAAGTCAATGACTTGCTAAAGGAGACCAAAAAATACTGAAAAAAATATTGAAGAAAACATCTTAAAAACTAGACTAACTCAAATGGCAAAAGAGCTCCAAAAAGCCAATGAGGAAAAGAATGCCTTGAAAGACAGAATTAGCCAAATGGAAAAGGAGGTCCAAAAGACCACTGAAGAAAATACTACCTTAAAAACTAGATTGGAGCAAATAGACGCTAGTGACTTTATGAGAAATCAAGATATTATAAAACAGAACCAAAGGAATGAAAAAGTGGAAGACAATGTGAAATATCTCATTGGAAAACCCACTGACCTGAAAAATAGATCCAGGAGAGATAATTTAAAAATTATTGGACTACCTGAAAGCCATGATCAAAAAAAGAGCCTAGATACCATCTTTCAAGAAATTATCAAGGAGAACTGCCCTGATATTCTAGAGTCACAGGGAAAAATAGAAATGGAAAGAATCCACAGATCACCTCCTGTAACAGATAACAAAAAAATATGTCCTAGGAATATTGTCGCCAAATTCCAGAGCTCCCAGATCAAGGAGAAAATACTGCAAGCAGCCACAAAGAAACAATTTGAATATTGTGGAAAAACAATCAGAATAACACAGGATCTAGAAGCTTCTACATTAAGGGATCGAAGGGCTTGGAATACGATATTCCAGAGGTTAATAGAGCCAGGATTAAAAGCAAGAATCACCTACCCAGCAAAACTGAGTATCGTGCTCCATGGCGAAATATGGATTTTCAATAAAATAGAGGACTTTCAAGCTTTCTCAGGCAAAGGAGCGGAGCTGAAAAGAAAATTTGACTTTCAAACACAAGAACCAAGAGAAGCATGAAAAGGTAAACAAGGAAGAGAAATCATAAGGGACTTACTAAAGTTGAACTGTTTTGTTTACACTCCTACATGGAGAGATGATGTGTATGATTCATGAGACCTCAGTAACAGAGTAGCTGAAAGGAATATGCATGTGTATATGTGCATGTATATATATATATATATATATATATATATATATATATATATATATGTCTATATATATATATATATACATATATATATATACACACACACACACACACACATATGTGTGTGGGTATGTATGTATATATTTATATAAATATATATGTATGTATATGTATATATGTGTATATATACATATATACATATACATACATATATATTTATATATATAGACAGAGGGGCACAGGGGGAGTTGAATATGAAGGAATGATATGTAAAAACATTTAATCAAATTAAGGGATAAGAGAGGAATATATTGAGAGAGGGAGAAAGGGAGAGATAGAATGGGGTAAATTATCTCACATAAAAGTGGCAAGAAAAAACAGTTCTGTAGGAAGGGAAGAGGGGGAAGGTGAGGAGGAATGAGCAAATCTTGCTCTCATAGGATTGACCTGAGGAGGGAATACAATATGCACTCAATTGGGTATCTTACCCCACAGGAAAGAAGGAGGAAGAAGATAAAAAAGAGGGGATGATAGAAGGGAGGGCAGATGGGGGAGGAGGTAATCAAAAACAAACCGTTTCGAAAAGGGACAGAGTCAAGGGAGAAAATTCAATAAAGAAGTATAGGTTAGGAAGGAGTAAAACATAATCAGTCTTTCATAACATGAGTATTCTGGAAGGGTTTTACATAATGATACACTTGTGGCCTATGTTGAATTGCTTGTCTTCTTAGGGAGGGTGGGTGGGGAGGGAAGAGGGGAGAGAATTTGGAACTCAATGTTTTAAAAACAGACGTTCAAAAACAAACAAAAAAAAGTTTCTGCATGCAACTAGGAAATAAGATACACAGGCAATGTGGTGTAGAAATTTATATTTCCCTACAAGAGAAGAAGGGAAAGGGGGTGGGAGGGGAGTGGGGTGACAGAACGGAGGGCTGACTGGGGAACAGGTCAGCCAGAATATACACCATCCTGGAGTGGGTGGGAGGCTAGAAATGAGGAGAAAATTCATAATTCAAACTCTTGTGAAAATCAATGCTGAAAACTAAATATATTAAATAAATTAAATTAACAAATAGAAAAAAAGAAAAATGTTTTGTAATTGTGTTCATGTAATTGCTGGGTTTGTTTTAGCAGGTAGACTCCCAAATATTTCATAGTGTTTCCAGTAACTTTAAATGGAATTTTTCTCTTTCTATCTCTTGCTGTTGGGGTTCCTTAGTAATATATAGGAATGCTGAGGATTTATGTTGGTTTATTTTAAATCCTGCAACTTTGCTATAGTTATTATTTCAAGAATTTTTTTACTAGATTCTATAGGATTCTCTAACTATATCATGATATCATCTTCAAAGATTCGTATCTTAGTTTCTTCTTTGCCTATCCCAATTTCTTTGATTTCTTTTTCTTCTCTTATTGCTAAAACTAACATTTCTAATACCATGTTGAATAACAGTGTTAATAATGGACATCCTTGTTTCACCACTGATCTTATTGGAAATGCATCTGGCTTGTCCCCACTATATATAATCCTTTATGACTTTTAGGTAGATGCTACTTAACACTTTAAGGAAGGCTCCATTTATTCCTATGCTCTCTGGTGTTTTTAATAGAAATGGGTGTTGTATTTTGTTGAAAGCTTTTTCTGCATCTATTGAGATGATCATATGGTTTCAACTAGCTTTGTTGTTGATTTGATCAATTGTGGTGATAATTTTCCTTTTTTTGTTGTAGCAATTTTTTTTTTAATTTTTAGTTTACGACACTCTGTTCTACATAATTTTGAGTTCCAGATTTTCTCCCCTCTCTCCCCCACTCCCTCCCCAAGACGGCATGGAATTCCTTGTAACTTCCACGTATAGCTTCGCATTGAATTAATTTACACATTAGTCAAGTTATGGAGAAGAACTATGATCAATGAAATGAAGCATGAGAAAGAAGAAACAGGACCAAAAAAAAACCCAACCCAAAAACAAAAACAAAAGAGAGAAAAAAAAAGGAAGGGGGGAAAGGCTAGCATGAAGTGTGCCTCAATCTGCATTCAGACTTCATAGTTCTTTCTCTGGAAGTAGATAGCATTCTCCATCGTGAGTACTTTGGAGTTATCTATGTACTTTGTGTTGGTGAGAAGAGCAAAGTCTGTCAGGGTTAGTCCTCACAGAATCCATGTATCTGTGGTTCTGTATAATGTTCTCCTGGCTCTGCTCCGCTCACTCAGCATTATATCGCGGAGGTTTTTTCAGGTTTTTTATGAAGTCCGTATCATCCCCATTTCTTATAGCACAATAGTATTCCATTACCTTCATATACCACAGCTTGTTCAGCCATTCCCCAATTGATGGGTATCCCTTTGATTTCCAATTCTTAACTACCACAAAAAGAGCAACTATAAATATTTTTGTACATATAAGTCCTTTTCCCGCTTCTGTGATTTCTTTGGGATGCAACCCTAGAAGGAGTATTGCTGGGTCAAAGGGTATGAACATATTTATAGCCCTTTGGGCATAATTCCAAATTGCTCTCCAGAATGGCTGGATCAGTTCACAACTCCACCAGCAATGTAACAATGTTCCAATTTTCCCACATCCTCTCTAGCATTTATCATTTTCCTGTTTTGTTATTTTAGCCAATTTGACAGGAGAGATGTGGTACCTAAGAGTTGTTTTGATTTGTATTTCTCTAATCAGTAGTGATTTCAAGCATTTTTAATATGTCTATTGATATCTTTAATTTCTTCCTCTGAAAACTGCCTGTTCATACCGTTTCACCATTTCTCAATTGGGGAATGACTTGTATTCCTATATATTTGGCTCAGTTTCCTGTATATTTTAGAATGAGGCCTTTATCAGAGACACTACTTGTAAAGATTTTCTCCCAATTTTCTGCTTCCTTCCTAATATTTCTTGCATTGGCTTTTTTTGTACAAAAGCATTTCAATTTAACATAATCAAAATTATCCATTTTGCATTTTGTAATGCTCTCTATCTCTTGTGTCATGAATTCTTTTCTTTTCCATAAATCTGATAAGTAAACTATTCCTTGCTCTCCCAAATTACTTATAGTATCAGCCTTTACTCCTAAATCATGATAATTTTCTTAATATTGAACCAGCCTTGCATTCCTGGAATAAATCTTAAATGGTCATAGTGAATTATTCTCGAGATAAGTGGCTGCAATCTTTTTGCTAATACTTTATTGAAAATTTTTTATCTATATTAATTAGGGAAATTGGTTTATCATTTTCTTGTCTGTTTTGACTCTTCCTGGTTTACATATCAGTACCATATTTGTGTCATAAAAAGAATTTGGTAGTACTCAGCCTATTTTTCTTTTTTTTTTTAATTTTTTATTTTTTTTTCTACCCTGCCCCCACTCCAAGATGGCGTATATTCTGGTTACCCTGTTCTCCAGTCAGCCCTCCCTTCCATCACCTCACTCCTCTCCCATCCCCTTTTCTCTTCCTTTTTTGTAGGGCAAGATAAATTTGTATGCCCCATTGCCTGTATATCTTATTTTCTAGTTGCAAGCAAAAAACTTTTTTTTTGTTTTGAACATCTGTTTTTAAAACATTGAGTTCCAAATTCTCTCCCCTCTTCCCTTCCCTCCCAACCTCCCTAAGAAGTCAAGCAATTCAACATAGGCCACATGTGTATCATTATGTATAACCCTTCCACAATACTCATGTTGTGAAAGACTAAATATATTTTGCTCCTTCCCAACCCACCCCACTTTACTGAATTTTCTCCTTTGACCCTATCCCCTTTCAAAAGTGTTTGTTTTTGATTACCTCCACCCCTATCTGCCCTCCCCTCCATCATCTCTCCCTTTTATTTTATCTTCTTCCCTTTTCTTTCCTGTGGGGTTGGATACCCAATTGAGTATGTATGGTATTCCCCCCTCAGGCCAATCTAATGAGAGCAAGATTCACTCATTCCCCACTCACCTGCCCTCTACCCTCCTCCCACAGAACTGCTTCCTCTTGCCACCTTTATGTGAAATAATCCACCCAATTCTATCTCTCCCTATCTCCCTCTCTCAATATGTTGCTCTCTCATCCCTTAATTTGATTTTATTTCTTTGAGATATCTTCCCTTCATCTTCACCTCACCCTGTGCCCTCTCTCTCTCTCTCTCTCTCTCTCTCTCTCTCTCTCTCTATATATATATATATATATATATATATATATACATACACACACACATATACATATATACACACACACATACATATATATATACATACTCATTCATATATATATGTGTGTGTGTATATATATATATATATATATATATATATATATATATATATATGCACATTCCCATCAGCAACCCTAATACTGAGGTCTCATGATTCATGCACATCATCTTTACATGTAGGAATGTAAACAAAACAGTTCAACTTTAGTAAGTCCCTTACAATTTCCGTTTCTTGATTACCTTTTCATGCTTCTCTTGATTCTTGTGTTTGAAAGTCAAATTTTCTATTCAGCTCTGGTCTTTTCACTGAGAAAGCTTGAAAGTCCTCTATTTTATTGAAAGTCAATATTTTGCCCTGGAGCATGATACTCAGTTTTGCTGGGTAGGTGATTCTTGGTTTTAATCCTAGCTCCATTGACCTCCAGAATATCGCATTCCAAGCCCTTCGATCTCTTAATTTAGAAGCTGCCAGATGTTGGATTATTCTGATTGTGTTTCCACAATACTCAAATTGTTTCTTTCTGGCTGCTTGCAATATTTTATCCTTGATCTGGGAGCTCTCGAATTTGGTGACAATATTCCTAGGAGATTTCTTTTTGGGATCTATTTGAGGAGGCGATCAATGGATTCTTTCAATTTCTATTTCGCCCTGTGGCTCTAGAATATCAGGGCAGTTCTCCTTGATAATTACTTGAAAGATGATATCTAGGCTCTTTTTATATCATGGCTTTCAGGTAGTCCAATAATTTTTAAATTATCTCTCCTGGATCTATTTTCCAGGTCAGTGGTTTTCCAATGAGATATTTCACATTGTCTTCCATTTTTTCATTCCTTTGGTTCTGTTTTATAATATCTTGATTTCTCATAAAGTCACTAGCTTCCACTTGCTCCAATCTAATTTTTAAGGTACTATTTTCTTCAGTGGTCCGTTGGACCTCCTTTTCCATTTGGCTAATTCTGCCTTTCAAGGCATTCTTCTCCTCCTTGGCTTTTTGGAGCTCTTTTGCCATTTGAGTTAGTCTGTTTTTTAAGGTGTTGTTTTCTTCAGTGTATTTTTCAGTATTTTTGGGTCTCCTTTAGCAAGTCATTGACTTGTTTTTCATGGTTTTCTTGCATCCTTCTCATTTCTCTTCCCAGTTTTTCCTCTACTTCTCTAACTTGCTTTTCCAAATCCTTTTTGAGTTCTTCCATGGCCTGGGACCAGTTCTTGTTTTTCTTGGAGGCTTTTGTTGTAGGCTCTTTGACTTTGTTGACTTCTTTAGGCTGTATGTTTTGGTCTTCTTTGTCACCAAAGAAAGAATCCAAAGTCTGAGACTGAATCTGGGTGCGTTTTTGCTGCCTGGCCATATTCCCAACTAACTAACTTGACCCTTGAGTTTTTCAGTGGGGTATGACTGCTTGTAGATTACAGAGTTCTATGTTCTACGTTTGGGGGGGAGGTGCTAGCTCTGTCAGAGCCGTACTCCTCCTTCCCCAAGGACCCCCAGTCCAGACTGGGCTCAGATCTTCGGCAGGCTGTGCACCCCTGCTGTGATCCGCCACTTAATTCCCCCCACCAGGTGGGCCTGGAGCCGGAAGTAACAACAGCTGTAGCTGCCACACCTCCGCTGCCCCTGGGGCTGGAAGCCGAACCTCGAACTCCTTCCACTCCCGCAGCTTTTCCCACTAACCTTCTCCCCAGTCTTTGGTGTGTGTGGGTTGAGAAGTCTGGTAACTGCTGCAGCTCACTGATTCAGGGCACTAGGGCATGCTCTGCCTTGCTCCTGGTCTGGTTGGTCTGCTGGGCTCTGCTCCCCTCTGCTCCACTCATAGCTCCCAGCTCCGTGTGGGATAGACCTCACCCAGAGACCATCCAGGCTGTCCTGGGCTGGAGCCCTGCTTCCCTCTGCTGTTCTGTGGGTTCTGCAATTCTAGAATTGGTTCAGAGCTATTTTTTATAGGTTTTTGGAGGGACTCCGCGGGGAGCTCACACTAGTCCCTGCTGTCCAGCTGCCATCTTGGCTCCGCCCCCAGCTTATTTTTCACAACTAGTCTATTAACATGTTGGAATTCATTGTTCTTCAAATAGTTTATATAATTCTCTTCTAAATGCATGTGGCCTTGGAGACTTTCCTAGGGAGTTCATTGATGGCTCTTTCAATTACTCTTTCTGAGATGGAGTTATTTAAGTATTTTACTTTACTTCCTTTTCTGTTAGTCTGGGCAATTTATATTTTGGTAAATATCCATTTCTGTAATATTGTCCAATTTGGGGGTATATTAATTGGTCTAAGTAATTCTTAATTATTCTTTTAATTTCCTCTTCATCGGAAGTTAACTCACCCTTTTCATTTTTGATACTGGTAATTTGGTTTTCTTTGTTCTTTTTTTTCGATCATATTGACCAAAGGTTTACCAATTTTATTTTGCTTTTCATAAAATGAGTGCTTAGTTTTATTCATTAGTTCAATAGTTTTCTTAATTTCAGTTTTCTTAATTTCTGCTGTGGTTGTCAGTATTTCTAATTTTGTATTTAATTGCAGATTTTCAATTTGTTCTTTATCTAGCTTTTTCAGTTGCATGCCCAATTCATTGATCTCTTCTTTCTTTATTTTATTCATGTAAGCATTCATAGATATAAACTTCCCCTAAGAACCACTTTCACTGCATGCCATAAGTTTTGGTATGTTGTCTCATTATTGTCATTCTTTTGAAAGAAGTTATTGATTGGTTCTATGATTTGTCGTTTGACCTACTCATTCTTTAGGATTAGATGGTTTATTTTCCAATTAATTTTTAGTGTATCTTTCCATGACTCCTTATGACACATAATTTTTATTGTATCATGATTTAAAAAGGATGCATTAACTGTCTCTTCCTTTCTGCACTGGATTGTGAGGGTTTTATGCCCTAGTACATGGTCAATTTTTTTGTATGTGCCATGTACTACTGAGAAAAAGGTATATTCCTTTCTATCCCCATCCAGTTTTCTCCAGAGGTCTATCATATCTACCTTTTCTGTAGCTATTCACCTCCTTAACGTCCTTCTTGTTTATTTTGAAGTTATATTTATCAAGTTCAGAGAGGGGGAGGTTGAGGTCCCCCACTAGCATAGTTTTGCTGCATATTTCTTCCTGTAACTCCCTTAATTTCTCCTCTAAGAATCTGGATGCTATAGCACTTGATGCAAATATGTTTAGTAATGTTCTTCATTGCTTATGGTGCCTTTTAGCAGGATATAGTTTTCTTCCTTATCTCTTTAGATTAGATCTATTTTTGCTTTTTCTTTGTGTGAAATTAGGATTGGTACCCCTGCTTTTTTGTTTATTTACTTCAGCTGATGCAAAATATATTCTATTCCAGCCTTTTACCTTTACCCTGTGTTTATCCCTCTGCTTCAAATGTGTTTCTTATAAACAACATATTGTAGGATTATGGTTTTTAATCCATTCTGCTATCTACCTCTGTTTTATGGGAGAATTCATCTCATTCACATTCATAATTATGATTACCACCTGTCTTTCTCTCCATCTTATTTCCCATCCATTTATGCTCTTACTTCTCCTTTCCCCTCGTCAAAAGTGTTTTGCTTTTGACCACTACCGCCCCCAGTCTTCCTTCCCTTCTATCAGCTCCCCCCTTTTCCCTTACTACTTCTTCCCTCCCTTCTAAAACCCCTCTTCTTTTCTTTACCCTTTCTCTTCCTGCTGCCTGTAGGGTAAGTTAGATTTCTATACTGAACAGAGTAAGTTATTCCCTCTTTCAATCAAATATGGTGAGTAAAGCCGAAACAATGCTCATCTCCCTTCCTTCATTCCCTCTACTATAATACATTTTTGGTTTTTTCATGTGATGTAATTTACCCTTTTCTGCCTCCTCTTTTTATCTTCTATAACAACAATGTTGCTTGCCCCTACTGTGGCTGTGTTAGGCCAATAACACTAGTGCACAGAAAGGCTGCTAGCACAGGTTCTTTGATCTTCTTTTCTAAGTAAAGCAACTTTAAGGGGTTAACAATCTCACTTTAATAAAACATACTTATATTATTCACTTAATTCAGGGGGAAAAACCAGCACAATGAACTTAAGAGAAAATACAGACAGAAATTACAGACAGAAACGATATAAACAGAGCAAACACACAGAGTTATCAACATATAGGCTTCTAGTTTTCTGACCAAAGAATTACATAGTTACCAGAGAGAGAGGCACCAACATCTGGTTTTTCAAAGCTGGGGGGCTTTGGCTGCTACCCTGAATCCCATCTGGTCAAATGACATGACACTCTTCCAGTGAGTGAGAGCCCCAAACAAAACGATAACCTCTCAGTTTATATACCTTGTTTAAAGGGCATTACAACCATGTGACTCAAAACCATGTGTTGCTTCTTCAAGAGTCACAACCATGAGACTCAAACCTATGTGAACTTGGTTTTCTTGTTTCTTATACAAGTCAAAGGCTCTTGATTCAATCAAAGAAACAAAAGCCAGACCCATCAAAGACACCTGATTACTTCAGGGCTCCAAAAGGGAAAGAAGTAAAAAGTCCCATCTTAATTACCATTACATCTTCTCCCATTGCAATCCCTTTGCACCCCTTAGTTAAGTTTTTTTTTCTTATCATCATATCAGTTAATTTATACCCACATGCTCCCTCTATGTATATCCCTTTTAAATATTGTAATAAATATACATTTCTCAATATTAGCAAGCATCATCCTCCCATATAGCAATGTAAACAGTTTGGCCTTATTGAATAGCAAAGTGGTTTTTTATTTCCTTTATTTCCATGTTTACATTTTTCTGCCTCTCTTGAGTCTTGTATTTGAAGATCAAATTTTCCATTCTGGTCTTTTCATCAGGAAGGTCTAGGAATCCCTTATTTCATTGAACATCCATCTCCTTGCCTGAAAGATTATGTTTAATTTTGCTGGGTAGTTGATCCTTGGTTGTAGTCGGAGATCCTTCTTCTTATGGAATATCATATTCCAATCCTTCTGATTTTTTAATGTAGAAGCTGCAAGATCCTGTGTGACTGTGACTATAGTTTCTTGATATTTGAATTGTTTTTTTATGGCTGCATGCAATATTTTCTCCTAGACTTGATAATTCTGGAATTTGGCTTCAAGATTCCTTGGCATCTTCAATTTGGGATCTTACAGGAGGTGATCGGTGAACTCTTTCCGTGACTATTTTGCCCTCTGGTTCTAGGACTTTGAGTCCCATTTCCTTGATAATTTCTTGGAAAATAATGTCCAGGCTCTTTTATTGATCATGGCTTTCAGGTAGAGCAATAATTCTTAGATTTTCTCTCCTGGATCTAATTTCCAGGTTGGTTGTTTTTCCAACGAGACATTTTTCATTTTCTTTTTTTTTTCATTCTTTAGATTTTGTTTGATTGATTCTTGGTGCCTTATATAGTCATTAGCTTCTACTTGCACACTTCTAATTTTCAATGAATTATTTTCTTCAGTTAGGTTTTTTCACTCCTTTTCCATTTGTTCAATTTTTCTTTTTAAGGAGTTATTTTCTCCAGATAGGCTTTGTACCTCCTTATCCTTTTGGCCAATTTGGTTTTTAAGAAGTTGTTCTCCAAGTGGTCTAGAATATCTAGGGTATTAATGAAAAGAAATGCTAGAGAAGGTGGCCTAGCCATACCAGATATTAAACTGTACTATAGAGCAGCAGTCATCAAAACTACCCGGTACTGACTAAGAAACAGAGTTGTGGATCAGTGGAATAGCATAGGTACCCAAGATGGAGAAGTCAATGACTATACCAATGTACTCTTTGATAAATTCAAAGAGTCTAGCTTCTGGGCTAAGAATTCACTATTTCACAAAAACTTCTGGGAAAATTGGAAAATGTAGGGCAGAAACTGGGCATAGACCAATATCTTACACCATATACCAAAATAAAGTCAAAATGGGTTCATGATTTAGGAATAAAGGCTGATACTATAAGCAATATGGGAGAGCAAGGTATAGTTTACTTCTCAGATTTATGGAAAAGAGAAGAATTCATGACCCAATGAGAGATAGAGAGCATTACAAAATGTGAAATGGATAATTTTGATTATGTTAAATTGAAATGCTTTTGTACAAAAAAAGCCAATGCAACAAAGATTAGAAGGGAAGCAGAAAATTGAGAGAAAATCTTTACAAGTAGTGTCTCAGATAAAGGCCTCATTCTAAAATATACAGGAAACTGAGCCAAATATATAGGAATACAAGTCATTCCCCAATTGAGAAATGGTGAAAGGGTATGAACAGGCAGTTTTCAGAGGAAGAAATTAAAGATATCTATAGTCATATTAAAAAATGCTTGAAATCACTACTGATTAGAGAAATGCAAATCAAAACAACTCTTAGGTACCACATCTCTCCTGTCAAATTGGCTAAAATAACAAAACAGGAAAATGATAAATGCTGGAGAGGATGTGGGAAAATTGGAACATTGTTCCATTGCTGGTGGAGTTGTGAACTGATCCAGCCATTCTGGAGAGCAATTTGGAATTATGCCCAAAGGGCTACAAAAATATTCATACCCTTTGACCCAGCAATACCCCTTCTAGGGTTGTATCCCAAAGAGATCACACGAGAGGGAAAAGGACCCATATGTACAAAAATATTTATGGCGGCTCTTTTTGTGGTAGTTAAGAATTGGAAATCAAAGGGATACCCATCAATTGCGGAATGGCTGAACAAGCTGTTGTATATGAAGGTAATGTGGAATAGTATTGTGCTATAAGAAATGGGGATGATACGGACTTCATAACAACCTGGAAAAACCTCCACGACATAATACTGAGTGAGCGGAACAGAGCCAGGAGAATATTATACACAACCACAGATACATGGATTCTGTGAGGACTAACCCTGACAGACTTTGCTCTTCTCAGCAACACAAGGTGCAAAGACAACTCCAAAGGACTCACGATGGAGAATACTGTCTAAATCCGGAGAAAGAACTATGAAGTATGAATGCAGATTGAGGTAAATTTTATGCTCTCCTTTTCCCCCCCCTTTTTTTCTCTCTTTTGTTTTTGTTTTTGGGTTTGTTTTTTTTTTTATTTTTTTTGGTCCTGTTTCTTCTTTCTCATGATTCATTCCATTGGTCATAATTCTTCTCCACAACATGACTAGTGTGTAAATTAATTCAATGCAAAGTTACACGTGGAAGATTTATGGGATTCCATGCCATCTTGGGGGAGGGAGGGAAGATAATCTGGAACTCAAAATTATGTAGAACTGAGTGTTGTGAACTAAAAATAAAAAAAAAAATTAAAAAAAGATGTTGTTCTCTTCAGTGATTTTTTTTCATTGTGTCAATTTTATTTTTAAAATCCTTGCTCAATTTTTTCTTCTACCTCTCGAACTTGGCTTTTACATGTCTTCTTGAGCTCTTTCAATAATTCTTTTTGGGCTTGAGACCAGTTCATACTCCCTTTTGAGATTGCAGATGTGGGTATAGTGTCAATGTTGTCCTCTTCTGAATTCATATTTTGATCTTCCCTCTCCCCATAGTAAAATTTTATGGTGTTTACTTTTCTAGTTTGCTTCTTATTCATAGTGGTTGCTTTTTTCTGGCTTTTAAAGTGCATCTCTGCATCTGGGACATAGCAGGCTCCCTCCCAAGCCTCTTGTGCTGGGAGCTAAGGTGCTGCTTACTGGCTTTGTGTGCTGTTGCCTCTGATTCTTTTAGATAGATGTTATATAATGCTGCAGCTCACCTGGTGCTGAGTTGGAACTGACTGGAGTGTGGCAAGGTCAGGTTTTTCTGAGTTTCCCCAGGGTTTCACTAGACTGTAAAGTGGGAGGTGTGAGGGAGGATTGGTCTGGCAGTTGGAGGTCACCACCTCCCCTAGAGCTGGATAGGCTTAGCTGCTGGTGAGCACCCAAGCTGGTGTCTGCTGATTCCCCCTGGCTGTGTAGAGGCATGCATGAGGTTCTGGTGTTAGTGCTTGCCAGCTCCACTCCCCTAGGGCTCAGGCTCTCCTGTTAGTCTGTTGGGGTGGGGCTTGCTGGAATGCCTCTGGTCCTATACTGGACCCCTTTATCCACAGCAGAAGAAACCCCCCCACATCAATCTCCCTAGCTCCCTGAGGTAAAAGACTGCTATACCTCTAGGTTCCACCATTCCAGGATTTTTCCCCAGGCAATATTTTCTAGGATTTTGAAGGTCAACAATGAGGAAGTGAGAGCACTTACAGTTTACTCTGCCATCATGGTTCCTGGAAGTTCAAGTATGTGACTTGTGTGTGGGCTAACATTCCCAGGAATAGATGCTGCTGCTGCCACTAGCCCTGTCCTTCTGTCTCACCCAGTTCCAAGAGACCTCCGTCCTGCACTGATAGGTTTGGGAATCACTGCTGCTACCTGTGATTCACTTCTCAGGGCCTGCTTCTGCTCTGCTGTGGCCGAGTCTGTGCTGGTACAACCTGCACGCTCTGTGATCTCCCGGCCCAGCACAACAGATCCTTCCTGTGCACCTTCAAAGCCTGTCCCAGCCTGGAAATCCATCACACTCTGTCTCCCAGTAGATTCTGCCACCTCAAAATTTGTTAAAATTCATTTCTTAGAGGTACCCAATGGAATTTATATGAGAGCTCTGGTGAGTTGCTGCTTTCAGTCCACCATCTTGGCTCCCTAGTCTTATAATTCTTAACCTGGCAAAGTTATTTTAAAACGGATACAGTTTACTTTTGAGGGATAATAGGCAGTGATGCAATGCAGTGGATACAGTGCTATGGTCTGGAACAAGAAAGACTGATCTTCATGAGATCAAATCTGGCCAAAGAAACTTTCTAGCTGTGTGGCCCTAGGCAAGCTACTTAACCCTATTTGCTTCAGTTCCTCACATATAAAATGAGCTGGAGAAGAAAATGGCAAACCACTCCATTGCTTTTGCCAAGAAAACCCCAAATAGGATCATGAAGAGTCAAACACAACTCAAAGTATTGAACAATAACCATAGGAAGACAGACTTATTTATCAAGTTTTGGTCATGTTGTGAATAGGTCCACATATTTTTCAAAACAATTCATAATTAAGAAAGACTAGTTAACAACTTGCTTATGTCCTTTTTCTCAGTCTCACTATTTGGCATATAGGTCAAGGAGGTCAAAGTCAGAAAGAACAATCCTAAATATAAGGAGATATTTATAACTTTATTTTTTATTTATAGAAAACAACACTTGAAATGAGAAAAAAATGCCCATCTACTGGAGGATGGCTGAACAAATCATATAAATGTCATGAAATATTTATTGAATTACAGGAAATGAAGAATATGATAAATGCAGAGAAATAGAGAAAAAAATTTGTGAACTAATATAGAAAAAAATAAGCTAAACTAGAAGAACAATATGTATGATGAATATAGTAATGCAAATTACAATCCCAATAATGATTAACTCTAAAGACCAATCTTAGTCATGGATATTGATGAATCACTTCTCCCTCAGTAGAGAAACTGATAGGAAAAGGTTTGCATCCTGGCTCTTCTGTTCATTTTCTGACAATAGTCCAGTCACTTTACTCAGACAACTTTATGTTCTTTATCTGGAAAATAAGGGGGATGCACTATATGGGCTCTAAAATCCTTTCCCACTCTAAATCTATGAGCTAGTTCTTAGGAATCTGTGAATCTGAGAAGGGAATGGGCTAAGTGAATTGTGGATGGGATATGAAGTGGAAATAGAGGGAAAACTGCTTCACCTAGAGGAGTAGTTCATAAGAGGGATTTGGTAAGGTGAATACTTGAAAGAAGGATGGAGGAACACATTAGCTTTGGGAAAGAATGGATTCTGAACATCAAACATTCATTTAAAAGTTAATTTAATAAAGTTTTGGGAAATACCATTTAAGATACCAGAGAAGAAAGAATGATGGAGAGAGGTATGGTATCCTCAGGTGACCAAACAGTACAGCTGCTGACATTTATTTAGCTTTTAATATTAGGTGATAGGGAAGGAGCTTGCCTATACAATTATTGTATCTTGTGATTTCATTTCTGTTATTTTATCCTTCTATTGTGTATATTAACCTCACTGGCTCATTCCTGGCAGTGGATGAAAGTTAGTGAAAGGACCTCAGTCAGTGACATTTAAATGACTTATGCAACACTGAATATCAAAATACCCTAAAGGCAACCAGGTTTCTGTAAGAGGAAAATCACAAGATGAAAGTCTACCCATTATTGCAATCATAACTTTATATGTGGGGTTTCCAAGAAAAGTGGCTTGGATAATTATTTATTGAAATTATGTTTGTTTGTGACTTTTTGGGCAGGATATTTTTCCAGCCCTCAAATTTAATCCAACCACAACTTAGGGATGGGAGTGATCTGGACATGAACAATGCCTTCAGATCAGGGACTGAGTGTGACGTTTCAAAGGGATATTTTTTCTAAGGTCCTTATAAGAGCAGTTGCCCTTCTTCCATTCAACACAGGAAATGTGGATAACATGGTTGCTATGAAGTTGCTACTACTCCTTTTCTCAGTGGCCCTGTTGGCACTGACCTCAGCTCAATCCACAGATGAGAGTAAGTGCAGGAATCAGAGAACCTATAATCGTGTTAGGAGGGTGTTGGGAGTTGGTTCAGGGTATAATTCAAGTGATGTCATTTGGAGTTATCTATCTTCAATAATTTGGGTGTTTTTGTCTTACTAGAATTAGATATATAGGATGTGGTATTCTTATTTCTATGTTCCATTGACTTCAAATCTGTTTTCCATCCTGGACTTGAAACCAAACCCAACCTATTCATTAAACCCTATTTACTCTTTTCTTCAGTCATCTATGCTCCTTGCTATTCCTCAAGCATAACATTCCATCTTTCCATACTTTATCCAGCTGTTTCCCCCACCTGCAATACATTTGCTACTCATTTCAATTTCTTATAATTCCTAGCTTCTGTTGAAATTCTGTTTATGTTATCTCCTTATAGGAAATCTATCTTGATTTTCTGCTGTACTCCCTGTCCAGGTGTTCCCTTTGCTTAAGAAATTTTTATTACTTTTTACATGTTTTGCATTTTATTTTCTATATGCGTGCTATTTTCCAAAGTAGAATTTAAATTCCTCAACATCATGGACAGTTTCTTCTTTCATTGCACACATGGCACCTAACAAAGTGACTGTCACAGTAAGTACTTAATATCTTCTTAATGCATTAAATTGAATTATCTGGTATTGAGAAGAAATATTGATGAGTAAAATTTTTCTATCTTTAATCAAACATCTCCATTCCTGAAACAAAAAAAAAATCTTTGTACTCTGGGAAGCATGCAGATGACTGAATTTATCATTTTCTGTTCAGATTTTGACACCGTATAAACATTCAGTTCAATTCTTCCCTTTATTACATGGATTCCTTGCTTCTCATCAATGTGTTTCTCCAATTTTTTTCAAGTCACAGATTATCTCTCTGAAATAGGACTGCTCAGGCAGAGCCTAAACTATCCCATAAAGAGTTGTGAGTTCTTCCTTAGCCATCAGGCTGGGAAAAACAAAACAAAAACTTGTGGACTAAACTGTGATGCAGAAAAGTTCGCCATTTATGTTATTTCGCATTTTCCCCCTTAGAGGACCCTGAACAAGATTCTGTATGTACAGGTAAGACTGCTGGGTGGAAAACATACTTACATGGAGCTGGATTTCAGTTTGACTTTTCCATTGAAGTTATCTCTATATGCATCATAAAGTAGAGCCTTCTAAGTTCTTTCATACCATAAATTGAGGAGGGTTGTGCTTGAGCCTCTCCTCACTTTTAATGATTCTATCACTCAGAGGAGCAGCAGCTTGAGAAATTCTCTGTGTGAAGGGATTGAGGAAACTCATGAAAAATTCTGCCACACTTTTTAGAAAAAAAAAACATTTTCCCCTGTCCCCAAATAATTCTAGTAACCTTACTTTGTTCATGTTTACCCTCTTAAATAGCTAGCATGTAAGAAGTCCTTAATAGTGCAGTTCGTGACCATAGCAAATCTTTCGCATGCAGACTACCAACATTTAAATCCAATATTTCCTCCCTTTTCTACATTCCCTCCTTCCTTCCCTTCATTCTTCCCTATCTATACCCAGATGTCCCCTCTCACTCTAGACAATGATTTATTTGCCTCAAGTTCTTGGAATTTCATGTGATAGATTTTTTAAACCATAGATCAAGAGGCCCCACCGAAGTGTTTTACTTTGCACCAGTTAGTCATAGTACCCGGCACATTTTAGGCACTTAACAATATTGTCTGATGAACAAAGTTCATAACAAATGCACACAAAAAGTATGTGGTAAAGTAAATACTTTAACAGTCTCATTGAAGCTTGAATTTGATTTTCTTCATTTATACTGTTAATAGGATTTTTACCGAGCCAGTCTCTAATCTGAGAATGCTTGAAGCCACACAAAGCAG
The DNA here is from genome assembly GCF_011100635.1 of Trichosurus vulpecula. Lineage (NCBI taxonomy): Eukaryota > Metazoa > Chordata > Mammalia > Diprotodontia > Phalangeridae > Trichosurus > Trichosurus vulpecula. The sequence continues at coordinate 368,659,132 of NC_050576.1, forward strand.
GCCGAGAAACAGGAGTACCAATAATCAAGAAGTTTAATCAGTTTCAAGGTGAGGAATGTCTTCATTGCCGAAGTAAAAACACAGGTTATATATTTAAATCACAACTGGAGAAGGAGGGAAGAAGGTGGATTAGAAGCAATCATTTGGAGGTTTTCCTCAAGAAACCCATAAGTACCACAATACAAGTCGGAGTCAAGTCTTTGGGGCTTATGAAAACCTCCCCTAAAATACAGAACCAGAGTTCTGTGGTGGGGAACAGGTTCTTTAATCTTTGATTCACTTCACTTAAGTTCCAGTGATTGTGAGCATTGTAAGAGGTTTGATTAATCAGCTTAAGCTTCATTGTGAGCTCTGACTTTCAAAGCAGAAAAACAGCTCAAAGAAAACTAAATTATTAGTATATTTATTACACATAGTATATGGATTAATATGAAAATTATAAATTCCTTTTCTCAATACTAAGTAGAAGAGTAGATGAGTAAACTTCATAATTTTTTTATAAAATTAAAAAAATAATTTTTAAAACTATATAAAAATATGTAGGAGGTATGCATACCTAGAGAACATGTGGGAATCCTTAAATGAAGGAATGCACATGTAAGAAACATGAGTGACCAAGACACATATAGAGGGATAACTCATGCTTTTCATTTAGCGAGCTGCAAATTCTTAAATTCTTCTGCTACTGTCATTATAAGAGTCTATGTTAGGCTTGTTTCCGATCAATTGCTTATATGATCATCTATCACATAATATCTCCCAGACTTACTTTGAGCCGGGGACAAATCCAGGAACTTTTAGATCTTTATTAGACATCTGCCAGGTAAGCCTGGGTCACCCTCATTCAACACTACTGAGAAGGTAGCAAGGGCTCTGTCCTTTGGGCATTAGCCTACGGATCATTAGCTTATGACATAAACCATTCTGTCTGCATCCACTATGTATCAGCCTTTTTCCTTCATCTCACTTTTCTATACTTGTGCTGTGTTCTCTCAGAGGATGAATAAAATTTGGAAGATTAAGAAGGTACCATACGATTTCCAGCATAGTGTTCAGGACTCTGGCAATCATCAAGGTGGTAATCAAAAACCTGGGGCCTCCAGGTCCCCCTGAAGATCTCAAATCAGGAGGTTTAACCCCACTTGGTGAACCAGGTAGTCATCAAGGAGGTCATCCAGGTGGCCAACAAGGAGGCTATCCAGGTGTTCAACAGGGAGGCCATCCAAGTGGCCAGCAGGGAGGACGTCCATTCTACCCACCTCCAAAGTACTTCATTTTTCTTTTCAATGAATCAGTGTTCATGTTTGAATATATACTGTCTGTTAGCTGACATTATATCATCCTGTAGCACCAACACTATAACCACAGTGAATGCTACTAATATGCCGGTGTAGTTCTGAATGGCAAAATATAACAGACTTTCTCCATGGAAGACAGAACCAAAACATTTATTCAAACACCAGAAAGCCATATCCCCATACCAGAAAGCCAAATCTATCATAGCGACAAAGAAATCCATATACATTATCAATGCAGGGGGCACCACTATCCCCAAGCCTTTTCCCTGTTAAGGCCTTCCCACAAACAAGGGCAAAAGCATTCCCTCTCTCACTCACACTAGCTGGTGCTCTGTGTGTGTGTCTCTCTCTCTCCCAGCTCTGATTGCTCTGCCTCACTTCCTCTCTGTTTTGCTCCACCCTTCTGGCTCCACCCATTAGGCAAGCTCCTCCCACCCCAGGCTCATGTGACTCAGATAGGTCACATGGGCTTATTAATCATGGCAAAGATATTCAATTTATATTAACAATACACTCAATGCATTAACAATACACAGTCCCTAAATTTCTTTATGCCTCTTTCCCCTTTTCTATTAGTCTGAAACTTTGTCATTCTTCTTTTCTCCCAACTATTTGCTCACCTTTCTTAGCTGTACGCCATTCTCCCAGATAGAGACAGAAAAGAGACAGAGAATGTGAGAGGCAGAGAGAGGCAAAGAGACACAGAGAGAGAGAGGGAGGGAGGGAGGGAGAGCAAAACTTAACCTATTCTTTTCCCCCTTTCCTCTATGCTACTCATCCCTATCCCTTCCCAGGTCTCTCTCCAAATTTTGTTTTGTTTTCTTTTTAAAATTTCAGTAATGCATGACTTTGTCCTTGCCATTATCATTAGCCAAGGGGCCAAAACATGTACAGTTCATCTCCTCTAAGCCTCTTCCTTTCTTCTTTCAGTGACTGAAAAGGAAGATGTGAGTTCCAGAGGTGCCCTTCAAGTCCTCATGTGAACCTGGATCTTGGGACAGTGCATACCTCTTGATCTTCTTCATCCCTTTCTTTATAATACCAGTAAATACACTAGCAATCATTTATTGACTCCAGCTTCTCTTTATGGTGCTTTGTGTCACTCAATTTCAGCATACCAGGTTCTTGATATAGAGACAGAAGTGTGATCCCAACCTACTTGGTGCTTGGCTAATTCCAGATTATTTTGTGGATGTGCATTCCTGACCCAGACTTAATGGCATAGTCCTGAGTCCCCAAACTGCACCTTGCTCATGGTTGGATGGGGACCATGTGTAAAACAAATATTTTTGAGCCCCTGTAAAGTTCATAGTACTTGAAGAATATAGAGAGCTAGAATGTTCAGAGTTCCTCAACTTCCTGTATAATCTTAAATAATTTTCTTCAAATACAGATTGATTTTCTCTCTTTTCCTATTTTACTGAATAGAGCTAAAAATCCAAAAGGAAATATGATGTTTTGATATATCATTAAGGCAGAATTCATGATTTCAAAGATAACCATGAATATGCATGAATGGTCCATAATTGCAGGATATAAGGAATTCTCTAAGTAGAAGGCAGAGGCGTTAAAGCATTTATTGAAGCTCCAAAGTAGCATATCCATGGACCAGTGCCCCAAATTTAACATCTTGGCAAGAACCGTCCAAAACCAGTATCCCCATCCCACAATAGTGACCAGGAGGCCACAGAAAAATATTATGGCGGCAAGCCAAGCCACACTGGTGCTCCCCCCCCCAATGCCAGGGCCCTCCAGCAAGAAGACCACCCACTGGCCTCAAGCCCCTGCTCAGCACTCTCTGGTCTGCCTGAGGGTCAGTCCTGCTTTTTGTAGCACCTGCCACCATCAGCAACACCTCGTCCCAATCACCAAGCGGTGTTCTCTCCCCCCACACAGTCGCCAGACATCATTGCATCTACCATAATGTCATCCAAGTGACCAGAACTCAGACGCCTATTGTTGGTTCCAGTCCTAGCTACTCCCCCCAGGACCCTGAGAGCCCACTCAAATGGGCAGGAAAGATCTTCCCATTCACTGATTGCCTTTACATTCCCCAAACCACTCTTGGTCAGTCAACAAGTATTTAAATAGTGCCTGTTATGTGACAGACACATTCATAGAGAGTTCGATATAGAGAAAGGCAGAAAACAAAGAAAGAAACCAAAACAAAATTCAGTATAAGCAATCTCTGCTCTCAAGAGTTCACAGTCTAATGTTGGAGAAAACGTTCAAGCAACAACTTACATCAAAATAATTTTAAATGTAGTCAGGACTTGGGGTGGAGTCAAGATGGTGGCTGGAAAGCGGGGACTAGCGTGAGCTCCATACCGAGTCCCTCCAAAAACCTATAAAAAATGGCTCTGAACCAATTCTAGAACTGCAGAACTCATAAAACAGCAGAGGGAAGCAGGGCTCCAGCCCAGGACAGCCTGGATGGTCTCTGGGTAAGGTCTATCCCACATGGAGCTGGGAGCTGGGAACGGAGTTGAGAAGAACCCAGCCTGAGCAGCGTGGACCATCCAGACCAGAAGCCGGGCAGAGGTGGCCCTAGCACCCTGAATCAGTGAGCTGTGGCAGTTACCAGAATCCTCAACCCACAAACACCAAAGATAGCAGAGAAGGTTAGTGGGAAAAGTTGCGGGAGTGGAAGGAGTTCCTGGTTCAGCTTCCAGCCCCGGAGGTAGCAGAGGTGGGGCAGCTACAGCTGCTGCCGCTTCTGGCCCCAGGCCCACATGGTGGGAGGAATTAAGTGGCAGATCAGAGCAGGAGTGCACAGCCTGCTGAAGATCTAAGTCCAGTCTGGGTTGGGGGTTCTTGGGGAAGGAGGAGTGCTGGTGTGACAGAGCTCGCACCTCTCCCCAAAACGTGGAACATAGAACGTGTTAGTCTACAAGCAGTCATACCCCGCTGAAAAACTCAACAGTCAAGTTAGTTGGTTGGGAATGTGGCCAGGCAGCGAAAACACACCCAGATTCAGTCTCAGACTTTGGATTCTTTCTTTGGTGACAAAGAAGACCAAAACATACAGCCTAAAGAAGACAACAAAGTCATAGAGCCTACAACAAAAGCCTCCAAGAAAAACATGAACTGGTCCCAGGCCATGGAAGAGCTCAAAAAGGAGTTGGAAAAGCAAGTTAGAGAAGAAGAGGAAAAATTTGGAAGAGAAATGAGAAGGATGCGAGAAAACCATGAACAGCAAGTCAATGACTTGCCAAAGGAGACCCAAAAAAATACTGAAAAATACACTGAAGAAAACAACACCTTAAAAAATAGATTAACTCAAATGGCAAAAGAGCTCCAAAAAGCCAATGAGGAGAAGAATGCCTTGAAAGGCAGAATTAGCCAAATGGAAAAGGAGGTCCGAAAGACCACTGAAGAAAATACTACTTTAAAAATTAGATTGGAGCAAGTGGAAGCTAGTGACTTTATGAGAAATCAAGATATTATAAAACAGAACCAAAGGAATGAAAAAATGGAAGACAATGTGAAATATCTCATTGGAAAAACCACTGACCTGGAAAATAGATCCAGGAGAGATAATTTAAAAATTATTGGACTACCTGAAAGCCATGATCAAAAAAAGAACCTAGATATCATCTTTGAAGAAATTATCCAGGAGAAATGCCCTGATATTCAAAGCCACAGGGCAAAATAGAAATTGAAAGAATCCATCGATCGCCTCCTCAAATAGATCCCAAAAAGAAATCTCCCAGGAATATTGTCGCCAAATTCCAGAGCTCCCAGATCAAGTAGAAAATACTGCAAGCAGCAAGAAAGAAACAATTTGAGTATTGTGGAAACCCAGTCAGAATAACCCAAGATCTGGCAGCTTCTACATTAAGAGATCGAAGGGCTTGGAATGCGATATTCAGGAGGTCAATGGAGCTAGGATTAAAACCTAGAATCAGCTACCCAGCAAAACTGAGTATCATGCTCCAAGGCAAAATATGGATTTTCAATTAAATAGAGGACTTTCAAGCTTTCTCAGTGAAAAGACCAGAACTGAATAGAAAATTTGACTTTCCAACAGAAGATTCAAGAGAAGCATGAAAAGGTAATCAAGAAACAGAAATTGCAAGGGACTTACTAAAGTTGAACTGTTTTGTTTACATTCCTACATGGAAAGATGACATGTGTGATTCATGAGACCTCAGTATTAGGGTAGCTGAAGGGAATATGCATATATATATATATATATATATATATATATATATATATATAAATGTTTATGTATATATATAAATGTTTATGTATATATATAAATGTTTATGTATATATATAAATGTTTATGTATATATATAAATGTTTATGTATATATATAAGTGAATGTGTAGGTATGTATATATCTGTGTGTGTATGTGTGTATATATATATGTGTGTGTGTATATATATGTGTGTGTATACATATATATATATACATAAAGAGAGAGCAGACACAGGGTGAGTTGAAGATGAAGGGAAGATATCTAAAAGAAATAAAATCAAATTAAGGGATGAGAGAGCAACATACTGAGAGAGGGAGATAGGGAGAGATAGAATTGGGTGGATTATTTCACATAAAGGTGGCAAGAGGAAGCAGTTCTGTGGGAGAGGGTAGAGGGCAGGTGAGGGGGGAATGAGTGAACCTTGCTCTCATCAGGCCTGAGGAGGGAATACCATATATACTCAATTGGGTATCTTACCCCACTGGGAAGAAGAGGGAGGAAGATAAAAAATAAAAGGGGGGGATGATGGAGGGGAGGGCAGATGGGGGTGGAGGAAATCAAAAACAAATACTTTGGAAAGGGGACAGGGTCAAGGGAGAAAAATTCAATAAAGTGGGATGGGTTGGGAAGGAGCAAAATATAGTTTGTCTTTCACAACATGAGTATTGTGGAAGGGTTATACATAACGATACACATGTGGCCTATGTTGAATTGCTTGACTTCTTAGGGAGGGTGGGTGAGAACGGAAAAGGGGAGAGAATTTGGAACTCAAAGTTTTAAAAACAGATGTTCAAAAACAAAAAAAAATTTGCATGCAACTAGAAAATAAGATATGCAGGCAATGGGGTGTAGAAATTTATCTTGCCCTACAAGAAAGGAAGGGAAATGGGGATGAGAGGGGAGGGGGATGATAGAGGGGAGGGCTGACTGGGGAACAGGGCAACCAGAATATATGCCATCTTGGAGTGGGGGGGAGGGTAGAAATGGGGAGAAAATTTGTAATTCAAACTCTTGTGAAAATCAATGCTGAAAACTAAATATGTTAAATAAATAAATATAAATTTAAAAAAAATGTAGTCAGGACTTGACTGATCTTTAACCTAGCAATAGCCAGAGCCAAACAGCGTAGGATGCAGGTGTGCCAGAAATCAGGAAGGGCTTTAATTAATTTCAGAGTGAGGTAGGAAATTTTGCATATGGAAGTCTCCCTTGAAAGAGGGGCTTCTCTTGCTAGGGAAAGGCAGAATTTAGATAAATAAAAAATCCACAAGGAGGGAAATCTCAAGACAATCATTCTTAGGTCTTGAAAGAGTTCATGTAGCAGGTCCATGCCTTTGGGCATTTTAGGAACAATACAGGTGCTCTAGAATCCTGTAGGATTTATGTCAATCTTCATTCAATTGTCTCAAGTCTTAAGTGCTTTTGAGCTTTCTGATTACTCCGTGAGGTACAAAACCAGAGTTAGCAAGATGAGAGTAGCCTCTAGTTCACTTCACTTGGCAGTTACAAGCTCAGGAATTTGTGAATTGCTAGCATGTTAGGAGTTATTGATTTATCACTTCCTGCAGCATGGTGTCGCCCGTGTCTATGGCTCAAGTCAGAATCTCCTGGGAAATATGGGAGCTGCAATCAATCTAGAAAATATAATCTTTGCACATATCATAACTATCAATATGAGAATCATAATTCCACTGGCATTCCCTCCTTTTGGGCAAAGGCCAGGAGGCCCAGCAGAGAGGAAACATGTACCTAAAACATGATTTTGATATTGTGTAAGGCAGGAGCGTATAGGTGAGATAAAAGGTGGATGCCAAAATAGACGGCAAGGCAAATAAGGAAGAGAATCATGAGAACAGATAGTGCAGAGGGAACAATGCTGCCAAGGTTTCCAGGCAACTAGAAGAATAAGTCAAAGGAAAGTGAGAGGGAGGCATGCTTCTGAATGTTTTGGCCCTTCTTCAGTAATTTTCCACGTGCTTGTTTAGAGCACTGAGGTCCTCCTCTCTGAGGGACAACTAGTTGACCTAGAAACAACATTCCTTCCCACTGAAGGTGCATTCCCCCTCCTTGCTTGGCAGTTAGGATATCCAGCACCCAGTGATTTTACAGTACTTGAGGTCAAGTAAATCAACCTGCATTTGGAGGCTGGTAATGAGCCTTCCGGTATACTCAAGGCCCTTGGTTAACTATGCTAAGAGGTCCTTGGAAGAGGAGCCCAGTGTATTTAAAGTGGCTGTGGTACCAGTCAGTGATCCAACAGCTGCCAACAAAATCTCAATGGCAGGAAATCAAGCCTCCACTTTCAGGGGAGGGGCAACTTTAACTGGAGAATAATTTCAGTGGAGTGATTCTCTGGAAATTGGGATATTTTTGGCATGGTGTAGACAAGGGTGCAGAGACCTTCTCGAAAGGGAGGGAAGTTGCGATATAGAGTAGAGCTGCATAAGAACAGTTCTGAGGAAGAGGGCAATTCAATTGCAGAGATGTGGACATTAGAAGATGAATCCCAGGTGGATTGAGTGAAACTCAAAAAGTAGAGTGCCTCCAGGCATGGAAACAAGGGGCCATTCTTGGACTCCCATGGTATTCTAGAAATTGAATAGATGCCTTTACAGTTGCCATTAATCTGGACAAAGGTCAGGGATCTGATGCCTCATTTGTTAGGGGCCGCTTCCCCACTCCACTTGCTACAGGCAGCATTAATTTAATAAGACACCCCAGTCCTGTTCAGAGAAACCTGTAGCCACAGAAGCTGGCCAGAGGAATCAAGTGAGGCATTTAGGGAAGCAACCCATGTGGAGATCATGATGAATGTACAATTATGTTGCATGGGATTTAATGATCCAAGGTGGGTGCCTATGTTTTTGATTTTACTCAGGATGCAGAGTAGAGCCTGAGTTTCTAGAGAGACTCTTTAGTGTAAATAACCCCATAAGTTATTTACACTAATTTCCTAATATGCTAGGGGCCCTAAATTCTGCAGTTGAGTTCTATATTTCTTGATTAGGGTGTTCCCTTTCCTCATAGGCAGATATGCTTGAGACTCTAATACTGTCCTGAGACTAGGGATAGAGGTGAAGGCAGGGGATACCAGTTGCTCCCTTTACAAAAGCTGCTGCTCTGTGGAGTAGACATAGAATGATTGTTTTCACAGCCTGACGAGGAACAGCGGTTTTTGAAGCATGCTGTCTTGGCCAGAAAAATAGGTCCTTCCCATCTGGGTTATGATTCAGACTTTTAACAGGGTGGCAATGGCTAAAGCTTGAAAGGACCAGGATTGTGAATAACGTGCCCAACATTTGAATTGAGTGTTTTAGGGCAGTGTTGTATTGGGCTTCTGAGTGGATGGTTGGGGGCAGGGGCAAGACATATAAACTTGCCAACAAGAGTAAGAGGATTAGGACTAGAATAAACATCACAAGCCAAAGAAATTTGAGATAAGAATAGCATGAAAAAGGAAACGAAGAAACCCATAAAAATGAGAAGCCAGAATCTGCTACTTCTAGGAACATCAAGGTTGGTTATAAGAAGGCAGTAGTAAAAAAGAAAAGTCTTATTTCATGGAGGGAATAAATCCAAACCTCAATCCACATTCGGTTTCTTGTGTTATTGCTGCTATCTGCTTCTCAGCCTGGGGTTCTTGGAGGCAGTTGTTGTTTCAACCATCTGGCTAGCAGCTGTTGTGGGGGTGAAAGACCTACATAAGCCCAACAACAAGAACGCTACCAGCACACTGCAAAAGCACAGGTTCTTTTGATCTGCTGAACTAAGGAAAGCTACATTAAGGGTTTGACAAACTTCCTTTAATTCAGCATACAAATATCATTCACTTAGTTCAGGGGGAAAGACCAGCACAGTGAACTTCAGAGCAAAATACAAACAAAGTACAAACATCAACAGACAGACCTTGTCTGATTCAAATCCCAATACATAGTTACCAGAGTTTAACAAAGTCCCAACATCCAGGTTTACGAGCTGGAGGGCTTCTTAGCTACAGCTGCCCTGGAGTCTCCAAACACCACCAAGAGTGAGAGCCCTGCCTGAGCAAATGGCTCTGTCTTTTCTCCTTATAGGGTTTCAGACATCATCAAACATCATCTGAATGACCAGAATTTAGGCTGCTATGATTGGTTCTTGAGTTAGCACCACCCGTTGGTACCCTGGGAGCTTCACACCCACATAGGCTTAGCACCTAATAGGGGTTTGGGTGGCTCTGGAGTTAGCACCTCCCCTTAGTTAGCCCCTCCTTGGGCCCCACCTTAGTTACCAAACCACACCCACATAGGTTTTATACCTAACAGGAGTTTGGGCCTGGGGCTTAGCACCTAGTAAGACGCAGTAAAACACACTGAATTACTCAAAGGAAACAAAAGCCAAACTCTTCAAGGATACTTGGTCCAACTAAGTGTTAAGAGCCCATTTTGCTTACCAACACAGTTGTCTGCTTCAGATATTGGCGGCTTTGCACCCCATTTTATTTTCAAGGTCAGATCACCAGTAGATTCCACTATCCAGATCCGTAATCTTGCGCTTTTAATATTTGATTAGTGGATCCAGGACACTACTCCCCAGAATTTTGTGGCAGTGGGGGTGGTGAGCAGAACTCCAAAAGGACCTTTCCCCCATGGCCCCAAGGAGTTTTTTCAAAGGTGGCACTGCCTATAAAACCAGTCACTGAATTGTATCATTAGCTGAGTCTTGGTAAGAATTCCTAAAGAATGGGACTGTGAGACAAGTCGTTGAGCTCTCATGATTTTCTGAGCCAACCCAGTACAGTATCCTAGGAGGGAGCATTTAGCTGCTATGCTTCCCACTGATCAGTACAATGGCATAACACATCCTGTTACTATGTCATGGGAACTAAGTTTGTGGGAACCAAATGATCTAGAATCAGGTGTGGGGAACATTTTCATGTTTGAAGTGTAGCTGCCATCAATAAGACCCCATTCAAGAAACTTTAATTAGATATACTTAAAAATGTGAATTATTTTCTAAAAATCTAACTACTATGTAATTAATAAATTCAAAAAAAGGAAATGGTTTGTTAATTTTGAAGTTAACTAAGGCTACATGTTGTCTTAAGGTCACAGGTTCCCCACCCCTATTCTAGATCTAAGGCTCAGCAGAGCTAATGGAAAGGCTTTGGGCCAGGGGATACCTAGCTCCACAGAGAATTTAGCAAGAGAGGTCTCAAGTATCCCATTAACTCTTTCTTTGAAAGTAGTAAATGACTTCCTTATTAAAATAAATTTTTGTTATGTTTGGAGACATTGCAACTGTGTAGTGCCTGATGAAGAGGATGAGGGGTTTGATTTTATTAGATTTTTTCACATCCAAGTTACTTATTTTAGTTTTCAACATTCACTTCCACAAAATTTCGAGTTCCAAATTTTCTCCCTATCTCTCCCCTCCCCCACCCATGATGGCTTGCATTCTGATCACCTCTTCCTCCAATGTGCCTTCCCTTCTATCACACCCCACTCTTTTTCTCTTATCCCCTTCTCTTCTATTTTCCTGTAGCATAAGTTAGATTTCTATAGCCCATTGCCTGTGCAGCTTATTACCCAGTTGCTTGTAAAAAGAATTTTTAACATTCATTTTTCGAAACGTTGAGCTCCAAGTTCTCTCCTTTCCTCCCTCCACACCCACCTGTGCCCTCAGTGGCGTGAATATATGATGAAGTAATTGACACAAAAAGACAAAGACATGGGGCTAGGTGAGTCGTATAGTCAAGCTATAGACTTATTTTAATGGAGTTAGTGACATTATTTTATACAGGTTAATTGCTGAGCCATCCAGACTTCAAAGAAGAGTACAATAAAGCATTGATTAAGTTTTTTATCTCCTTGCTCCTGGGAGGGAGACACTATTTTTACTCAAGGCTAACCAAGTTGAAACATTTATGTTCTCTCACATATAGATAACCAGGCTGAAACATTTCTGTCATCTCCCATGTAGATAGTCAGCTACAAAGGTGGGTTTTCTTTGCCAAGTCTTCTTATCCTAAAACTGGCCTTGCAGTGCATAGACCCATTTTCAATTGACCCTGCCTTGCAGAGATCTAAGAGGCCTAAACAGGATATAGATGGCTCCCCACACCCACCCTCATTGAGAGGTCAAGCAATTCAATATAGGTTGTACATGTGTAGTCATGTCAAAACAATTCCATAATAGTTATGTTGTGAAAGATAAAGTATATTTCACTCCATCCTATCCCATCCCATTTATTTTATTATCTACTTTGATCTTGTTCCTCCTCTGATTACCCCATCCCCCAATCTGCCCTCCCTTCTATTACCCCCCCCCATCCTTATCTATAAGACAGATTTCCATACCCAATTGAGTGTGTAAGTTATTCCCTCCTTAAGCCAAATCCAATGAGAGTAAGGTTCACTCATTCCCTCTCACCTTGTTGCTCTTCCCCTCCACTATGAAAACATTTTCTTGCCTCTTTTATGTGGGGAAATTTACCCACTCTACCTTTCCTTTTCTCCTTACCCTAGTACATTACTTTCTTGTTTGTTAATTTTATTTTTTAGATATCATCCCTTCGTATTCAACTCACCTGTGCCCTCCATCTATATACATATGTATATATATTATATATATATATATATATATATATATATATATATATATATATATATATATATATATATATGTATATATTCCCTCCAACTACCGTAATAATGAGAGAGGTCTCATGAGCTACAAGTATCATCTTCTCATGTAGGAATGTAAACAGTTCAACTTTAATAAGTCCCTTAGGATTTCTCTTTCCTGTTTACCTTTTGATGCTTCTCTTGAGTCTTGTGTATTTGAAAGTCAATTTTTTTCTACTTAGCTCTGGCTTCTCAAGGATGCATTAAATTCTTCTACATCATTGAATATAAATATTCCCCCCTCATTGCTTACACAGTTTTGCTGGTTAGGTGATTCTTGGTTTTAATCCTAGCTCCTATGAGCTCCAAAACATCATATTCCAAGTCCTCATATTCCTTAATGTAGAAGCTGCTAAATCTTGTATTATCCTGATTATGTTTCCACAATACTTGAATTGTTTCTTTCCAGTCCCTTGCAGTATTTTCTCCTTGACCTGGGAACTCTTGAACTTTGCTATAATATTACTGGAAGGCTTCCTTTTGGGATCTCTTTCAGTAGGTGATCAGTAGATTCTTTCAATATCTCACAGATCCAAGCAAGACAAAGCACGAGAATCCTGCCTCAGCACTAGCAAAGAGATTCCTGCATTCCTTCTCTAATCAGCCACTTTATCTCCCTACCATCTGTGGGCCAGGAGCTCTGGAAGCAGCTGCTGCTGCCTCTGCTATAGCCCTTTCCACTGCCCTGGGGCCAGATCACACTCTTCTTTCATCCAGGTCTAAGAGAGTTTTCCCACTGACCTGCTAAGTTGTCTTTGGCATCTGTGGTTTGAGAAGTCTGGAAACCACCACAGCTGCCAGTGATTCAATGCCTTGAGACCTGATCTGCATGGTCTGCTCAGGGGCGGTGTGTGCTGGGTGGGCCATGCTAGGCCACCCTTTACTCCCAGCATGGTGTGATAGGCCCTTCCTGTCAACTTTCCAGGCTGTCTTGGGCTGGAGACTTGTTTCACTCTGTCATTTTGTGGGTTCTGTAGTGCTAGAATTTGTTTAGAGTCATTTTTTACAGGTTTTTTGATGGATTGGGGGGAGAGCTCAAGAAAGCCTCTGCTTTTACTCCACCATCTTGGCTCAACAGGCTATTTTTCCTTTTCTTAATTCACATTCCCTGACTACTGCCTCAAGTTTATCTTGTACTGAATGGGCATCACCTAGTGATGAAGCTTCAATCACTTCTGCAGCTGTAGTGATGCTATAACTGGCAGCCAAGTCTCCTTCCTTATTTCTGAGGCAAGATCCATCAGAATATAAATCAAGGAGGTTTCCTTGAGGTCCTTCAGCTAGGTAAATTAAAAAGTCATGGTCTAAAATATGATCCTCACTTTCCACTTCAGGTATATAGGTGGCACTGTTGAGTGTATTTACAGGTTTGGTAGATTAGATTTGTATAACAGAGTCACTTCAAGGTTGGTAGCCTGCTAGAGGAAAGTTGCTGGGTATAGTATGAAATCAGAAGTGATTCAATGGCATGGGGAACACATACAGTTGACAGAGCATCAATACAAATGTCCTCAGTAGCAGAAACAAGACAGTTGTGGCCACTGGTGCAGGGAGACAGCCTGGGAGGCTCTTAGCCACACTGAACAAAGTTCTACCATAATATCCCTGGAGGGAAGCGGGGGGCGGAAATTTTCACCACGTTTTCTTGTTAATACACAAACTGCATTTCCTCCTTTCTCAAAGGTGAATAAATCAAATGGAAGAGAATGGTTGGGGAGGCACAAATTTGGTGAGTGTTGGAGGGCCAACTTCAGTGAATCAAAGGCTTTTTGAGCATCAGGGGAGAGAGCCAAGGGCTCAGGTACAGAATTCCTTAAAAGGTAATAAAGGAGCCAGATAATACATGAAAAGGCAGGGATCCAGAGATGGCAATAGTCCTCTAGAACAAGGAAGGAAAGGAGCTGATGATTGGTGTGCAGAGAACTGAGTGATAGCCTTAAGGTGGAATAAATAGAGAGAAAGGCTGGAGGCCAAGAGGTGGTGTGCTAGGAAGTTTGCCAAGGGGAAAACAAACTGGAGTTTATCTCAAGGTACCTCATTTCCCCTAACAGTAAAATCTTGGGAGACCAAACAAAGGAGTAGGTTATCCTGAAGGAGGACAAAATCCTTACTATCTAGTGAAGGTAGGTCTTGTTTTAACATCTGTGAGAAATAGGACAGTGATTCAGTGAATCCCTTTGTAAAAGACAGTCCAGGTATTTTTACACCCCTCCAAGGTCACAGCAAAGATGAATTGTCTTTCAGAAGCAACTGGAATTGAGAAGAACGTACAATAGAGGTCAACCACTGTGAAATGAGTGGCCCAGGATGGTACAAAGTTAAGCAAAGTGTTGGGTTTTGGGATGACAGGTACTCAGAGTATTACAATATCTTAACTGCTCGCAGACCATGCACGAGTCACCAGAATGTCCACCAGGCTACAGACTGGTAAGAGGGACATGTTCACAGGGAAAGAAGAGGGGATAATAAAGCCTTTAGATATACAGGCATTAATAAGTGGGTGAACTCCTTCAAAGACCTCAATGTTTATTGGGTATTGAAGTAAGGAAGGTAAGTATTTTAGATGGGTCCATCTATGCAACAATATAGATGGGAGCGCTTGTAACTGACCTAATATCAGTAGCATCTGAAGCCCCTAGTCTAGGGGGGATTTGGTTAAGAGCTGGATGCTTGGAAGGGCTTAAGGTGAAAAGATCTAAAGGAATGGGGATGTTTTCAGAGGTGGAGGGTGCTGGGGATAAAGGACACAAGGAAGGGGTTCTTTTTAGGTCAAATGAAATAGTGGCCTGTAATTTATGGAGTAGATTATATCCTAGTAAGTGGCTAGAGGCCTCAGGGAGCAGGAGGAAGGGATGTGAGGTGCTAATCCATTCAATAAAAAGGGGACAAGGTTCTGTGATATGGGCTGCAGTGGTCTAGTTAGCCATCTCCAGAACTGAGATACAATCATGACTGTGGGAGAGGGGAGTGAGGAAGGCAGAGGGTTTGAAAATTAGAGTGTGACTCCCATGTTGACTACAGCAGACACTTCCCACCCCTGTATGGGCAAGGAGACATCTCCAAGAGGAATCATGGGGATACTGGGCATGGCCTAAATGTCCCCTTTCTGGCGGTGCCTCTTCTGCCAACCCTTTGAGGAGCCAAGTCATGCTGACCAATGGAGGGGGGCTTGTGGGGAGAGTCCCACCATATTTTCTGGGGTGCTCTCACTTTTTCAGCATCTACCCTAGCCTTCATTCTACATTCTGTCTTCCAGTGACCAGGTTTCTTACTGTTAATGATCAAATCCTAGCTTGCGGCTCATGTTGGTTGAAAGGGACCAAGCTTGAGTATTCTGATGGTGCAGGAGGTTGAGAGTACGAGAAGCGACAGGCTGCTTCAGCTCCAGGGGAGCTGAAAGGAAAAAAAAATCATTTTAGCTTAAGTTGCTTTTTTACTAATTTCATCCTCCTCCACTAGAGTGAGTGCCACACTTGCTGTGGTCTCAAAGGAACTCAATTTCAGAGTTGCCAATCAGAAATAATCAGTTTAATTTGTTTTAAGATGGGTGGGTGAAAATTATTTTTAAAGAAGGATAAAAACTGAACTTGCCACACTGCATCATCATGCTGGAGACTGGAGTTGGCATCAAAAGCTTGGGTGAGTCTGTCATGAAACTGATAAACAGATTCCCCAGGGTTCTGTTTATTATTTCAGACTTCAGTTAAATCAATGGGTTGAGGGAATGTAAGGGATATGGCTTCAAGGAGATTTTTACTCATAATCCAGGTTTTAGACAGAGCAAAAACAAAAACAGACCTAATTAAAAGAGATAAGGAAAGGAACTAGATCTTCCTAAAAGTTCCAATAGACAATGAAGTAATTTTAATAATACTGAACGTATATGTACCCAGTGGTCTAACATTCACATTCTTAAAGGACAACTTAAGTGATAAATAGAGAGCATTAGGAAATATAAAATAGGTAATTTTTATTTTATTAAATTAAAATGGTTTTGCACTAATCAAACCAATGAAACCTGGATTAGAATTAAAACAGAAAGCTGGGAAACAATCTTTATACCCAGTATCTCTGATAAAGGCCTTGTTTCTCAAATATATAAAGAACTCAGTCAAATTTATAAGAATACAAGATATTCAACCATAGGTACAAAATATTTATAGCTGCTCTTCTTGTGGTGGCAAGGAATTGGAAGTTGTGAGGATGCTCATCAAGCAGGGAAGGGAGGAACAAGCAATGGAATACAATTGCTCCATAAGAAATGATGTATAGAAAAATCTGGAAAGATTTACTTGAACTGATGCTCACAGAAGTGGGTAGAACAAGGAGAACATTGTACATAGTACTACTAATATTGTTCGATAATAAAGTGTGATGAGCTTAGCTCTTCTCAGCAATACAATGTTCCAAACCTACTGCAAAAGACTCCTGATGGAAAGTGTTATCCACATCCAGAGGAAGAATTATGGAATCTGATTGCAGATAAAAGCATACTACTTTCACTTGTTCAGATTTTTTTTTCTTTCTCATGGCATTTTTTTCCTTTTGTTCATATTCTTCTTGCACAAAATGACTAATGGGGAAATATGTTAAAAATTATCATACATGTATAACCTATATCAGATTGCTTGCTGTCTTGTGGGGGGTGGGAGAGAAGAGAGAGAGGGGGAAAAATTTGGAGTCCAAAATCTTATAAAAATCAATGTTGAAAACTAACTTTATATGTAATTGGAAAAGACTAAAATACTATTATGTGCATAAAATTAATGCTACAGTACATAATAAATCAAGGATCTTATTAGCTGTCTGTGACCTTGGACATGTCACTTAAACTTTTGAACTTTATTTCTCACCAATAAAATAGGAGTGATAAGCTTTGTGGTCCCTAGACAGTGAGTTGGTGTTGTGGAGTGATAGAGTTGGCATTAGGAACACATGAGTTTGAATCCTGACTAAGATACTTACTCTCTAATCCCCTGACTCCTCAGTTCTTTCCCAGGTATCAGCTATGCACTAGTCACTCTCTCCTCTTTTCTTGACCACTTCAGGAAGCAATTCAACTGTCCTCTTCCCCTGAGTCCCTGGCTCCTTAATCATATCACTGATTGTCTCCTGCCAAGAATCCACCTCTGATGACTCCATTTTCTTCACTCCTACACAAGGGCTGCTGAGTTTAGGTGGAGAATATCATGCAACCATTCTGACTGGGTACATTACCAATTTATGTTATACAACCTGAAATGGGCTGTCTATGCCAGTAGGAAATCCCATATACATTTCTTATATGATATATATATATATATGTATGTATGTATGTATATGTGTATATATATATATATACATATATATTATATAATCCCATATACATCTCTTACATAATCCCATATACATCCTTTGGTTAGATTATATTGGATTTTTAAAATGAGGTATTAAGTTGATACATTTCATACAAAGGAAAAAAAAAACAATTTTATAGCTAGTGTCCCAGCAGGCAATTGAATACCCTGGGATGTATTTTCCTGGGTCTGATGTCTTGAACTTTAATTAGGGCAGCAGGGTGCTCTGGACATCTTGATTATTTTGAGTTCCAATTCCCTGAAAACTCTTTTTGTCGTTTTTCTCTCTTGCACTGGTCTGGGATCATTGTCTTGTTCTTTATGCATGTCATGACTTGAGTTCAACATTAGGCTAATGCTGGGCTGGTCACCAAGCCATCTAATATTTCACAAATCCTAGTTGTCTGCTTGCCTTCATCCTCTCTTCCCACAGTTCTTCCCACTGTCTCACACTCCATAGGAATCACCACCAAATCCAAACTTTTTCATCCTTTCTAAAACATCCTGTGACTCTCCCTTCTCTCACTCTGTCAGCTGAAAACTTTGCCTCATACTTTACAGGAAACATTGTGGTCATTTGCCATGATCTCCTTATTATGCCCTCTTCTTCATTTCATATCACTCAGATGCTTTCTGCCACTACCTTTTCCTTCACCTCTGTCTCAAGTAAAGAAGTAGCCTTACTTCTTACAAAGGCCCACCCCCTGCCTTCACAAGTGATTCCACTCTATCACATCTCCTCCAGTAGCTTGCCCCCTCTTTTATTCCTATACTATAACTTATCTTCTATCCTTCCTTGTATATTGGATCCTTCCCTCTGCCTAGAAACATGTTCATGTCATTCCCTATCCTCAAAAAGACCCTTCCTTGATCCTTTCATTCCCCAGTAACTAATCCTATATTTCTTCTGTCATTTGTGGCCAATCTCCTTGAAAAGGCCACCTACAATAGGCATCTCCACTTTCTCTAACTCATTTCTTTGCTCCTTAGAATCTGGGTACCAACCTCGTCATTGCACTGCATTCCACAGCTCTCTAACAAGTTACCAATAGTCTCTTAATTGTCAAATGAAATGGCCTTTCTTCAATCTTCTTTCTCCTTGACCTCTTTGCAGCCTTTGACACTGTCCATCACCCTCTCCTCCTTAATATTTTCTTCTCTGTATATTTCAGATCACCACTCTCCCTACTGGATCTCTTCCTATCAGATCATTCCTTCTCAGTCTCCTCTGCTGGATCTTCATCTTAGTTTTCCCGTCAGACTGTAAGTATTCCACAGGGTTCTGTTGTAGACATTCTTCTCACTCTACGAAGCTTCATTTGGTGATCTCATTATGTAACGTATTCAATGTAATAACTGTATCTCTGCAAATAATTCTGAAATCTACCTTTCCTATCTGAAACAGTAAGGCAATAAAGATAACATCAACAACAATCATGAATATGCCTATGTAGTTCTATATTGCAAAGTATGAGAGACTCTCCATAAAGAAGATAAAAGAAGGACAACGTTTATTCAGACACCAGAAAAATCATATCCCATAACCAAATGCTCAGCTCCCACAGCCAGTCAGCCCACTTTATCATAACAGCAAGGGACTTAAAATGCCATATCACAGCCTGGAGACTCACCATCCCAAAACCTTTCTGACTCCCTGCTAGGGTCTTCCCCAAAACAAACTCACAGTACAGCTAAGTCAGCCTGTTCAGTTCTAACAATCACAAGAGCAGCCATTAGCAGCCATTACATCTTTTCTCTCTCTCTCTCAGCATTTCCTGTGACATAAAGCTCCTCCCACCGTGTAACTTAGGCTTCCTGTGACATAAACAGGTCACATGGCTTATTAATGGGTGGGAAAGATCTTCAAATCTAATTACTATTACACTATCCTACCATCTCTGCTGACTTATAATTTCATAACTCCTAGCATCTTTCAGTAGTCTCAAACTAGATGTCCAATAGGCATCTTCAAATCAGCATGTCCAAAT